>NC_058375.1:11817500-12153750 GCF_018350175.1 Felis catus | reverse complement strand
TTCAGCTAGGGTAGGAGGAGTACAGAAAATAAATAGCCTCTGTGGGTTTAAGGAAATGACTTGGGAATTGAGGCTTGAAGGAGAAGGGAACAGCCATGGGAAGATCAGAGAGAAAGAGCATTTCAAATAGAAGGAACAGCAAAAGCAAAGCCTTGGGGGATAGCGAGCAGAGCGAGTAGAGCAAGGAGAAAGGGAGGGAACGGAGGTAGCAGACCCGGGCAGTGGCCAGATCAGAGAGGAATTTTGGCCACTGCAAAGGCCTGGAGTCATAGTCTCAGGGTACTGGGGACATCGAAGCCCTCAGAGAGTCTAACAGGAAGCGCTTCCTGGAGGAGGTGTTGCTTAAACTGATTAAAGATCGAAGATCAGTAGAAGTTAATGGAACAAAGAGGCACATGGGCTAGGGTAGGTTTTCGAACTGTGCCTGTGCCCTAGCCCCCTCCAGCAGTCCAGCCAGGACCCCTGAGCACAGAAGCTGGCCTCTTTCTACCCCGTGACACCCTCAGGAACTGAAGGGGCTGAAGGCTGGGCTCCGTGCCATCCATTCATACAGGCCATGGCTGCAGCCACGGCCTCCTTCTTTGCCTCTGGGCGCAAAAGCCTTCCTGTGCCTGCACCAGGATCTCTCAGCCCTGAGCCTCAGGCTCCTTCCCGTGACTTTGGCTGATGCCGCCCTCGATACAGACTAGGTTCCAGAGGCTGAACTCCTGCAGGCCCTCTGGTGAGGCAGGCACAGCGGGAAATCCCCTGAAGAGCTGCCTCGTCCCCACCCCTACCCCAGGTCCGGTGGTCGGAGGATGACCAAGGTGGTGCGGGACTTCCTGCAAGCCCAGCAGGTGCAGGCACCCGTGGAGCTCTACTCAGACTGGCTGACCGTGGGCCACGTCGATGAGTTCATGACCTTCGTCCCCATCCCAGGCACAAAGGTGAGCTGGCCGCTGAGGCCTGAGTGAGTAGGATAGAGGAGAACTCATGTGCTACCAGCTCTCGTCAGCGGAGGGCAGGATCTAGAGGTAGTGGACCGCAGAGAGGAAGAAGGAAGTAGGCTCAAGTTGGTTTGCACGTTGTCGCTGTGGCAGGGTCAATTTTTAACCCGATATACCAAAATATTAGCATTTCAACGTGCCATCAATCTAAAAATTATTAATGAGAGATTTTACATTTTTTTATTCATACCAAGTCTTCAGAATCTGGTGTGTACTTTACCCGGAACAGCACGTCTCGATTCAGACTAGCCACACAGTTCAAGTGTCCAATAATCACAGGGCTAGGGGCTACTGTAATGCTCTGGAGAGCTGTGGGGTGTGGGCCTGGGGCTCTTTTGTTTTCTGAAGGGAAAGGAACGGCTGCAGTGGCATACCCTGGGAATGTTATACAAGTGGCCCGGCCTCTTGGCCATGTGGAGAAGCTCTTCCATTCTGCCCGAAGTCACTTTGGACTCTGAGCTTGGACTCCATGGCATTGCGGAGAAAACCCTGCCAGGCCGTCTGTGCCACTTGGCACGGGGAGGCTTGAGACAAGAGGCAGACGGGGCTCCGAGTCCCTGGTGGGGGGCTCCCTCGTGCTCCTCGGCCACTTCCCTTCTGTGGACACCGTCCCTCTGGATGTTCTCTCACAGCAATTCCGGCTGCTCATGGCCAGTACCTCGGCCTGCTACAAGCTCTTCCGAGAGAAGCAAAGGGAGGGCCACGGGGAGGCCATCATGTTCAAAGGTGAGTGCCCACGGGCCCTTGGCAGGGAGTGGGGAGCTGAGCCCCCCAGAGAGACGCCCAGGAGGAGGGGGCAGAGCACTTTGCCCCTGAGCATCCGGCTCCAGTTTCTGGGGGTCTGGACGGCTCCGGGCTGTGAGGTCACCATGGTGGGAAGCAGCCCCGGCCTCTTGTGACCTTCGCCGTGGTCAGCTGGACCATCGAGCTGCCCGCTGCTCCCTATTATCAGCATACACATTTAAAGTGGACACTTTAAGTGGCACCAGACCCCAAAAAGAGCTAACTGACCTGTGATCTGGATTTGAGGAGCTTGAAAGGGAGATAGAGAAAAATATACGTAATGCAGGTGGCGGACAGGAAGAAAAGTGGGAACAGCCTGACGTGATCTACAGCCAGACGTCGTTACTGTCAGTCCCAGAGTGAGAAATTATCTGCTTAATTTAGGCATGCACTTAACTGGGACAGATGCAGACGGAGACTAGGTGTGCTCTTGAATTAATTATGGAAAGAGGGAAAGCTGATCGGCTGGAGACGACGAGCCAGGTTACAGAGGGCGTAACAATTTCTTACACGTTTTTCTTAAATTACTTTTTGTCACTTTTCAGGTTGGTATCTCCAGTCTGCCTACTCCCAAAAGTCTGCGTTCCTAAGGCTCATTGATACTTACGTACATCACTGCCCTCCGTATCCAAAGGCAGTGCTCTTGATAGTGACTAGGGGCCAGAATAGACAAAGCCAATTTAAGACCACTGTCCTGTTTTTATTCCCAACCGATGGGGAATTGTTTTTCTTGGATTGGCCAGCATGAGTCTGGATTTCCTGGAGGCTTCTTTATATAGTAAAAACACCCCCAAAGCTACCCATAGGGTATAGGAGCCATTATCTTTATACGGACAGGTCCAAGCGGCACTGTGGAGGCAGCACAGGTGCAGGGTGTGACAGCCCCAATCTCTTTGCCAGTGACAGGCTGCAAGATTGGGAAGTGCGATGGACCAGCCAACTCTTCCCAGATCAGGCACAAAAAAAAAAAAAAAAAAAGAAGAAGAATTAATAGCTTAGCTTCTAGAATCAGACTGCCTGGTCTGCATACAGGGTCTACCAAAGCTAAAAGACCTGGACAAGTCATTTAGCTTCTCTCTGCCTCAGTTTCTTTATCTTTCATGCGAACAGCTACCTCCTAGGAATATAGGAAAGATTCCTGAGTTGATCCATGTAAAACAGCTAGAAGAGTGCTCAGCGAGCATTAGGCAGGACTAATCAGACCGAAAGCCGTGCGTGGATTAGGAGGCAGGTGCAGGCACACACCAGGGCAGGGGCCAAGCATGAGGCAGCTCTAGAAAACAGCGAGGGCGACCTCTGGGCCTCCTGCTTTCGCCACACTCACCCTGGGCAGCTGCTGGTCCTTAGAAGCAGGCTCCGGCGGGGGGAGACCCGGGTACCAACCTGTACCACTCCACCCTCTGGCCAGAGAGAAAGCAAGCCACCCCTTCCTTGGCCCAAGCAACATGGCCCGTCCTGGAGAAGGAAGTGTGTGTGCTGTCCTCCCCTGCCCTAGGGTTACCTTCCTGGGTCCCTGCCTGTCCCTGGCCCCATCTCTTCCCTCCCAGCAGTTAGCCCAATAGCTGGGAGCAGGTGGGGGGGGGTGCTGACAGAGGGGAGCACCCAGGCTGGGAACCTGAGGCTCGACTGTCCCCTGGGACCTCTGACCTCCACAGGCTTGGGCGGGATGAGCAGCAAGCGAATCACCATCAACAAGATTCTGTCCAGCGAGAGTCTCGTGCAAGAGAACCAATACTTCCAGGTGAGGCCGGAGCAGGGGGCCCTGGGAGGGATGGGGTTGTGCCCAATGACGCCTCTCACGTCCTCAGGGCTTCCACAGGGAACGACCGAGGGTTCAGGGTCCAAGACGGAGGGAAGGGCCTCGATGAGCCTCCGGTCCAGCCTCCCTGCTTTGCTGCTGTGCTAAAGCTGGGAGCTAAATGGAGGGACAAAGGCAGGCTGTGGCGGCCCGCGGAGGCCAGGAGCAGGCAGGAGACCTGGGAAGGAAGGTGCATCAGGCAGTGCTAAAGAGCCAAGGGTTCTGTAAGGCCCATGACATTGGGGGAGGCGCACGCCTTTAAAATATGATGCAAGCCTCGGACTTGCTTTCTAGGAAATGCGTGTGTAAATATATGCCCTGGATTTTAATTTTTTTTTAGGGGATCAGTGCTCCCTGAAGTTTGCTATGGATGCATCCCCCCTTCTGAGTCCCTGTCTCATTTCTACCAAGCGTCATTCTGTGACCTTCTTCTGTCTTGTTCTCTTTATTCCCACCGTTACTGAGCCCTGGTGGGAGGGGCACTGGAGAGGTGGCGGGGTGCTAGGTAGGTGCTGGAAGTCTCCCTGGAGTGCTGGGGCCCTAGGTGTGATGCTGCAGACAGGAGCAGGGTCGGCGCAGATGGCAGGAGTGTCCCCGGACTTGCTTGCCTACCCTCCCTTCCCCCCCCCCCCCCCCCCCAGCGCTGCCTGGACTGGAACCGTGACATCCTCAAGAAGGAGCTGGGGCTGACAGAGCAGGACATCATCGATCTGCCCGCTCTGTTCAAGATGGATGAGAAACGCCAGGCCAGAGCCTACTTCCCAAATATGGTGAGGCACGCGGGGCCCCAAACCTCGTCGGGGCCAACCAGGGGCAGCCAGAGCCAGAAGGTCCCCTCGGCTAAGTCTGTGGGTCGGGAAGTCCAGGTCCCCGCCCTGGATGAGCTGCTGCGTGGCCTCGCCCATCCACCCCAGGCACCTGTCCTCTCGGGGCGGCGTTCCCTCGTAGGGGTGAGAATGCCCATCCTACAGCTGCCTCACGGGGGTCCCGGAAATCCTTTAACAGATCGGAAAGGGCTTTCCGAGTTAAAAAGACCTTTATGGACAGGAGGGATCCTTGTCGTCATGCAGGAGAGTCTTCTATGAGAAGGAGGGAGGTTAGAACACACACACAGATACCTATTGATGCACACGCAAATACTCACGCGCCCATATGTACACATTTGACCACGTGCGTGTGCGTGTGCATATTCCCACGCGTGCGTGCAGAGGCAGGTTGCCTGGTTTTTCCACTTCAGCTCTGCCACGTAGGAGGTTGCTTCGCCCCATCGGTGCCTCGGTTTCCTCATCCGTAAAGTGGGGATAATCACCACACTCGCATCGTAGGGTAGCTGGGAAGGTTCAGTGAGCTTCGCACAGGGCCCAGGCGAGTAGTAGGCGCTCACTAAACGGAGCTGGTGCCTCACCCCCGTGGCAGGTGAACATGATTGTGCTGGACAAGGACCTGGGCATCCCTAAGCCGTTCGGGCCCCAGGTGGAGGAGGTATGCTGCCTGGAGACACACGTGCGCTCCCTGCTGGAGCCCCTGGGCCTCTGCTGCACCTTCGTGGATGACATTTCGGCCTACCACAAGTTTCTGGGCGAAGTCCACTGCGGCACCAACGTCCGCAGGAAGCCCTTCGCCTTCAAGTGGTGGCACATGGTACCCTGATCTCAGGGGGCTGCCGTGTGCGGGTCTCAGCTCACCCATAACCCGTATCGTGGCTGGGCCCGCCCTCGTGGTTCTTTACGATCGCAAGATACCCTTCGGCAGTAACTGTCAGGAAACTTTAGGATTGTTACCTATGGGACGGCACACTTGGGGCCACACAGCGAGGTCACAGGGAGAGAGAGACCACACAGGCCTGGGGTTCTGCTTTTCTTGGTGGGGGGGTCGAGGGGAGGGGGCTAGGGTTTTGCGGGCTCGCTCCTATTGGTGAGCTTAAAACATAAGAGCTGGAATTTAAAGCGCAGGAAGAGGGAAATCCAGGGGCCCAGATGGTCAGCTATAGAAACCAACCAAATCTAAAACAAAGGAGCCTGGGGGGAGGAAGAAGCCTGGCTTTTTATCTAGTCCTGTGGCTGGCAACATGCCTATTGCAGATAGCCTTCTCTAAAGTGGCTACCTCAGCAATCAAAGCTTAAGTCAGGCACTTGAGCCACCGAAGAGAAAACCCAACTGTCAGGGCTTACGCTACAGGTGCCTTGGCGATTCCCTCCTCCCTTCCTTCTCCAGACTCCTTGAACCCCCCAGAACTTCCCCTTGCCCGGCAGGGACTTGACAAGGATTCTGTCCCACTGGCAGCAAGAGGTGAGGAATCTGGGATATCTGTACCTTGTCATCTCTCAGAAGGGCCCTAGCGTCCGCCCAAACCACCCTGGTGAGCCTCAACCCTGTCCTTCCTGAAAACAGCCGTGCACTTGGCCAGTGTCTGTATAACCCTGATACGAAAAACAAAAAAGAAAACCAAAACCCTGTACCCAAATCATTCCCCCAAAGAGTCCTTAGGCTCTTGTCCAAAATTGAAAGAGGGGAGAAGGGAAGGAGGTTCTGGAGGCTCTGGGATCACCAGTTCTGGTAGCCATGCCCTGAAGGTCAAGTTAGAGCCCATGGAAAGGGACCCTGGCCCCCCCCCCCAGACATACCTTGAACTGCTGACATCATTTCAAATTCAGCTCTCTTGGGGTGTCCAGGTGGCTGCCTCCAATTAGTCATTCCTTCCCTGCCTCGCTCCGATCCCCTTGGCTTTCTCTCTGCAGTGTAGACGCCATTGACTAGCTTCCCTATTCCCTGAGGGTCCAATCGTTTACCTTAGAACCTTCCCTGGAAGCGGATTTTATCAGAACAGCCTTCTCCATTTTCAAGATGCTCCTTATACCTCGTCTTTCAGATGGACACAGGCTCCCCCAAGTGCTTGATCCCCCCACACCAGCATCCTTGTGCCCAAGAGTGCAGTGCGTGAAGACACCTGGGCTCCACCATAGCCTTCTGCTTCCTGGTTCTCCAGTCTCTGGGCAATCCCTGACCTCCCTCCTCTCCTGCCTCTACTTCCTATTCCTGACGCCATCCCTCCAGGCAGCTAGACAAGGACTTTTTCACCACCAGCCAAGCTCAGCCCTGCCCCCCAGGGTACAGTGAAGGACCCACCTGTCCTCCCCAGATCTTAGACTCAACGTGTAAGGACCTGGCCTGGCCTCCAGCCGAACAGCCAGTTCTGGGCCAGCAGCTGGCCTCAGACAGACCGTCTGTCCCACGGAAGTTCACCAGTGCATTTGCTGAGCAACCACTAATTTGGACACAACTAGATTAATTCCCTGGCTCCAACCAAAAAGACTCAGTTTCAACTAAAAAAAAAAAAAGTGTAGGGCCAGCTGATGTCAGGAGAATAAGTAAAGTACAATTCCACTTTGAGAGTTTAAAAAGAGCCAATTTATAACCAATGAAAAGGTTATACATCCGTCTTCTTGAGAGAACAGGATTTTTCTTCTTGGCTTATGTCATTCAATCAGCAGGCATTTGTTGCAGGCCTACTAAGTGCCCGGCACAGTGCTGGGCTCTGAGGATACGGTGGTTAGCAGCAGATTGCACCTTGTCCTTGCTTCGTGGAGCCAGTCAGGTCTCCAGATGCAATGCCCACATCTAAATGGCCAGCTTTTGCCATCTCAGTGATGCGCTCTTTAGCAACGCCAACCTGCTACATTCAGGAAATGCACAGGGCACAGAACTTCCTGTAAGTCACTATTTTAGATGAAGGTAGAAGGTTCTTTTTCAGACCAGCTTCCTTTCCCATCCAGCTGGGCCGGTACCACCCGACAGATCAGACCTCAGAGCTTTCAGAAGCTATCGTGCCCCCCTGCCTTTTGGGGCCAAAGCCCCAGATATCTGCAACCCCAGAGTGCCTATTTGAAGGAGTTTATCTGGAGACTTAGAGTTTGTCGTGTGTGTGTTTGCGTGTGTGTGTTCGGTTAATGTGGGGTTTGGGGTTTCTTTCATTTTTCTCTAGTCTACCTTAAGGGGAAGTGAACGCCTCCCATGTGGAGACAGTGTGTGTTATAGATTTTTCTAAAACTTCCCATCGGGAAGTCAGTAATTTCTGATGATTCTGGAGCCCCCAGGACTCAGATACCTATTATCTTGTTTGCCTCCCACCCCGTGTGACTGCCTTCCGCGTGCACGCCTCCCCCACCCCATGGACTCACTGCTCTTCCCCGTCCCCCACTTTCTCTAAATGTAGGCCTAGGATACACTTCTGTGTTGCAAAATTCAGCTAAGTTCCTGTTTCGATCTTTATTTTGAAATATTCCGTGTAAGAGGGAAGGCGGGGGGGGGGGGGTGTTGTGACGAGGGCAAGAAGCAGGGCACGGTTTCAACTTTCTGGACAAGAGGCCATGATGGAGATCGAAAGATGTTTGGGGAAGAGCCTGAATAAATAGCAATAAAATAAACCATCAGAGGGGAAGTCACGTGTTGGTGTGATGTTCATTGTTGTTTCACGGACACAGCCTGGAGTGAAGCAGTCCACACATGGGCCCTGTCCTGGTGGGCTCAGTTCCTGCTCTTCTGGGCTCAAGGTCAGGGTTCAGCAAGGAAATCTCAAGAGTTTAGAACCCCCTCCACATTCAATGCATATGTATTACATGGCCACCACCCAAGGTCAAGACCAATACCCATAGTAAAGTCTGGCTATGTTTTTCTGGCGGTGTTCCCCAGAAGCAGACCCTGAAATGAGTGAGCATTTGGGAACAAATGATTTATTATTTATTAAGTCCGTCCAAGAGAAACCAGGAAGGGGGTGGAGGAAGCAGGATGAGGAAAGGGAAGAAGCCAAAGAGGAATGTGACCTGAGGTGTAGCCTCAGCCTGCTCACTGAAGGAAGAGCTCTGGAACATATGAGGCAGCTCAGAGTCATCCCAAGGGGGGGCAGAGTTTTGTACACCTGCACCAGGCAGTCACTGGTGATGGGGACTTTGGCTCTCCCAATGGGCAAGGGGACACCAGTAGCCCATGAGCAATCATCTAAAGGGGATCACAGCTGCAGTGAGCAGCAAAGTCACAGGATCTGGGGAATGGGCTCATAACCAGAAGACGATCCGGCAGGGCACCAACAGTATCCACTGCTGTAGATAATATCATATTCTTATATGGAATTGTTACATGTAGATATTTGTGACTTGACCCATGGTAGAAAAATCCATACTACATAGCCATGGTCTAACACGGTCTTCGTGAAACTTCGTGAAACTCTCTGAAGCCCTAAAATAAAGCCACCTAGTTGCTTGCTGGGCCTAGAAGCCACTCCCGATTCTTTGGGGGTATACCTCAGGAGGTCTTACCCCTCAGCCCCACCTTGGAATTCTGGACTGATATTCTGGTGATGCCATTTTAAGGAGCCACTGCAAAATGAAAGTCACTAGTTATACTCCCAGACTTAACCCATGGGTCCAGCCCCCTGAGGTCATCCTCTGTTTTATACCCAACTAATGTGGCCCAAGCCATAGCAAAGGCAATCTTCACTGTGGTTTCCTGACCCACCCATTTCTGAGACTCCCCAGAGGATGCTGGTGTGTTAAATCCAGTCTAGTGACACTTTCATATCTTGGCTACTCACCTACCTCAGGATTGCTGGAAGTCACCCTGAGACTTCTAGAACAGCACTTTCCAATAGAAATATGCAAGCTACACATGCAATTTTAAAAGTTTCTAGTAGCCATGTTTTAAAAAGTAAAAGAAAAAAAGGTGAAGTTAGTATGTTTCCTTTAACCCAATATATCCAAATTATCACCATTTCAACGTGTAATCAATATTTAAAAATATCGGGGTGCCTGGGTGGCTCAGTCGGTTAAGTGTCCGACTTCGGCTCAGGTCATGATCTCACAGTTCGTGAATTCAAGCCCCACGTCGGGCTCTGTGCTGACAGCTCAGAGCCTGGAACCTGCTTCAGATTCTGTGTCTCCCCCTCTCTCTGCCCCTTCCCCACTCACGTTCTGTCTCTCTCTCTCTCCCTCAAAAATAAATAAACATTTAAAAACATTTTAAATATCAGCGAAATATTTCATGATGAGGGAGCATAAGGCAAGCTGACCCCGACAAACCCCCTGTCCTCCCCAGGTGGGACTTGTGTGACATTCCTCAGGCACTCCTGGCTGCCCAAGAACAAAGGAAAGGGAAAAACCAATGGTTAATTGATAGAGATCACAGTCATGTGGGACCTGAGTCTCCATCACTTTACAGATGTCTCAGTAAATTACAAGAAAAAGGCAATCTTATCAATAGCCTCATCTCCAGAATCCTGTAGACTCAGTTTCTTGGAGCCCCAACATCACCCTCCCCTCCATAGTGATGTGAGGAACAAAGGCAAGTAGGAAATGGTAGAGAAATTTAAATTTCCTTATAGTCTGCAGCACATGGACGAATATTTGAGGCAGGCAGAGTAGGCCATTCCTCCAGGGAAAAACAACCTTAGCTTGACAATAGCTAGGCCTCCAGGACCCTGTGAGTCCTCTGTAGCCTATGAAAGTCCTTTTGGAGACCTCCCCTTGCCTTTACCTCCCCCAACTCCCAAGGAGTATACAGTCAGTCACTCCTCACAATCCCCGGACAGCTCTTTCTGCCCACGGGTCCTGTCCCCCCGTGCTTTAATAAAACCACCTTTTTGGGGGCGCCTGGGTGGCTCAGGCGGTTGAGCGGCCGACTTCGGCTCAGGTCATGATCTCGCGGTCCGTGAGTTTGAGCCCTGCGTCGGGCTCTGTGCTGACTGGTCAGAGCCTGGGGCCTGTTTCGGATTCTGTGTCTCCCTCTCTCCCTGACCCTCCCCCATTCATGCTCTGTCTCCCTCTGTCTCAAAAATAAATAAACATTAAAAAAAAAAAAAACACCTTTTGCACCAAAGACATCTCAAGAATTCTTTCTTGGCTGTCAACTCCAGACCACCCCCAAAACCACATCATTTCACATTCTTCTATAGTAAGTCTTTGACCACTGATGTATATTTTGTACTTATATCTTCATTCACGCTAGCCATACTTTTAAAATATTTATTTATTTTGGGGACAGCACAAGCAGGGGAGGGGCAGAAAGAGGGTGACAGAGGATCCAAAGCGGGCTGTGTGCTGACAGGCTGAGAGCAGCGACCCCAGTGTAGAGCTCAAACTCACGAACCACAAGATCATAACCTGAGCTGAAGTCAGATGCTCAACTGACTGAGCCACCCAGGTGCCCCCAGACTAGCCGTATTTTAGGTGTTCGATAGCCACAAGTGGCTACCAGGTTTGAAAGCATAGTTCTAGAATCTTCTCTGCCAGGCTGAGCCCCAACTATAAGAGTAGGCACATTCCTTAAATCCCCAGAGTCCGGCTAGTCTGACTGCAATGGCTAACAAAAATTTATTATTATAACACCTAAAAGAGAAGTATACAATAGACGTCAGCCCTCCATAGCCCTGGTGTGCAGGGCCTTGTCCCTCCAGAAGGTCCTCTTGCCTGTGGCTGCTGCTGTGTTGCCCGAACTGGCCTCTCTCTCAGCCAGGGGAGTGCCTTTGGCCAGGTCGCCTCTGCCCCCTGTCAAGATGAGAACCCCCACTGGTCCCATGCCCGTGGAAAGGGAAAATATAACTCCCTCACTTCTAGCCTCCTTCCCCTCACCATTGCCTGGGATACAACTTGCTTCTGTATGTTACTCTAGGATGTGGGCGGCAGGTCCCAGGTGAGCCGAGTTGAGGTCCTCATCAGCTCAAACCCTTCATTCCAGACGGGATCCAATCCACAACTCGGCATGGCCAAAAGGTGTAGAAGCAGGATCCCTCCTCCACCCCCACCCCACCCCCCAAAAAAAGAGCAGCCAGGGATGAATTCTGCCTGAAAGTGGAATTATCCAGGATCCTGACCCAAGTGGCATCAGGTCCAGGGGGCCTAACGGCGATATTATTGGTAACTAAATATAGCGAATGACATCAAGTGACAGTGTGTGGAATCTCGTCTCCAGCCGGACAACCACAAAAAGGACATGCCCAGGCAGAAAGCTCAGCTCAACAGCCTTGTCTCGAGCCTGGCTGATGTGAGAAATCAGCCTCTTCCCCTGTGCTTCACCTCTGGGCAGCCCAGGCTCCTTTTGAGCCGTGATCTTTGAGAAAGCGAAGGTCTGGGCTCCTCTTGCCAGTCTCGAAGCAAAGTGCCAGGTTCAGGTCAAGCCTGTTTCTGCCTCAGCCCTTCATGCTCTGTCAGCCAAGGCCCGTTTTGTCAGTCATGGGGCATACATACCGCCAGATGACTTTAATATTTATTTTTGAGAGAGCGCAGACGGGGTAGGAGCAGAGAGAGGGGGAGAGAGGATCCGAAGCGGGCTCTGCGCTGACAGGCCGACAGCAGCGAGCCCGATGTGGGACTCGAACTCACGAACCTCGAGATCATGACCTGAGCCGAGGTCGGACGCTCAACCAACTGAGCCACCCAGGCGCCCCCGGCCAGGCAGTCTTACAGAGCAGTCTCTGACCTGCATTCTGGAGCCCTCCTTCCCTGCTACCCCATTGCTGAAAATGTTGAAAGACTGTTCTACTTCCCTCCTGCGGTTTCTGGCACCTAGTGCTCAGCAAATACGTTTGCGGTTTTTTTGGGGTTTTTTTTTTTAAGATTTTTTTTTTCAACGTTTATTTCTTTTTGGGACAGAGAGAGACATAGCATGAACGGGGGAGGGGCAGAGAGAGAGGGAGACACAGAATCGGAAACAGGCTCCAGGCTCCGAGCCATCAGCCCAGAGCCCGACGCGGGGCTCGAACTCACGGACCGCGAGATCATGACCTGAGCCGAAGTCGGCCACTTAACCGACTGCGCCACCCAGGCGCCCCAAGATTTTTATTTTTTTGAGTAATCTCTATGCCCAGCGTGAGGCTCGAACTTAAGACCCCGAGGTTGACAGTCAACCACTGTACTGACTGAGCCAGCCGGGCGCCCCGGCAAATATGTTCTGAATGAAACACAATGAAGCAACTGTTCAGCAATGAAAGCAGAAAGATCAGCCCAACCAGACGTGAGGTGCAAACAGCTACTATCTCTTATGCAGCAACTACATGCCAGCTGCCAGCTGGTACTATATGACAGGCCGTTTTGAAGGCCAAAATGATCAAATAGGGATAATTTCGTACAGTTCAGCCTGATATTTTACCATCCCCACTTGAGAGATGAAGAAACTGAGGCTCCGAGAGGAAGTGACTTGGCTCGAGTTTCCGCAGCCGCAAGTAGCAAAACCGGGACTCGCACCCCGGTGATCTAACCCCAGAGCTCACCTGCTGAACCTCTGCTCTGCACTACCTCGTCTTAGAAACAGCTTCCTGGGGCGCCTGGGTGGCTCCGTCGGTTGAGCGTCCGACTCCCACTCAGGTCATGATCTCACAGTCTGTGAGTTCGAGCCCCACATGGGGCTCTGTGCTGAGCGCTCAGAGCCTGGAGCCTGTTTCGGATTCTGTGTCTCCCTCTCTCTCTGACCCTCCCCCATTCATGCTCTGTCTCTGTCTCAAAAATATATAAACGTTAAAAAAAAAAAAAAAAAAGAAAGAAACAGCTTCCTAACCCCAGTTCAATGGGTCATCGTCTTTCATTCATAAATGCTGCCTTAGAATCTTACAACAAGAATGCCCCACTACCTATAAGCAAGCTGTCTGGGGATTATAGGATTCCGTAAACCAAACCCCTCAAAGGCAACAGAGCCCAGGTTGAAATGACCTCTCCATGATGGAGCGCGTTCTCTCCAGTCTTCAGCCCAGAGTAAGGCGGCATCTCAAATCGCGAGCGGCAAATTACGTTCATTCATCCACCATCCGTTCTTGTTTCCAATGAACAGTTACGCTAAGCGTCTATCGTGCGTGAAACTCAAGTGATCGCGTGATCTTTTCATCTAAGCCAGAGTGAAAAGGGGGCACTACCAATAATCCCACCCAGATAACTGATGAAAACTGGAGCCATGCTGGGTAAACCAGGATACTTGTTCTCCCTGGAAACCCCTATGCATGAGACATGAGCTCACCCCCTTCCCCAGGAACTGACTGCCAAGTCAGGGAGACAGGAGAGCAAGGAGGCAGATTGATAGAGCAGGCACCTGACAAATATTTGCCGAATGGAGGAATGAATGAGGTACAAAAAGCTGTGGGGGCGCCTGGGTGGCTCGGTCGGTTAAGCGTCCGACTTCGGCTCAGGTCACGATCTCACGGTCCATGGGTTCGAGCCCCGCGTCGGGCTCTGGGCTGATGGCTCAGAGCCTGGAGCCTGTTTCCGATTCTGTGTTTCCCTCTCTCTCTGCCCCTCCCCCGTTCATGCTCTGTCTCTCTCTGTCCCAAAAAGAAATAAACGTTGAAAAACAAAATTAAAAAAAAATTTTTTTTTAAGGTACGAAAAGCTGTGGAATCACACACACACACACACACACACACACACACACACACACACTTATTTCCAGCTGGGGAAAGACCAAGGGTGGCCCTGGTGTTCATTTAGGCTAAGATGAGTCTTGAATGAATGTAGGAATGGAAGACTGGTCAGAGAAGGGAGGGCTGGCAAACTGAGCAGAGACACAACCGGATGTAAATGTATGACACGTTTGAGAAATGGCGATGATGGGGCGCCTGGCTGACTCAGCTGGTTAAGCATCTGACTCTTGATTTCAGTTCAGGTCATGATCTCATGGTCATGAGATGGAGCCCCACCATGGGCTCCTTGCTGAGTATGGGGCCTAAGATTCTCTCCCTCTGCCCCTTGGCTGCTCAAGCATGCAACCACACACACGTGCACTTGCTTGCTCTCTCTATCTCTCTCTCTCTCTCAAAAAATAAAAATTAAAAATTAAAAGCTAATAGGAAAATCATTTTTTAAGAAACCACCTGAGGAGTGATCAAACTGTGGCACATCCCTACATTTAAACAGTTGGCAGCGTGGAGACGAAATAGATTTTGGACACTGATGCGGGAAGAGCTCCGAGGCAGAGCATGTGATGTTGGCATTTAAAAGAAAAAAAAAAAAAAAAAGAACGCCAAGCAAAGCCGTGGATTTCTATAGAAACATACATATGTATGTACGTGCAAAGAAAAAGATAGGGAAGCAATCCCTGAAATTGACAATACTAATCACCTCTGGGGATTTACACGTTACCTATGTTGCTTGAAATTTTTACATAGTGAGAATTTAATTACGTGTGTATTTTTAAATAATTTTTTAAAGCCGCCCGAAACCCTTGGCATCTTATTTATGCTGCAGTCTTCCCATCCTGATTAGCATAATCTCTTCTCCCTAATAATTCACAGCTCTCTTCGGCCTCTTTCGTTCCCCCAGCTGGGCTTCCTACTGCCAGTTTAAGACTTACACTTCCTTCCAGATACTGATTCATTTACTCCTGCCCATGAGGCGACCATGATTCTTTCCCCCCATTTTACGCCATAGGAAAGTAATGCACCGAGACACTAAGTAACTTGCTCGATGTCACACAGCAAATGACTGATAAAACAGGATTTGAACCCCCAAAGGCCGGCAGACTTAAACACTCCCCCTCCTTGCTCTCTAGAAGGTCAAAATTGCTTTTGGGGAGCCTGGGTGGTGCAGTCAGTTAAGCGTCCGACTTCAGCCAGGTCACGATCTCGCGGGTCCGGGAGTTCCAGCCCCGCATCAGGCTCTGGGCTGATGGCTCAGAGCCTGGAGCCTGTTTCCGATTCTGTGTCTCCCTCTCTCTCTGCCCCTGCCCCGTTCATGCTCTGTCTCTCTCGGTCCCCAAAATAAATAAACGTTGAAAAAAAAAAAATTCAAAATTGCTTTTAAGTTTCTTCACCCCTCTGACTTGAGCTGTTTGCAGTAAGCCAATAAATAGTCACTACCAATGAATATTTACCACTGATTCCTTTTTTTTGCATTTCATTTACACGGCTCTGTCTCTGATAGAAAGAAGTGCTCAAACTTCAGATCCGGCTGGAAAGGGAGTTGCATCATGTACTGCGTTTACAAAGCACACACCCACACACGCCCCGAGGATCAAATTAACTGCTAATTGGAGACTACGCTGGTGATGGGGCAGGCAGACAGGAGGGGGACAGAGGTTAAGCAGGGTGGGTGAGCTCTTTGTGTGTGTGCATGTGTGGTGTGTGCTGTGGTGTGATGCTATAGGGCCCAGCAACGTGACAGTCCCCAGAAGGCCCTGGGCCACTCGCTAAGTCCCAGCAGCTGAGCTGACTTCAGCTGTGCGAAACGCAGCCCCATCTGGACTGGGAGTGGCTCGTGACTTTTGCTCCGGGAGTTCCACAGAGGCTGCTCATGAAATTGGAGAAGTCTGTGGCATATGATTGTCCCCATCCCACTCGGAGAGAATATTTTGAGAAGTCTAATTATATGGTGGGGTTTGGAGGGAAGAGGGGCTAGATAAGCCCTTTCTAAGGGCAGGTTGAAAAGGGCTATTAGGGAGCCTTGGGCAGTTCCGTGAGGCAGGGGCCCCCTCTGCAGGTGGACCAGACACAGTAGCTGCCACTACGTTCCCAAGAGCCCGCGAACCACTGTGTTCCTTGGGTGGCAGGCCCAGAGCCCAGCCGTCTCTCTAACAGAGGATACTGACCTGACCTCCCGGCTGTGTGACTTAGGTGAGGCGTTGACCCTCTCCGAGGCTCAGCTGCCTCAACTTGAAATGAAGGACACAAATCCCTACCTCGTGGGGTTGCTGTAATGACTAGACAGAGAAAACGTCCCCAGAGTGCCCTGCAGAGGGCCTGGTACACAGGAGCAACTGTGCACCCCTCGAGGTGGCAGCTGACCTGGAGACCTTGGAGGCCATGCTGGGGGTTGGTGGTTGACTGGATGTGGCAGGGGGAAGAGTCAGGTGCACACTAGGTTTCTGGCTTAGAGACTGGGTAGATGGTGCTGAAAAGAGAGATGTGAGCGCCTCAGGTGGTATGTATGATTGGGGACAGGTTGAGTTTCAGACGCCATTGGGACACCCAGACAGATGCTCAGGAGACAGCTGGACAAAGGGAGGGAGAGTGACAGCCCACTGGTCAAAGGAGCATGAAATCCCAAATTTTGGATGGCACAGATCCTAAGTCCCACCACAGAGATGAATTGGGGTGAGGTGGGTTTTTCTTGGAGACAAATAACTCTCCCAGGCAATAAAATTACCTGATATTTCTCCCCTAAATCTTACCTGATAAATCTCTTTTGGGGGGTGGGAGGGCGGGAAGGGTGGATGATGGGTATTGAGGAGGGCACGTGTTGGGATGAGCACTGGGTGTTGTATGAAACCGATTTGACAATAAATTTCATATTTAATAAATAAATATATATATATATAATAAAATAAATCTCTCTTAAATCCTTGGCCCTCTGGTTGGGGGTGGGGGAGGGGAATCAGTGCAGGTTGCCCTAAATCACAAGACACTAGAAATAGAGTTGATCGTACAAATGACAGTGGATACAACACAATGCTCTTGGGGTTTAATTTTTAACTCTCGAGTGGATTTCCAGCCCTTGGGAAAGAAAGCACTCCTGAAGCAAGATTCTCACCCCAGATTGCTCACCTTTCTCATTACCCAAAGACTAAGAAAGTCTGTAAAATGGGGGTGGGGGAGGGGGGAGGAGTTATTCCAACTGGAAGGGTTGTTATGAGGACGAAGCAGACTGTTTATGTAAACACATTTATAAGCGATGAGGTTCCGCATAAACTTAAAGTGACTAGCCAAGTGTTGAAAAGCCATACTTCACTCGCTAGACAAATGGAAACTGACAAAGAAAAAAACCTTGGTTCTCACCACGAGGACACCTTGGGAAGATCTGTCAGGAGCTGGCCATGAAAACCTCTAAGCCGTGCAGCTGTGCCTTTCTGGAATCCCAAAGTTCAGGGCGGAGGTGCAGCCGCCCAGGAATTTGTTCCTCCATAACTCTGAGCTCCCCAAATCCCCATGAAGCCCAGGAACGATGTGACTGCAGGGCGCGTGGGCCCATTGGCACCAGGAGCCCCTCCATAAATCAAGGTCTCACTTCTGCTGGCCTCAGATGGCTCTTTCCAAGGTGACCTGGGTACAGTAAAAGAGTTATCACTTATCTAGGAGTAGCATCGGCCTTGGAGACGAAAGAGTCGTGAAAATGCCAACGGGCCCCATTCTTTAGGAACACGTTCCTTGGAGGGAGAGGATGCTCTCCCTTTATCTCAGAAGACGATTCAGCCAGGAGGAGTTAGAGAGAGGGTGATAATCTTCCCATGATTCCATCCAGGTTGGGTGGCCCAAGAGGCCCTGGGGCAGACTTGGAGAAGCCCTATTCCAGTGCTGGGTCAGCCCCAGTGGAAAGCCAAGGTGACCTCAGCCTTGTCCATAGTCACCGCCAAGACAGAGCCCCAAGACAGTCGCATGAATCCCAGAACCCTAAATCAGCTGGCCCAACACCCTGATGCTACAGGCAAGGAAACTATAGGCCAGAGATGGGGAGGGACTTGTTCAAGGTCACACAGCCTCGAGAAGATTCAAGGTTAGACGCAGGGGTCCAGGCTGTTTCTTGTGACCTCACTACACACCTCCTTTAATGAGATCAGACAGCAGTGTAGCTGGCTGCTTCCAGCCCAGGGCTCCAGAAACTTAGCCCCAACAAACCAATTTGCCTAGCCATCTTAATTTCCCCAGCCGCATGTACATGAGCTGTGAGGAAACCAAAGACTATGAAAAGATGCCCTTCGTATGTCACAAACAAGCAGGCAGAGAAGGGAAACATCATTCCTGACAAACACAGGTACCTGGAAAGCTAACTACCTGCATAAACGCCCCAGGTGACCCAGGAGACCATGTGACTCGGAAGACTGAGGTCATCAAGCCTCCAGAGGGAGGCTGGTCCTGGGATGAGCCACGGAGAGGTTGGGGAAAGCAGCTGAGATGCCCAAAGTGGAGACTTCATGCACAGACCTCTCCCGTAAGACTGTTTTGGGTCTTAAGTGAGATGATGGATCCTAACGCTAGGCGTATAGCAGGTGTTCAAGCAATGGATTCTGCCGCTAAATGGCTAAGTAAGCCGTGCTGAAACCAGGACAGTCTCGGGCAAACAACACCGTGTCTGACAAATGTCTGACCAAAGCCACTAAGCTCATCACTAAGAGATGAGTGATACTACTGACAAATTTTCAGGAAGAAAAGGGGGCTAAATACGGACTGAACTCCCGATCGGACGGCTCCTCCCTGCCGTCCTCTCAGCCCCAGCCATCCCAACACTCCCCCTCTCCGACTCCGCTCCCTTCTGGGAAGGTCACCTTAGGAAGGCGGGAGGCTCATTAGCATGCGCCGCGCACAGCGCAACTGCGCACGCTCGCGTTGGCTTTCTCCGCCTTCCCTCCTCCCACCGGGGAAACTGGAACCGCCTCCCACTCGGCGGCTCCTGCCCGGCTAGCGGGGCCTCGGTGGATGCCGGCTGGGCGCCGCGGTGCTCGGCGGGACGACGGCGGAGAGCGACCTCAGGGTTAAGGGGTGGGGCTTGACGTCAGGAGCCAAGATGGCGGCGGCGGCGGTCGGAGTCTCCTTGAGGCGCCGGTTCCCGGCCACGGCCCTTGGCGGAGCCTGCCTGCAGGTGAGCTGCGGGGCCGGAGGAAGAGGGCAGGCATGAGAGTCACGGAGGCAGCCTGGCGCTGAGGGGGCCGTGGAGGAGGGCGAGGGAGCACAGGACAAGGCCTCAGGGAGTGGAAGGACCCGCTCCCGCTGTGTCGCGCGCGGGTTTGGTCCTGGAGCATCCCAGTCAGTTATCCTTCTGCGCCTCGCCGCAGCCTGGGAGTTTATCAGGGCGGAGACGATTTTTTTTTTTTTAAGTTAAGGGGAAAGTATTCGGGGGGGGGGGGGTCTTGAGGTGCCCAAGGTCATGTGGCAAGCGAGTGACTGTTGTAGCCGAATTCGAATCCAAACGTTTGGGCTCTAAGCCCGTTCTCTGTCCTCAAACTAGCCTCTGTGGAAGACACAGGCCTGCGGGAGTGGGAGGAATGGGAGCTGGGAATCGAGGTCTCTCCTCCAGGGTGCAGGGTTGGGGGCTCAGTAAACAGAGACTGGACCGGAATTGATAAAGGGCAGAGGAAAGGGAAAATGGAGGCAAATCAGATCCCTGAAGGATCTGGGCCCTTCCCGGTGGGGGTGGGGGGCTGCGGGAAAGGTGCCTTAAAGCAGTGTCGGATGACACTGACTCAGTGTCCCTGTCTGTAAAGGGTTTACGACGGTACCAAGCGCAGAGTTTTGGCATGGATCCCATAGGAACTGAGCCTGGTGCTGCCCTTATTTACTACTCAGTTTGCGGTGATAAGTTTCCCCACATCCCTTGTATTAGGACTCTACACAATTATCTCCATTCCAAATGGAAGATTTATTTGGAAGGGGGAGGGAAATTGACATTGCACACATAAGGAACTAAGAATTTACAAATCCCTTTTTTTTTTTTTTTTTACGTTTATTTATTTTTGAGAGAGAAAGATGGAGCATGAGTGGGGCAGGGGCAGAGAGAGAGGGAGTCACAGATTCTGAAGCAGGTTCCAGGCTCCCAGCTGTCAGCACAGAGCCTGACGCGGGGCTCGAACTCACAGAGCGTGAGATCATGACCTGAGCCGAAGTTGAACACTTAACCCACCAAGCCCCCCGGGTGCCCCTACAGATCCCTTTGAAGTCTGTCTCCTCCTCTCAGCTCCTCAACAACCCCTGCAACGTGGGCGAATAGTAGTTCTTACCTCCTTTTTAGAAGTTTCAAAACTGAGGCCCCAGAGAGAAAAATTTTTACTTGCTCAAAATATCACAGCTGAAAAGTGGTAGATCTAAGACCAAAATCCAGCTTGTTTGTCTGTTTGTTACATAATATGGGAAAAACTCTTAGCCCAGATCTGGGCACAGGTGAACCAGAAATACTCTTGCACTGACACGAGAATCTCTCTCATTTTGAATACAGCCCTGGCTGCATAACACAGTGCATACGGCCTGCCTTCAAATGCTAGTTCTTTCCAATGTGCTGTATATGAACTTGAATGAGTCATTTTATAGTCTTCCTAAAAAGGGGAGATAGGGAAGGAGGACTGCCTATCAGAGCTTGAAGTTTGTATCTGCTGAGCATTGATGAGTAGTAATGACCTTGTTTACCAGTTCCTTTCATAGTTGCTGAGCAAGCAGTCAAGTTGTGAGAGCCCCACCAGTGAGAGCGAGTTCCAAAGCTCAGGTCCCTCTTCCATGAATGAGTTGAGCAGAAGGTTGGTTTCATAGGTCAGTTTCATAATTCCAGGTGAGGCCGTTGCAGGGCCTCCTGAGGCTAGAGAAATAGAGAGCTGCCTCCTGTCCACTCCCCCTCGTAGGAATGTGCATTCATACCCACGAAAGTCACTTCAAAAGAATCCCGAAATGAGCTTGGTGTATTATCTGAGTGATGTTCAGGTGCCTCGGACTCTAAGACACAGTAGAATGGCTCTTCTGAATTCCTTTCATGCATTAGTCTGCACTGAACCATAGTTCTGCCTATAAATGTTTAGCTGTAATGTATTACCTGCAATTGTATTGCCTTATTTCTTCATCTAGATCGTGAATTCCGTTAGGGCAAGTACTGCCCGCTTTCATTTGTGTATCTCATTGTTCTTAGCACTGGCGGGTCTTAGGATGCCCATCTGCTAATCAGAAACTGATGATATTGCCAACATTGAAAAGCAGAAATTGTTTTCTGGGCTATGCTAGAAGGTTGACCCTCCAGTTTATAAGGTAGATATTAACACTCCCTACCCCTATACAAAAGACGGCTCTGTGGGGCGCCTGGGTGGCTCAGTCGGTTAAGCGGCCGACTTCGGCTCAGGTCACGATCTCGCAGTCCGTGAGTTCGAGCCCCGCGTCGGGCTCTGTGCTGACAGCTCAGAGCCTGGAGCCTGTTTCGGATTCTGTGTCTCCCTCTCTCTGACCCTCCCCCGTTCATGCTGTGTCTCTCTCTGTCTCAAAAATAAATAAACGTTAAAAAAAAATTAAAAAAAAAAAAACAAAAGACGGCTCTGTGCTGCCAGCATGGACCCTGCTTGGGATTCTCTCTCTTGCTCTCTGTCTCTGCCCCACCCCTATTGCTCTCTCTCTGTCTCAAATTAAATAAACATTTAAAAAACTTTTTTTTTAATATCCACCTGGATATCTGATAATACATCACAAACTTTGTTGGCCCAAAACCCAGCTCCTAGTACCTACCTCTCACCACACACAGCCCCGCTTTGTCCTTCCTTCTCAGGTGATGGCACCTCCATCTTCCATGGGGCTTGGGCCAAAAACTGCAGTCATCCTTGCTCTTTGCCCCACTGTCACATCCAGTCTGCGTGGAAATCCTGTCAGTTCCTTCTTAAAATGTATTCAGAAACTTACCACTTCTAAAAAAAGGCAAAAACAAAACAAAACTTACCGCTTCTTACCATCCACAGCCACCAGCCTGGTTCAAGCTGCCAACATCCCTTAGCTAATTACCGTATACTGTAATTCTTGTGTGGTTTTCTCACTTTCATCTTTGATTCTCTACACAAACCAAAATAATCCTTTCAAAGCTGAAATCTGACTCTGTCACTCCTCTGCTCAAAACCAGTATTTTCTCATCTTACGGTAAAAGCAAAAACCATTACAAGGTCGGGGCACCTGGCTGGCTCATTCAGTACTGCACACGACTCTTGATCTTGAAGTCATGAGTTCAAGGCCCATGTTGGGCATAGAGTGTACTTAATTTAAAAAGAGAGAGATAGAATATTCTCCAAAGTTGGAATCTCAAATATACAACTCATTGAGTGCATTTAAAGAAATTTGCTAGGGGGTACCTGGCTGGCTCAGTCGGTAGAGCATGAGACTGTTGATCTCCGGGTCATGAGTTCCAGCACAGAGATTACTTTAAAAAAAAAGAGGTGGGGGGGGGGGGGGCCTGGGTGGTTTGGCCCGTTAAGCTTCCAACTTCAGCTCAGATTATGATCTCGTGATTCACAGGTTCGAGCCCTGCATCGGGCTTGGTGCTGACAGCTCGGAGCCTGGAACCTGCTTCCAGATTCTGTGTCTCCTTCTCTCTCTGCCCCTCCCCTGCTCATGCTCTGCCTCTCTCTGTCTCTCAAAAATCAATAAATGTTTAAAAAAAAAAAAAAAAGAACCTTACAGGATCC
Source organism: Felis catus (assembly GCF_018350175.1). Taxonomy (NCBI): domain Eukaryota; kingdom Metazoa; phylum Chordata; class Mammalia; order Carnivora; family Felidae; genus Felis; species Felis catus. The sequence goes on along the minus strand of NC_058375.1, from coordinate 12,131,088 downwards.
TATGTGATCTGGCTGTCCCATTAACTTCCCGATCTCCTCTCCCATTCCTGCCCCTGTAGCTCACTCCATTCTCAACTACACTGACTGCCTTGTTGCTCCTCAAACACATTTTCACCTCAAGATTTGGGCTCAGTGTCCCCTCTGCCCAATTTGCTCTTCCCCTGAGTTGGGTATGGCTTACTTACTCACCTCTTTCAGGTCTTTGCTTAGCTGTCTGTCACCTTTTCAGTGAAGAGTTCCCTGGCCACCCTCTCCATTGTACTTAGCACCCCCTGACATTACTATAGATGTTATTTGTGTGTGTCTCCAGTCACCATAAGCTCCATAAGGATCAGAGTGTGTGTGTGTTTTGCCCTGATCCCCAGGGCCTAGAACAGCCCCTGGAACATATTAGCCACTCTGTAATTATTTATTGAACAAATAAATGAGTGTGTCTGGGCCAGCTACTGCGCAAGATCTTACTAATTGTATGAATTCAGTGTCCCTTGGATTTGTTTGAGAAAAGGAATTATCTTTGTGCTCTTCAGCATTGGATTTGCATTTTCGCCACACGTATAATGGGTAAAAGGTCGGGCTTTGGAAATTAAAAACAAAAACAAAGAAACCTGTATTTGAATCCTGGCTCTTTTGGTCTATGATTTTTATTTTATTTTTTATTTTTATTTTTATTTTTCACGTTTATTTATTTTTGAGAGATAGAGACAGAGCATCAGCGGGGAGGGAGCAGAGAGAGAGGGAGACACAGAATCGGAAACAGGCTCCAGGCTCTGAGCTGTGGGCACAGAGCCCAACACAGGGCTCAAACTCCAAGACCTTGAGATCATGACCTGAGCCGAAGTCGGACACTTAACCAACTGAGCCACCCAGGAGCCCCTATTTTTTATTTTTATTTTAGAGAGAGAATGAGCAGGGAGAGGGGCAGAGGGAGAGAGAAAGAATCCCAAGCAGGCTCCACATTCAGCACGGAGCCAGAGGTGGGGCTCAATCCCACAACCCTGAGATCATGACCTGAGCCAAAATCAAGAGTTGGACATTTAACCAACTGAGCCACCCAGGCACCCCATTTTAATTTTTTAATGAGAATAATAAAACTTCCCTTTGTAGAGATGTTATAAAGATTAGAGACAGTTTAGTACAACATTTCTTACACGGTAGGGGCTCAGTGAATGAAAGCCTTTTTTTTTTTTTTTTTTTTTTTACTTCTACTAGAACACCGACATAACAAATTTTCACGTTTCTCTATTGCATAAATGTATTTGTTCTTATCACAGCTGCCATAATCCTGTGGATTAACTCTTAGTGCAGCTCAAGACAAGGAAACTCCTTCAGTTTAGAACCACAACCACCTCTGGTAATTTTTATTTTTTGCATCTTCTCTCCTCATTCCTGTTAGCCGCCCCCCCCCCCATTATCCCTCCAAGTGTTGTGTAAAACATGTTTTTAACTCAAAATAAACTTAAATTAGGTGTTTTTTAAAGAATTAGTTATGTTTTGGGGTTCCTCATGGTGCTCTGTTGTGATGCACCCTTGTGGTTTCTTGCTCACATCGTTCACAAGATAAGACTTTGTAAATGATGTCTAAAAAACCTAATCACTTTTGGGAAGATCTGCATGATCAAGTCTAGACCTTTGTAGTTTTGTAGAGTGGATATGAAGCAGACATAAGTATTAGAAAGAGTTGTTAAGGTGAGGACCCGTTGCAGGACTCCACGGTCACCTTTGGCAGGCTTTGTGGGAATGAGACCAAGCTTGATACGGCTGGATGCCTGTTGCCCTCAGACAGTACTTTTAAATCAGGCTTCGTGGCCATGAAGCTGTAATTGACAACCTCAAAGTCCCAAGTTTTTTTGAAAGTCCAAGCTTTACCAATATTTTAGTGTAAAAAAAAAAAAGTTTCTTTTTTAAGGAGTTAGATATTTTTTTAAATGCATTTTATTTTTCTCCCTCTCTCTACCACCTACCACAGGCAAGGCAGCCACCCACTCTGGAAAATAATTTGGTTATTTTGTAAAAAGAACGAGACAGGCAACTGTCCTAGAATCCAGGAGTTACCTTCCTGGGCATTTATTTATCCCAGAGAAGTGGAGATATGTTCACACATACTCGTTAAATTTCACTCATAATAGCCAAAAACTGGAAACAGCCCCGAGGTCCTCTAGTGGGAGAATGGCTGAACAAACTAGGGTCCATCATATCAAGCAGCACTACTCGGTAGTAAAAAGAAACTACTGTTGAGGTGCACACGACTTGGATGAATCTCCAGAGAATTCTGCTGAATGGAGAAAAACCAATCAAAAGGTTCCATACTAGATGATTCCATTTATATAACATTGTTGAAATAACAAAATTACAGGAGTGAAGGACTAAGGGGGGAGGTATGAGGGGAATGGCTTTGATAAAGCAATCCCGGGGGTCTTTTCGGGGGTGCGAATGCCCTGTGTCTTGACCGTTATCAGTGCTGATGTTTTGAGACTGTGCTATAGATCGGGACTGTTTTCATTGGGGGAAATTGAGTAAAGGGTATGAGGGGTCTCATTATTAATTCTTAAAAATGCATGTGATTCTACAGTTATCTCAGAATGGAAAGTTTAATTTTTTAACAAAGCAACAGACTGGATATATGCGACAGCATGAGGGAAATCCAGAAGCATTATATTAGGTGGTAAAAGCTAGACCCAGGATGCACTGTCTGATTGCATTTATATGAAATTCTGTAAAAGGGGGCAGGGGTGCCTGAGTGGCTCAGTGGGTTAATTGTATGACTTCAGCTCAGGTCAGGATCTCGCGGATCATGAGTTTGAGCCCCACATCAGACTCTCTGCTGTTAGCGCAGGGCCCACTTTGGATCTTCTGTCCCCTGTCTTTGCCCCTCCCCTGCTCGTTCTTCTCTCTCAAAAATTAATATTTTAAAAAATGAAATCCTGTAAAAAAAAATCTGTAGTGATAGAAAGCAGATCAGTTGCAAGGGGAGGGAGTGGGCACTGATTGTAAAGGAACACTAGAGAACTTTCTAGGTGGAAGTGTGCCGTCATAATTATGGTAGTAGTTATACCACTTTATTAAAACTCTTCAAACTGTACACTTAAAACTGGTGAGTTTTATCGTATTGAAGTAGACTTTATCATCTAACCAAAACAAGGTGAAGCGCTAAGCAAGCAGAAGCCTGCTGGAGTATCTTCAGTGATCTTTGCTTTTCACTTCCTTCACTTTGTCTTAAATGCCACAAGGTGGCGTGAGCCAAATGTTCCTGTTTTACAAAATGGAGTCCCTAGGGACGCCTGGCTGGCTCAGTTGGTGAAGGGAGCGACTCTTAATGTTGGAGTCATGAATTCAGGCCCTGCAGAGAGCTTTTTAAGAATAAGTAAAATACAATAGCATGGAATAGAATCCTGCTAAAAAAAAAAAAAATGCAAGTCCCTAATGGAAGATGTTCTTTTGTAGAAATGACTTTCCTTTTATTGCTGACGTTAGCCAGCCTGGTAATAAAGGAAAAATATGCTTTTCTCTTCACCTTCACTTTCTTCTTCCCGTATTTCCTTTTTTCCTCCTGGTAGCTGATGTTTATATTTTCAGCCTCACTTAATGTGGGACGTTTTTTGCCGGCAAGTAAGAAACACCGTCGCACCTCTTGTAATTACACCATTAACCTCCCCAGTTTTGTCTGTTTTTACCAGTTTGTAAGAGAGTTAGCTGGCCTGGGATATAGTCTGTGTGTTTCTGCATACAGACCAGGGGCTCAGCTTCTAACTGCCGTTGGACTGACAGGATCCCTGCTCTGCTCCCAGGGTAGAGCCAGCGGTGGCCGCCTTGTGTGTTCACCTCGAGGGAAAGGTCTTCAAGGACTGTGGAATGGGGACAGCATGTTTGCATTTGCCTAATGCTCAATTTTTGCTTTGTACTTTTTTCTTTTTTTTTTAATTTAATTTTATTTTAAATTTTTTTTTTCAACTTTTTTATTTATTTTTGGGACAGAGAGAGACAGAGCATGAACGGGGGAGGGGCAGAGAGAGAGGGAGACACAGAATCGGAAACAGGCTCCAGGCTCTGAGCCATCAGCCCAGAGCCCGACGCGGGGCTCGAACTCACAGACCGCGAGATCGTGACCTGGCTGAAGTCGGACGCTTAACCGACTGCGCCACCCAGGCGCCCCTAATTTTATTTTAAATTCCAGTATAATTTCTTGCGTTTGTCTTCAATTTTTCCTCACCACGAATTGAAATGCTATGCACAAAGGCCTGGACCAGGTATGCTAGAAGATGCAAAATAGAACCTGTTCCATGCTGTGAATGATTAGTTGTATGTGTCAGCTGGGCCACCGGGTGCCAGCTAGCTGGTCAAACATTTTGGGTGTTTCTGTGAGGGTGTTTTTAGAGGAGGTTAACATTTAAATCAATAGACCCAGTAATGCAGATTGACCTTCCTGATGTAGGTGGGCCTTATCCAATCAGTTGAAGACATGAATAGACCAAAAGGCTCCCCTTCCTCCAAATAAGAAGGAATTCTTCCTGCCTGACTGCTTTTGAACTGAAACATCGACTCTTCTTGGGTCTTAAGACTGCTGGCCTTTGGCCTAGAACCACATCATCGGCTCTCCTGGTTCATGGACCTTCAGGCTTTGACTAGATTTACATCATTAGCTCTCCTCACTCTCCGCTTGCTAACTGCAGCTCTTGGGACTTTCTATCCTCTGTAATCATGTGAGCCAATTTCTCATTAAAAAAAAAAATCTCTTTTTATGTATATGTATATGTGTATATATACCTTTCATATGTATCATGTATTTATATGGATAGACACACTATTGGTTCTGTTTCTCTGGAGAACTCTAATACACATGCCCTCAAGGCATTGAGACATAAAAAGGAGACAGAGCCAAGAAGAAACCTCCAAATATTCACAAATAAATGGACTAGTACAGTGTTCAGGAGCATCAGCTCTGGGGTCAGACAGACTTGGGTTCCAGTCATAACTCCTCTTGTCAGCTGTGTTATGGGCCCATTGCTCGGTCGCTGAGCCTCATTTTTCTCATACAAAGACTCAGTGGAGTAATTAGTATAAAGCATTTACTACAGTTCCTGGCAATAATAAATTGTGGCCTTAAAAATGAGTGTGAATTTAAATATAAAACTTTTGAGCAACAGCACCCTTTTTGTAAATATGTTGTGGGGAAGCTGTTCTGGTGAAGGACGGAATTAACCAGAGACCAGCCCGCTTAACCTGACCCTCTCATAGCAGCCTCTAAGGTGGTAGCACTCTGGAGTTGCTGGGCTCACCGTGTGAGACCCGCTGGCAGAGACGTAAGTATCCAGGAGATGGGATAGAATCATCATGGAGAACAGGACTCGGGTGTTGGTTAGTTCCCTACATGGGTTCTATTTTACAGTATTCTTCACCGTCTTTCCTGCTGCAGTGCTGTGAGCTGAACGTTTGTGTTCCCCCAAGTTCAAACGTCGAAACTCTAATCCCCATTATGATGGTATTTAAAGATGGAACCTATGAGAGGGAATCAGGGTTAGATGAAGTCATGAGGGTAGAGCTCTTACGTTGGGATTAGTGCCCTTACACAAAGGGGAAAAGACGTGAGATCTCTCTCTCCGCCACATGAGACAGCAAGGAGGTGGCCATCTGTCAACCAAGAAGAGGGTCTTCATCAGACACCAAGTCTGCCTGAGACCTTGATCTTGGACTTCCCAGCCTCCAGAACCGTGAGAAATTAGTCGTGTTTAAGCCACCCGGTCTTTGATGTCTTGTTACAACAGCCCAGACTGATGGAGACACCTAATCTAGAAACACCGGCATCTCGTTTTGACAACCGCAGTAGCTTTCTACTGGTTTCTCCACATGTTGCCTGACAATTCTTCCTTTGTAGCCAGTGATATCGTTCTCAAAAATAAAAATGATTATGTCATCCACCTGATAATTCGTTCTGGCTTCTCATTGCTCTTAGGGTAACATCAGAATCTTGACTTCCTCACATTTCCCACTCCTCCGACCTTACTCAAGCCCCCTGACTCATATTGGACTTTTCTCCCAGATGTGCTGTGCTCTCCCCCATCCAGGCCTCTACACGTGTTGTTCCCTCAGTTTATAACACTCTCTAATCCCTACTCACCAAGTCTCAGCTTCATTATCATTTATGGGGCCTTCCCTGATCTCTTGTACTAGTGTAAGTCTTTTCTGTATTCTTCCCTTTTTATACTTTATCATAAATATTTAATTTCTCTCTTGCTTAAAGTAGATTCCGTGAGGGCAAAGACTGTTTCATTAAGTGCTATTTCACTAGACCCCAGCACCATGTCTGGTACGTGACGTGCTAGGTGCTTAATATTTGATGGATATTGAATGCCTTTTGCAAGAAGACAGTAATGTGTGGGTTTGTAGCCAGTGCTGTAGTTTATAGCACCAGCTAAACAGTAGGATTTGTCTTGCATTTTTAACAGTTTTTTTTCCCCTCTTCTTGTGAACCTTTTCGATTCCAGGCCTGCCGGGGGGCACAGACAGCGGCAGCCACAGCTCCCCGAATCAAGAAGTTTGCCATCTACCGATGGGACCCAGACAAGACGGGAGATAAGCCTCGTATGCAAACTTATGAAATTGATTTGAATAAGTGAGTATCTCTGTGAGAGCTAGATGTTTGCTAAGTGAAGGTGAGCTGTTGATCCGAGTCAGGGACCTGCTTTTCACATCCGCAGAAGGTTTAAAAACGGATCATCCAGTGGCCCTGGAATTTATCGTCTCTTTTGCAAATGAATGAGGTGGGCACCTGATTCGAAAAGATAATTAATACCAGGAAGAATAACTTTTGTAAAATTCCTTTCCTTTCCCCAAATCAGAGGATGACAAATTTCTTTTTTTTTTTTAATAAAGTTTATTTCTTTCTTTTTGAGAGAGAGAGAGAGAGAGAGAGCATGTGCACATGAGTGGGGGAGGGGCAGAGAGAGATGGAAAAAGAATCACAAGCAGGCCCCACGCAGTCATCACAGAGCCCGACGTGGGGCTCGAACTCCCGAACCATGAGATCGTGGCCTGAGCCGAAATCGAGAGGTGGACACTTAAACGACTGAGCCACCCAGGCCCCCCCAGAGGATGACAAGTCTCTAGGAGTACTGGTAGAGCTGGAAGGACACCGTAAATGTCTCTGGAATGGTAATATGACAAGATAGCGATGCAGTTAAAATAGTAGCAGAGATCCATACCTCTGTATTATTTGTCTTTCTGTCATATCAAAGTGCCACAGACCTAGCGACTTAAAACGCCTGGATTTATTACTTTTCAGTTCTGCAGGTTAGAAGTCTGGTGAAGGTGTCATCAGACCATGGGTCGATGTGTCAGCAGGCCCTGTTTCTTTCTAGAGACCAGGGAAATCCGCTTTCTGTTCCCTTGGGCTGTTGGCAGAATTCAGTTCCTTATGGTTGCAACACTGAGGTCCCTGGTTTCTTGTTGGCTGTAAGCTAAGAGCCGCCCCCAAGTTTTAGAGGCCATGCACCCTGCAGCTCATACCCCCCGTCTTCAAAGCCAGCGACAGCGAGGTGAGTCCTCACCTCTTTCTGAACCACTCTTTCATCATCTTCCACCCCGGAGGACCTCCACAGGCAGCCAAAGGGAAGAAAATCTGGTGAGCTGGGCTCCCCAGCTCCCCACTGCACCACCTCTCCCCTCTCCAGTGTAATCAGAACTGTCCTATTTCATGATCTGTTTTATTTGTAAATGAATAAGGACTCTATGTGTTTTGAACAAAAGCTTCTGTGGCACAAAAAAAAAAAAGATTTGAAAACTACTATTCTAATGCTTTCTTTGACTTTACCAACATGTAAGTTCTATTAAGCACTAGAGTTAGTTGATATATAACCTTGTCAGACAGACACTTACCAAATACCCAACAACCAAAAGTAATTAGTAAAATGCGTGTTAAAAACAAAAAACTCTTAACTACTTGGAAGTTAAAAAGCACTCTTTTAAACAACTACTTTTATTAAGGAATCATTTCAAATATTGTTGGGATACTTGGAGAATAAAAACAATGCAAATCAAAACCTACAGAATGTAGCTGAAACTTCAGAAGAGTTAAATTCATAACTAACTTTTTAATGTTTATTTATTTTGAGAGAGAGAGAGAGCACAAGCAGGGGAGGGGCAGAGAGAGAGACTCCCAAGCAGGCTCCGTGTTGTCAGCGCAGAGCTTGATGCAGGGCTCAATCCCATGAACCCTGAGATCGTGACCTGAGCCGAAATCAAGAGTCGGACACTTAACCGACTGAGCCACCCAGGTGCCCCCATAACTATTTTTTGACGCTAAAAAACGTAAAGAGTAATTGCATTCTTCTCCGGTTATGGCAGAGTAGCTTTCATCGTACTAACCCTCAAGTAACAGCTATAAACTCTGGACAGAAGACAAGCAGTAATGACCTACAGACACAGCAGAGTGACCAGAGACACTGGGAATGAGTTGACACTTGGAAGAACAGGATGTTACTGGGTTTTACACTCTGTGACCTGAGGGCAAACCCCAGTGGAAGCAGAGGTACAAGGCCAAAAACACGATAAAACCACAGTCTTACTTACTAGCTTGAGGTTGTATAGCTACCACAGTAACCAGTAAACGAGGGGGCAGTCCTGGAAAGAAACATAGAGGGGGAGCCCCAAAGTCTGTTTGTGAACTGCCCAAGTCTGGAGTTCAGCCCATATTAATTATTGCTTTAAAAAAAACAAAAACAAAAACAAAAAAAAACCTCAGAGGCCCTTGGCTGGCTCAGTCGGTAGAGCATGCAACTCTTGATCCCAGGGTCGTGAGTTTAAGCCCCACATTGGGCATGGAGTGTACTTAAAATAAAAAACTATTTTAAAAGGGTTTTTTTTTAATCGATACTCTATAGAGAAACACAATAAAATCCAGAGTTGCCACATCATTTATTCACAAAGTCCAGCACATAGTCCAGAATTACTAATCATATGAAGAAACAGTGAAACCTGAACCATCCTCAAATGGAAACACCAGGAATGGAGGCCACCCAGCCCTGAAGCAGTCCAGGTGTTGGAACTAGATGTGGATTTTAAGGAGTTATCCCTATGCTTGTAGATAAAGGAAAAGATGCTCACGAGCTAGAAAATCTCAGCAGGGAAATAGAAACTTTTAAAAAGAACCAAATGGAAAATCTGGAACTGAAAACAGCAATATCTGAAATAGAAAATTTACTGGATAGCAGATTGAAGACAGCAGGAAGATTCAGTGACCCTGAAAATACATTAACAAGAATCACGTGTTCTTGAGACTAAAAAGATTGGAATGATATCAGAAAGTTTAACATATGTCATTGGAGTCCCAGAGGAGTGGAGAAAGAGAAAGGGCAAAAAAAAAAAATACTTGAAGAACTAATGACCAAGAATTCCCCAAGCTGGTGAAAGACATAATTGACACATTCAGGAAGCATGAACTTCAGACAAGGTAAATACAAGGAAAACTACACCCAGGAACATCATACTCCAGTTGCTGAAGATCAGAATGAAAGAAGAAATCTTGAAAGCAGGAACGATAAAACACATTACAGCCTGGGAAACGATACAAATGATTGTTTACTCAATAATTGTAGATGCCAAAGGACCATGAAATGCCATCGCTTAATTACTAAAAGAAAAACACCATCAGCCAGAATCCTGTACTCCGCAAAATGGTGAGGATGGAATGAAGACATTTTCAGGTAATAAAAAATCCAAGAATTCACAGCCAGAAGACCTGTACTAAGTGCAGTGTGAGAAGTTATCTTGCCTGTTGAGAAGGAAGAAAGGACAAGGAATGAAAAGCACTAGCTATGGTAAATAGGAAACCATTTTTCCTCTTAATTCCATTAAAGTATACATATGACTGTTAAAAATCTAATACTGTGTTGTGTAACAGACCGCTTATACGGATGTAATGTGTGTGATGACCAGCATAAGGGCTGGGAGTGGGTTGACCTATAAGGTTGGAGGGTTCTCACAGTACATGAAATGGTACAGTATTAACTCGAAATAGGTTGAAAAGTTAAGGACACATTATAATTCTAGAATAACCATTTATTAAAATGCAGAGTGAGATAGCTAAAAGCCAATATATAAATTAAATGGAATTCCAAAACTGCTTACTCCATCTAAAAATACTACTTAAAGCAGGAAAGAAAGAACAGGGGCAAAAATGTTGGGACAAATAGTAAAATGAGAGAGCCAAATCCAACCTCATCAATAATTATATCATTAAAGGCATTAAACACTCCAATTAAAAGGCAAAGACTGTCAGAATAGATAAAAAGCAAAACCCAATTTCATGGTACTTATAAGAAATACACTTTAAATATTGTTAAAAACAAAACTAAGTAAAATTTAAAGATCTTACTGGCATGGGGCACCTGGGTGGCTCATTCGGTTAAGCGTCCAACCCTTGATTTTTGGCTCAGGTCATGATCTCAGGGTCCTGAGATCGAGCCCTGAGTCAGGCTCCACGCTGAGCATGGAGCCTGCTTAAGATTCTCCCTCTCAGTCTGCCCCTCCCCTGCTCACACGCTCATGCTGTCTCTTTTTAAAAAAAAAAAAAAAAAAAGGAAAGGGATGTCTGGGTGGCTCAGTCGATTAAGTGCCCAACTCTTGATTTCTTGGTTTCAGCTCAGGCTAAAATCTCACAGTTTGTGAGTTTGAGCCCACATCAGGCTCCGTGCTGATGGTGCACAGGCTGCTTGGGATTCTCGCTCCCTGTCTCTTTGCCTCTCCCCTGCTCGCACACGTGCTCTCTCTTGAGTGCACACGCTCTCGCTCTCTCTCTCTCTCTCTCTCTCTCTCTCTCTCAAAATAAACCTTAAAAATTTTTGCATAATTTAAAAATAAATTTTTTTTAACTAAAGACAGATCATCTGAACATTATCAATCATCTTGATCTAATTAATATTTTTGAGACACCACACCAAACAGTTGTAAAATACATGTTCTTATCAAGTGTGCAGGGAACATTCACTGTGATGCTGGGCCATAAAACAAATCTCAGTAAATTCCAAAAAATTAGGATCTTCTAGAGTGTATTCTCTGACCACAATGGAATTCAAATAGAACACAGAAACAGGGGGCACCTGGATAGCTCGGTTGAGCATCTGACTCTTAATTTTGACTCAGGTCATGATCCCAGTGTCCTGGGATTAAGCCCCATGTTGGGCTCCATGCTGAGTGTGGAGTGTGCTTAAGATTCTCTCTCCTTCTGTCCCTCTCCCCTTCTCATGCGCGCGCTCGCTCTCTCTCTCTCTCTCTCTCTCTCTCTCTCTCTCTCTCAAATAAAAAGAAAATATGAATAGTTCTGCATTCACTATAGATATGAGATGCGTTGTCAAAGACCTTTTCATGAGAAAACTCCAGGCCCAGGTGGCTTCACTGATGAATCATGAAACATTTAAGAAAACTCCTAATGCCTGTTACATCCTTTCAGAAAATAAACAAGGAATAATCACTTCCCAGTTCATTTTAGGAGGCCATCAAAACCTGATTCCAAAATCTAGTGGAGACATCTCATTACAAAAAGGAAGGATATAGATTGGTATCTTTCATGAACAGACACAAAAATTCTCAAGATTTCAGCAGATCAAATCTAACCATCTATAAGAAAAGGATAATGCCTTAATAACCAAGTTTGGGCTTGTCCCAGGGGTGCAGAGTAGTTTTAACATTGGAAAATCATGGGTGCCTGGGTGGCTCAGTTGGTTAAGTATCCAACTCTTGATTTCAGCTCAGGTCATGATCTCACTGTTTGTGAAATGGAGTCCACCCCAGCCTTCAGGGTCCGGGCTGGGTGTGGAGCCTGTTTGAGATTCTCTCCTCTCTGCCCCTCCCTGCTCACAGTTCCCACTCCCACCCCCACCTCTCTATCAAAATAAGTAAACATTTAAGAAAATTGGAAAATCAGTCCGTGTCATTCACCGTAGTAACAAGATAAAGGAGGAAAACCAGAAGTCTGCACGCTTGAAAAAAGGGGGAGATTCCTCGACTAGATAAAGAGCATCTGTGGAAAATCGACAGCTCGCTGTGAAATAGTCAGTGCTCTGCCCATAAGGAACATAGCAAGGGTGTCCACTCCACTTCTGTTGAGTGTTCTACATGACATTTGAACAAGTGCATTAAGGGCAAGTTAAAAATAAAGGGCATGAAATTTGGAAAGGAGGAGATAAAACTGTCACCAGTCACAAATAACATCATTGCTTACATAGAAGATTTTAGAGAATCTACCAAAAAAAAAAAAAGAAAATTCCAGGGAATCTACAAAACTACAAGGACATAAGTAAATTTAGCAAGGTCGCGTGGTACAAGGTCATGCAAAAAGGGTTTTTTTGTTTGTTTGTTTTACTAGCATCAGCCATTATAGAATTTTATTGGAGGTTCTAACCAAGGAAATTAGGCAAGAGAAAATAGAGCAAATTGACAAGGAAGAAGGAAACTCTTCGTAGATGACATGACCTTGTATATAGAAAATCTTAAATCCACACCAAGAAACTATTAGATCTAATAAACTAGTTCAGCGAGGATATAAGATCAGTATATAAAAATCAGTTGTATTTCTATAAACTAGTCGTGAACAGTCCTTAAATAAGAAAATGGTTCCATTTACAATAACATGAAAAAATAAAATACTGAGGATCCAACTTAGCAAAAGAAATGCAAGACTTGTACGCTGAGAACTATAAAACATCGGTGACAAGAAATTAAAAACCTAGGGGCAACTGGCTGGTACAGTCTGTTGAGCATCTGACCCTTTTTTTTAAGATGGTATTATACGTTCCTTTTTTTTTTTTTTTTTTTTTTTACCCTTATTAGAGAAAGAGAATGCAAGTGGGGGAGGGGCAGAAAGAGCAAGAATCCCAAGCAGGCTCCTCACTGTCAGTGCAGAGCCCATTGCAGGGCTCCAACTCAGACTGTGAGATCATGACCTGAACTAAAAATCAAGGGTCAGATGCTTAACCGACTGAGCCACCCTGGGTGCCCCAAGTGTCCCAGTTCTTAATTATGGCTCCAGTCATGATCCCCAGGTCAAGGGATCAAGCCCCACATTGGGCAACACACTGAGTGTGGAGCCTGCTTAAGATTCACTCTCTCCCTCTGCCCTGTTCACTCTCAAATGGGGGGGAAGAAAAAAAGGAAAGAAATTAAAGACTTAGATAAATGGAAAGACATCCCATGCTTAAGGGCTGGAAAACAATTTTTTTAAGTAGTCTACGCCCAACGTGGGGCTCAAACTCACAAGACTGAGTCACACTGCTCCAACTGAGCCAACCAGGCACCCCTGGAAAACAGTCTTTTTAAGGTGGCACTGCGCCCCTAAATTGATTTACAGATTCAACACAATTACTGTCAAAAGCCCACCAGTCATTTTTGCAGAAATTGACAAGCAGATCCTAAAATGTATATGGAAATGTAAGGGACACAGAATAGCCAAAAAAATCTTGATTTCTATGTAAAAATGTTATTTGCATCATTGTATATAATAGAGAAGGATTTAAGCAAGCTAAGGGTCCTTCAATAGGAAAACAGGTGATTACTGTCCTTTATTGGAGATGTTGAATGAAAAAAGCAAGGTGTTATTATATATATTGCTTTTTTTAGGTGTGAGAAAAATACACCAGACTCTTTAACAGTCCCTAGCTATTATGAAATTTATGAAATTTAGCAGGAGAGATCACTTGAAGGGAGGGCTTTGGCTTTTTAACTTGATATTTGAAATTTTTGTAAAAATAAAGAGGATTGCTGCCATTTAAAACATGCCAGGACAGGAATAGACAGATCATTTGAATTTTTTTAAGTTGCAAAATAAACTCTACTTCAGTGAAATTCTGTTACAGAATACCAGAAGGAGGTACCACAGATCAGAAGCAAAAGAAGGTTTAGTCAGTCAGTGATTTGGGGCAATTGATTAGCAGTTTTTGTAATTTGGGGGGGAATAATTTTAAAATGCATGGGGTGCCTGGGTGGCTCGGTTAAGCTTCCAACCTCAGCTCAGGTCATGATCTCACAGTTCATAAGTTCGAGCCCCTCCCCTGCTCGCACGCGCGCTCTCTCTCTCAAAAATAAATACACATTTTTTTTTTTAATGTAAAATCTAGAGGAAAATTCTAGTCTTGAAACGTCAGGAAGGGGTTTCATCTTTTTAGATTTAAAATTGATAGTACTGGGGCCCTGGCTGGCTCAGGCAGAGGAGTGTGTGACTCTTGATCTTGGGATTATGAGTTCAAGCCCCATATTGGGTATAGAGATTATTAAAAAATAAAATTTTATAAATACATACATACATTAAAAATAGTGATAGTATCATAAGGGGAAAGGGTGGTCAACTGTAACATGCAAGCATTTAAATCTGTGGTTTAAAAGTTCCATTACCAAAATTAGAAGTCAAACAGCCAATTGCTGGTTATGGGCTGGAGGTGAGGGAGGGCAGGATTCGCCACTGATAGAATAGATTGGTGGTATAAATTTGGTCTTTTCCAGGGTTTCTGGCTCCTAAAACCCTTGCGATCCAAAGTGATAAGAGCTATAGGGTCATCTTTTGTTATAATAGTTTTGGTTTTGTTCCCAGTTCCTGAAATAGCTCCGGATAAATACTGAAGGTGAAATGGGCTTGTATTTTTTATTCATGACAAGCCCCTTTCAGCCGCCTAAGTTTACTCTAATGAGGTGGTTTTTAGAAGTCTAGATAACCACAGGTTGGGGTGGGGGCTGATTACTAGGGAACCAACCCTGTGTTTAGACTGTTGGAACCCTCTGCCCTACCCCTTGACCTGAGAGGGAAGAGAGGTTAGAGGTCAAACCACTGACCGGCAGCACCATGTAATCAATCATGCCTGTGCACTGACGCCTCCATGAAAGGACCCGGATTGTGGGGTTCAGAGAGTCTGGGTGCGTGAACTCGTGCAGGTGCAGGGAGAGGGCACGGAAGCTCTGCTCCCCTTCCTGGACACCTTGCCCTGTGCACCTCTTCCACTTGGCCATTCTACTAAATCAGAAGCTAGTGAATTACCTGTTTATCTAAGTTCTGTAAGCTGCTCTAGCAACTGTCAAACCCAAGGGAGGGGATCATGAGAATCTCTGATCCGCAGCCAGTCTTCCAGGGGACAGCCCGAGCTTGCAGCGGGCAGCGGGTGTCCGAGGACGGTGGGGGTGGGGGCTGGGACCAAGCCCTTCAACTGTGGGATCTGATGCTGTCACCGGCCAGTGGTGGTGGGGCCAGATTGAGTTACACTGTGGGGACACCTGGCTGGGGTTGCAGGATTGCTCGGTTCCGGAAACCACACGCCTGGTGACCAGGAGTGTCAGAAGTGAAGTACTGGGAATGATGAGTTTTGGAGCTTTAAAAAAGGTTTTTCCTTTAAAAACAATTCCTAAGATCTCCTAAACAAAGAGGCAAAGAACATGGGTGGACCGAGTCTGTAGAATAGTCGACTAGAATGAAGGTGCTGCGCAGGCAGGAGTTTTCATCTGTTCTCTGGTGTATGTCCAGCAGCCAGCATGGAACCTGGCACAGCACACTTCCAATAAGCATCTGGAGCGTGAAGAAAAATCAATGGCTTTATGACAGATACTCAACCACTGAAATACTCAAAGATCTCAGATTAAAACAATAATACTTCTCCATTCTCAAAATAGCAGAGGTTTTTAAAGGGTAGTTCCCAGTGTTAGCAAAGATAGGGTGGAAAGGGTACTTGCATATTGCTGATAGAAATACAGATAATGCAGCCCTGTTAACTAATCTTGTTGTGGTGATCATTTCACCATATGTACACAGGGGCGCTTTTTTTTTAAGTTTATTTATTTTGAGGGGGGGCAGGTAGAGAGAATCTCGAGCAGGCTCTGCGCTGTCGGCACAGAGCCCGACGCAGGGCTCAAACTCACAAACCATGAGATCATGACCCGAGCTGAAATCAAGAGTCTGACGCTTAACTGCCTGAGCCACCCGCACACCCCAGTATATACGTATATTAAATTATGTGCTACGCTATCATGCTGTGCACCTTAAATTTGCATGTCATATGGCAATTATATCTCAATAAAGTAGAAAAAAAAGAAATCTGGATAATGCTAAAGGATATTGGGGCGGGGGCATATTTTTAAAAATCCCATGCATAGAGCAGGACTGGGAGGCATGGGCGTGACAACCAGGAAATAGGTTTGTTGAGCACGTGACTGTGCCGGATACTATGAAAGTCGCATGCTTTTATTTCATCTTTGTAATAGTCCTGCGATTTTAAGTTTTGGTTCCGTTTGACAGATAGGGAAACAGGCTCAGGGAGAGTGAACCGTTCATACAACTGCAGCCTCTGCACGATGATGGTCACAGTTACACTGAGCGAATGTGGCAGGCGCTCTGTTTGACTGTCCTGTGTGTTAATTCACCTGCAGCGGTCCCGTGAGATGTAGGGGCTGCCTCTGCTTCGTAGGTGGGAAGCTGATGAAGCGGTTTGCCAAGAACCTAGCCAGTGGCCAAGCCAGGGTTCTGACCAGGTTCTCAGACTCCAGGCCTGCGCCCCAAGTTCCAAGCCCTGTGCTACTGCCCTTCCTCTCACCCCACTGCCCCCTCACGCATGGGCACTCGCAGTGCTTTGGAGTAAGGGGGCTCTCTCTCTCTCCTTGAGCTTTCCTTTCCCTAGAAATGTATACGCAGCGTGACTCTGCAGGACTTACAATGTGTAAGAATACACAAAAATAGAACGATGGAAAAATTCCTGAGTGTGACCTCAGAAAGCCAAAAGGGTAAGAGCAGCTAATATACACAGACGTGTCAGATCATACTATAATAATGAAGTGTAGGTACATTGGACTTCGCATCAGCACGACTGGGGTGTCTTGTTGTTTTTGGTCAGATGTGGTCCTATGGTGTTGGATGCTTTAATCAAGATTAAGAATGAAATCGATTCGACTTTGACTTTCCGACGATCATGCAGAGAAGGTAAGCATCTCCTTCCTTATTAGGCTTTAGACCCTTATGCTTGGTGCCCGGGCCGGCCACGACTGAGACGGCTACCCGAACAGCTGGCCATCTGCCGGGTGACCTTGCTGTGCGTCGCACTTCCTTTTCTTGGGTAAATGTGTCAAAAATTCGAACTGTAGTACAAGCTCTGGTTTCTGAATTTTCTTCCCGTCAGGAGCTTTATGTCACGTGGTCACTGCATCCGGTGGTCCCCGTGAGCTGTCACACCCTCAGGGACCAGCTTGGGTCTGCTAGCCGGCCACTTCCGCACCCCTGCCAAGCTGCTTGGCCGGGGGGCAGGGGGGTACGGGTGTGCCCCCACCCCCAGCTCCCAGCATTACGCGCGCTCAGAGCAGCTGCTCAGTAGGAACATTCTGGGTGGGAACAGAGTTTCCCACAGTGTGCAGCCGGTGTCGCAGGAGCTGATTTCTAGCAGTATTCAGACCCGCGTGTTTTACTTTAATAGCCGTGTGTTTATATGATACGTTAGAAAAATATAATTACTGATGACAGCATAACAGTGGTAAAGTTTTTTAATATAAATCTAAGTAAACATGAGTTGATTTTAAGAAAACCCCTAAATAATCTTCTAGTGGTACATTTTGAGTAACAATCACAAAAGTCACAGAGGGATGCTACGAGGGCTGACTGGTCCCGATGGCCGTGGAGCACGGTCTGTGTGCCCGGCTCTGTTCTGTTCACTTTACGCGGAATAGACCAGCCCTATTAGTGTTTACACTGAGGTCCGGGGAGGTTAAGGGACTTCAAGAAAAACACACAGATAGTTGGGGAGCCAGGAGTCCGCCAGATTTGTCAGATTCCAGAACTGCACTCAGGCGGTACACTCTGCTGGCCAGGCTTGGAAAACCTGACAAAACGAAACAGAGGGTGGTGTGGGCCAAAACAAGTGATTGAATCTTCTTCCTAAAATAACCTTTCCTAAAAGGAAAAGTCACTATAGATGTTGGCCCATCACTTTTTAATCTTCGTTCTGCTGTACATTTCAGGTCATTCAGTCCTGCTTCTAAGACATCTGCTTTGATTCATCTAATCTTACAGGATGGGATTTAGTGTACCAAATGCTGACAGATATTACCATAGTTTGGCTGAGTCCTGCTGTTCAGGGAACATTCTGCTGTAATTAAACACCAACCTTCCCCATGTAAGTCCTGGCAACACAGGAAATATAGATGCTTTTCAGTAACCTTTCCCCGTAAGACTTTTTCAGAGCCAAGAATATAAGCTGTGGCCCATCTGGACTAAAAACTACAAAGCAGAATGATATTAATTACCACTCCTTTCTCTTCCCTTGTTGGTAAGAGAATTTCTAGGGGAGCCTTTTTCAGAGAAGAAGAAAATTTGTTTATTTTTGAGAGAGAGCATAAGTGGCTCCAGGCTCTGAGCTGTCAGCGCAGAACCCAACGCAGGGCTTGAACTCACAAGCTGTGAGATCATGACCTGAGCCGAAAGTTGGATACCTAACCGTCTGAGCCACCCAGGCACCCCAGATTTATTTTTTAAATTGTATGCCATCGCTTACAAAAGCATATTTCTCTGCTGGGATGCCAGGCTTACATAAATATATTGACGACATTCAGTCCCCTGGGGAACTATAGGAGTATTTGCTTAAGACACGCTTATTAAGATTCACAGAAGGGAGTGGTCTCACTAAAGTGATAACCCAGTGCACGTCTCACAAGTAATCACATTTCTCTGGCCTGATCTTCAAAAGACAGCTTCAGAGAAGTGGATTCATATTGCATAGTCGTCTTTAAACTCTGAAATACCTAGGAAATTTCCATACACGGGACGTGAGTCCAGGCAAAGAGAAGTCTCATTTTCAGGGTCCTGCGTCAGCACCTTATTTTTGCTGTGCTTTGGTTTCAGTTAGTTCATTCTTCTCCTTGGAAGGTCAGTGCTCAGCCAGTTTACGTGGGTTTCATATCCCCAGAGCCGCTATGCTGCTAGTTTTGGTGAAAACAGAGTAAGAGTTCTACGTGGGTGATCCACACCCAGGCCTAAACCGGAAGATGATATTTTGCTTTTGGTTTCTGTCTGTTAGAGTATGAGTTCAAATAACAGGGACTTTAAAAAAAAAAATCCCCCCCCCCCCCCGAAAATACATGAATCATGGAGCTAGGACTGATGTGGGCACTCTGCGATGCCACCAGTGCCCCAGGCCCCTTCTGTCTTCCAGCGCCATCTGTGGCGTGTCGATTCCAGCCTCAAGGTTGCCTCGTGGTCCCAAAATGGCTTTTGGAACTGCGGCCGTTAGATCTGCATTCCAGGAAGAAAGATGGAGGAGAGGGAAAACAGCAGCACCTTCTGCCCCGGGTGGATTCTGTGTCAGTGCTGCCCCTGATGGTAGAGGAACAACATTCCAGAAAAGAGAGTTTGAAGCTGGACTGCCTGAGCCTGGGGGAGGAGGTGTTAAATGCATTCTCTCTATCAGGCATCTGTGGCTCTTGTGCGATGAACATCAACGGAGGCAACACTCTGGCTTGCACCCGCAGGATTGACACCAACCTCAGCAAAGTCTCCAAAATCTACCCTCTTCCGCATATGTATGTGATAAAGGATCTTGTTCCCGTGAGTTTCTGCCTCCCTCCCTCCTATCCCCCCTTCTGTCTCCTATCCCCCCCATCCCTCCCCCTTTTTTATCTTCAGGGGAGAGGGGAAGAGGTGTGTGTGAGAGAGAGAGAAAGATACGTTATCAGTTCTTGAGGGCAGGCTTTTTCCCTGAGTTAAGGAATTTGAATGGTGGAAGATAAACCCACCTAGAAGATTCTCCAGCAGCTCATTTGGTGAGGATTGTTTGGGAATAACTGGGCACAAGATTGTAGAGTTGGAACAGTCCCAGAATCAAGAATTTGGCCATAACTACAAAGAATTCGGCCATAACTACAAAGAATTCATGTGGAAAATCCCAGTGGGGAAGGCAACACTGGTTACGCGTTGGACTTTAATTTCTGCCTCCCCGTGTTTGACCACCTTCACTGGAGGGGCTATGGGATTGGAAGGCTTCCTGAGTGGGTGAAGGAGAGATTTCCGAGCCACGATTAATGCTGACCATTTCTCCTTCTGTAGTCTTTGCACAGATCCACACCAAAGTGAGTCAGACTTCTGTAGGATCGGGGGGAAGTAGGGATTGTCCACGAAATGGGGTGAATAAGAAAGCTAAGGAGTGGTGGTGAAATCTGACCCTTTTTTCCTTCTGCCTCTTAACCTCAGGACTTGAGCAACTTCTATGCTCAGTACAAATCCATTGAGCCTTATTTGAAGAAGAAGGATGAATCCCAGGAAGGCAAGCAGCAGTACCTGCAGTCCATAGAAGATCGTGAGAAACTGGTCATTAGTCCCCATTTATTGTCTTGCTTTGAGGAATCTTGTTGCCAAGATGCTTGCCAGGAAGTGTGGCTTGGGGGGATGGGGTGGGGAGTGGCAGCATGGGATCATGCAGACCCTTTATTTAGTGTGTTCTGGAAGGAAACTGCAAGAGCATCTGTCCAAGGGCTGGACTGCCATCCTCTCGGGACCACGTGGGCAGTGTGAACCCACAAGGGCCCACAGTGGACCAGGGGTCTGGAGCAGGCCCACACTGCCTAGAAGGGCACGACATTACCATGTTGCAGGATGTTTGTCTTTTTCAAAAGAAACCTGTGTGCAGATTACCAGGTTTTTCCAAGCTGACACCCCCATCAGAGGCTCTTTGACACTCGGGGGCAAATCAGACACGTCCTGGCCGTTGGTGGTCCTGCTTCCACCACCTGTTTTGCAGACAGGAGCAAAGGAGTTCATGGCAAAACTGGGACTAGAACCTTGCTGTTCTTTGCTGACACCGAGAGTCCAGGGATTGCTGGGCAGGGTGGGGGACAGCCCTGTCACTCTGAGTTCCAGTATCCACGCTGTGAAGTGTTTTTGTTTTGGTTTTTTTAATGTTTATTTATTTATTTTTGAGAGAGAAAGCACGAGCTGGGGAGGGACATGGAGGGAGGGAGGGAGGGAGGGAGGGAGACAGAATCCCAAGCAGGCTCAGAGCTGGTCGGCACAGAACCCGACGCGGGGCTCGAACTCATGAACCTTGAGATCATGACCTGAGCCGAAGTCGGACATTTAACCAACTGAGCCACCCAGGTTTCCCTGGTTGCTTTTCTTTGTTTTGCTTTTTTGGGGGGTTTGTTTGTTTTTAGGTAACAGAGGTGGTGTATTAAAGGATAAGTATCATTGTACTTGGCCTTCAGAACTCTGGGTTCTAATCCAGCAAATGTTTACATTTTGGCTCCAAGATCTCTTTTTACAAATCTGATACATCCGTACAAGCCACCCCTAGGGTTTTGCCAAGAAAACTCACACGCAAATAGTCGCTTTGTTCACGTGCCGACCGCCGACATCACATTCGGTCGGCTAGAAACCCGAGTCTCTTCGGCCTTGGGCCCCTGACCGCCCTTTCCCTCTGCACAGGACGGGCTGTATGAGTGTATTCTCTGTGCCTGCTGCAGCACCAGCTGCCCCAGCTACTGGTGGAACGGAGACAAATACCTGGGACCTGCAGTCCTTATGCAGGTAAGGTGCTCCTTCGTTGCTTCAAGAGAAGTTAAAACTGAGGCATCCAGAAGTCCAAAAGGACGGTGGCTTGTTGGCAACCAGGATGCCAACGGGCGTCCGTCACAGGCAGGGCAATGGGGTGCCTGGACTTCGCGTGGTTTCAGTACGTCTTCAGCAAGATACCTCATTTCTGTGTGGTGAGGGTCACCCCGAGGCAACGCACGTCTGCAGATGTTAAAACGCATTCCCTGTGCAGCTGTCTCTCGCTTCCCCACGTGCCCGCTTTCCCCAGACCACATCTGTCAGGCAGCCCCCCATCTCCCTCCCCGGGGAGTTTGGACGTGCAGGCCGGAGAGAGAAATTTGACTGAGGGGCAGCCTCCCAGCTGTAAGTTTGGAACTTGTTTCCAGGCTGATGAAAACCTGGAGTCCTGGGTTTAGGGGTTGTTTGGAGAGGAGGCAGCACGGCCTTGCTGGGCACATCGCTGCGTGTGTACTCACTGCAGGGAAACTGCCTTTGTTCCTTCCCATAAAGTGTGCTTTTTAAGTTTCTGGCCAGTGCTTTTCTCAGATTCTCGAGCAGCTCAAAAACACCAGTTCTCAGTTCTCATCTTCCCACGAAAAGGGAAGCTCCGTGCGGTGTGACCACTTAGCAGCATTGATTCCCATCCACATAAAAGATCGAACCACGAGGCCCGTTCGTTCACCGTTGGCACCCACACCATCGCTGTGAGGTGCTGGGGAACGGAGCCCCCTCCGCCTCCCTGCGCCAGCAGCCCGTGCTCGGGCGGTTGACCGCCTTCAGCCGGCCCGTGCCAGGCTCCCAGATGGGCTGACCAATCACGGGAGTCTGTCGGGGGAACAAATATTAAATATCCTCTCTGGACAGAGATCTTAAGTCATCAGTCTACGGGAGACGGTGGGTAGGTGCTGTGAAGGCGGTTCCCTGACTCAGAAGCTGGGCATCCAGGAAGCCAATGAGCGTCTTGAAGTGATGAGGGGGCGGTGCCTGCTCGCATGTAATTAAGCACCAGGGTACCAGGTGCAGTGTGGCTCAGAAGTTGGGGGGTTGTTAATCAAGGGGGTTACCGAGGAGTGGGGGGGGGGCCTTGCCTTGAAAGATGGCAGGACTTAAGGAGCAGAGACGAGGCCCCTAAACTGGGAGACTCCCTCCCCTCTGCACCCCTGCCTGGGGCTTTGAGCTGTGACGGCTTAAGCTGCCAGCTCAGCGCCTCGGCCCCCGGTTCCCCAGGCCTATCGCTGGATGATCGACTCCAGAGACGACTTCACGGAGGAGCGCCTGGCCAAGCTGCAGGACCCGTTCTCCCTGTATCGCTGCCACACCATCATGAACTGCACGAGGACCTGCCCCAAGGTATGAGGCGCCGGCGGCCCTCCGCCCTGCCTCCGGGCCGATGTGTCCGAAGCGGCGTGTGCGATTCCCTCTGTGTCCCTGTGCCTCCGTCTCGCAGCGTCGCCCAGACAGTCTGCTATGCTCTCGCAGCCAGCCCGTCCGTTCTCGGGGGCTTTTCTCGGTCTCAGCTCAAGCTCACCTAGCTTTCCCTCCCCTTCCTGCTCGTCCTCCTGCTTCCTGGACTCGCCCTGATTTCAGCTTTGGCCATCCGCCTGTCTTCTCTGCGTTTCCGTGCCACCTCTGAGGCGCATGGCCCGCTGTGGGCTGGCTGCCCTTCGGTCCAGGCGGTGGGCAGGGAGCCTAGCCCGGGCCATGCGGCTCAAAGCGTGGCTGCCCCTCGAGCAGAGACTGTAGACAGTGGGGTGAGTGGGTGAGCAGGCAGCAAGATGGAAACCGGGATAACCAGCCAGCAGCTTTAAAGAAAGGGTGGGGGGAGGCAGCCAAGCTTAAACAGGACATCCAGGTGGGTAATTTCCTTCTTTTTTTGCCTGACACCCGTGTTTCCAGGTGCCCGTCTCTGCCACGGCGCTTCTCGTGGTCCATCAGCAGTGGGGCCTGGTAGGGGCCCCCAGGCGGGGGTGAGGCTCTGCCCCCGGGACCTCTAATTTGTGGGGCAAGTTAGACCACTGACGTGCTCAGAACAGCTCCTGGCACAGGAGCGCTCAGGAAATGGGCCCGCAGACGGGTGCCCGGCCTGTTCCAGACTCAGAGACGGCAGCTCCGGGGGGCACTTGGCTTCTGGGTGCATTCCCTGGCGGGCGTCTTTGCATGACACCTGGGAGCAGACAAGAACGGAGGCTGTCTGGGACCCATGGGAGGACACACAGGCCCAGATTGTTTGAACTGGAAGGGACCCTTTTACAGACGGGGAGGCCGAGCCCGGGCAGGAGTAGGGAGGGCAGTGACTTGCCAACGTCACTGTCGGGGCAGGCCAGAAAAGCAGGCCCCCTGCCTCCCAGACTAGTCTCTTCCTGCTGCCCCAGATCAGGTGGGCTCGTGTGTGCTGACCCACTAGTCCTGTGGTAAGCGGAGGCGGGCAGGGGCGCCGTGGACGCTCATCCCTCACCCCATCACCCCCTCCACCTCCCCAACGCAGCCTGTGTCCCCCGCCTCTCGTGTGCCTTTGCAGAGATTGCACGCTGTACCAAATGCATACAGGGCCTGTTCAGTCCCAGTCACTGCCTTTACCCCTTAATTTATTTTCGAGATCATTCCATAGCAGCCTTGGAAGAGTGTTCTCTCTCCTTTTCTTTCCTTCTGAAGATCTCTTTTTTTCTTTCTCTTTTTCTCTTTTCTTTCTTTCCACACGTTTCCCCCCCTCCCCCACCGCCACCCCCCACACTATGGAAGTGCTTTATTGGCAGTAGGGTCGAACATACAAAAGGTTCTCAGCGGATGGGACCGGGCAGTCAGAGGATAGATGACACCATGAGTGAGCAGAGGGAGATGGCTTAAAAGAAATCCCACCATCTGGAGCGTCCGGATCACAGCACTCCACAGCAGCCCGTGGGTCTCCTCCGACCATCCTGTTCCAGGGCTTCCCAGGACAGCCTCCTTGGCCTCGGGAGGCGTCATAGTTACTCGGCCCCACCAGAGTGGGGACTGCAGGGCGGACAGCACCGGCTCCATAGCCCAAGATCGGGGGCATCAGGCCCCGCGGAGTCCAGTATGGAGAGGGGAGTGCCGGGGTCAGGCCAGGGCGGAGCATCTGGGCGGGCAGGGCCAGCTGGCCGGACGGGCTTGATCTCAGGCAGAGCTGGGTGCTTGGCATCAGTGAGAAAGTTGCTAAAAGGTGCCACCTCCTAGAAAGAGGATCTCTTTTGCATTCTTGGTGGGAATGCGAGCTGGTGCGGCCACTCTGGAAAACAGCATGGAGGTTCCTCAAAAAACTGAAAATAGAACCGCCCTACGACCCAGCAATGGCACTACTAGGCATTGACCCACGGGATACAGGTGTGCTGTTTCGAAGGGACACGTGCACCCCCATGTTTATAGCAGCACTATCAACAATAGCCAAAGGATGGAAGGACCCCAAATGTCCATCGATGAAGGAATGGATAAAGAAAATGTGGTGTATATATATGCAATGGAGTATTACTCGGCAATCAAAAAGAAGGAAATCTTGCCATTTGCAACCACGTGGATGGAACTGGAGGCTATTACGTTAAGTGAAATTAGTCAGAGAAAGACAAAAATCATATGACTTCACTCACATGAGGACTTTAAGAGACAAAACAGAGGAACATAAGGAAAGGGAAATAAAAATAATATAAAAACAGGAAGGGGGACAAAACATAAGAGACTCTTAAATATGGAGAACAAACAGGGTTACTGGAGGGCTTGTAGGAGGGGGGATGGGCTAAATGGGGAAGGGGCACTAAGGAAGCTACTCCTGAAATCATTGTTGCACTATATGCTAACTAATTTGGATGTAAATTTTAAAAAGTAAAAAATAAAATTAAAAAAATAAAATAAATTAAAAAAAAAAAGTGACACCTCCTGGGAGCCTGGGTTAAGCGTCCACCAGACTCAGGTCACAATCTCATGGCTCGTGAGTTCGAGCCCCGTGTCACAGAGTCTGCTTGGGATTCTCTCTCCCCCTCTACTCCTCTCTCCCCCTCTCTCTGTCCCTCACCCTCCCTCTCCTTCCCCCTTCCTCCCTCTCTCCCTTTCTCTCTGCTTCTCTCCCCCCTCAAAATACATAAGTAAACTTTTTAAAAAGTGCCACCTCCTTCTTCACTCCCTCAGTTTCCTCTGCACGCTTGTTGGAGCTGCGTGTGCGTACAGATTCAGGCCCCTGAGAGGGCAGCGCCACTCCCCCCGCCCAGGCCGTGGGTGTTAGAGGTGGCAAACTTCCACTTCCTGCTCAGGGCCCGTGCGACCCACACTGTCATTTCAAGGGTAGAGTTGTGCTTCTAGAAAGACGGGGCTCTCTTCTCACCTCGGCTGCGTCCTTGTGTCCCTGCTGAGGCGGCCGGCGCTCACTGGGCTCGTCATGGTGCCTCCTGCGGGATCAGGGTTACTGGCCAGTCAGGCTGCCACGGGAGCTTGGGAAGGGTCCCCAGGGAGGGCCCTTCCTTCCCGGCACCCGTGAGGGCTCTTGTGTGTCCACGGGAATGTGTAAGAGACTGAGGGCTGCCGGCTGGTTGGGACGCCGGCCGTGGCCGTGGAAGAGCTGCCGTCTCCTGGACGTGCGTGCGTCTCGAGCACACGGCCCCCGTGGGTCTGCGCAGGGGGGCGGGAGGGGTCACCGGAGCCATCCGGCCGCTGTGAGGTGTCTCCAGGTGGACACCGGAGAGCCCTGAGCCCCAGCCCCTGGCTTTGAAAGGATGAGATTCGCATCGCCTTGCTTTGACCCCAGCCCCGCTTGAGGGGGGTTCGCCCCAGGCCCTGGGTTCTTCATTCAGTCCACGTACCCTTTGGTACTGATTCTCTTTCCTTCTCTCAAGGGGCTGAATCCAGGCAAAGCTATTGCTGAAATCAAGAAAATGATGGCCACCTATAAGGGGAAGAAAGCGTCAGTGTAACTGTTCCCGCGCTAACTGCGACTTAACCGGCCCAGCTGGACATACTTTATATCCAATTTGAGGTCTTGATTTTCCATGAATACAGCATGTGTAATAAAGATTCTAAGAAATAAATAAATGTTATTCTACTTTATTAACAAAAAAGCACGCCTGTTCCTTTTACTTGCTGAAGAGGGATGCACGGGTGCCAGAAGGAAGGGCCCTTATCCTGGAAGAGGGCCCGACCCTGGAACTGAGCCCCTGGGGGCAGGGCAGGGTCCCCGTGGACAGGCCTGCTGGGCCTGGGACTTGTTCCCTTTGCCCTTCCCCCGTGGGACGCCATCGGGCAGCTTCCTCCTCCTCCTCCTCCTGGCCTCTTGGTCTGCCCATGTGGGGGGCGGGGGGGTTGTGACCCTGCCCACCTCACCCCTGCTGCCTGCAGGAGGGAAGGTGCCCGTTCACTGATGGGAGCTCTTGTCCTACAGCCTCCCGGGTCCTGCAGCTTTCAGTATCAGAATGACTTCGAGCCGCGTCTTGCTAAGTCAGTCAGACGCCTCCAGCACAGAGCAATGACCGGGATCAGCTGTGACCTTGAGTTCCACGGCTGACCTCAGGAGACCTCTCCAGGCAAGCACGAATTCCCAACACTGCCACCTTGGCTGTAACGCTCTACCACGAAGGCAGCCACGCTCACCGGAAAGACAGACGGTGCCAAAAGTGCGGCAGGCCGGAAACGGAAAGCCCCGCAAACACCCCGAGTCCCACACCGCCTCCCCCACTGACAGCTGAGGCACTTCCTCCCAGACCTTTCTGCCATGACAAATGGGCATACAGGAAGCTTTCCCTTCAAGAATAAAGTGCAGGGGCCCCTGGGTGGCTCAGTCGGTTAAGCGTCGGACTTCGGCTCAGGTCATGATCTCACAGTTCGTGGGTTCGAGCCCTGCGTCGGGCTCTGTGCTGACGGCTCAGAGCCTGGAACCTGCTTCGGATTTGTGTCTCTCTCTCTGTTCCTCCCCCACTCGCACTCTGTCTCTCAAAAATAAAGATTAAAAGAAATTTTTAAAAGTACATATATATATATATATATACACACACACACATACAGTGCAATATGGGTCGCCCAGGTGGCTCAGTCATTGAGTGTCCAACTTCAGCTCAGGTCATGATCTCCCGGTTCGTGGGTTCAGGCTCCACGTCCGTGCTGTCAGCACAGAGCCTGCTTGGGATTCTCTCTGGCCCTCTCTGCCCCTCCCCCACATGCGCGCCCATGCTCTCTGTCAAAAATAAACATTCTTCATAAAAGATTTTATTTTTTTAAGATTTTATTTTTTAAGTAATTTCTTCACCCATCATGGGGCTCAAACCCACAACCCCAAGATCCACGGACTGAGCCAGCCAGGCGCCCCGAGAATTACTTTTCTTTCTAAGGCTGAATAATACTCCATTGTGTGTAGATGCCACAGTTTGCTGGATCCATCCATCCCTCGGCGGATACTTGGTTGCTTCCACGTTTTGGCTATCATCAATAATATAGCAGCTTTCTATTCTCACCCCACAATATATAAGGGCCTCTTTGGTGCTAATAATGAGCTGCCTCAGTGTGTGTGTGTGTGTGTGTGTGTGTGTGTGTGTGTGTGTGTGTGTGTGTGTGTGTGATTTATTGTCCACCTTAGCCTTTGGAACCACTGGTTAAGTGTTTGGTGGGGCAGGTGCACAGTGATTCTCTACTGCTGCCCATTCGGGCAAGCCCTCCTTACATTCAGGAACACTCCAAGGCTGCTTTTTAACTCCCAGCAGTGAGATCATCCGGGAAACAAAGGCCTCTTGCATCGTGAGGCAGGCAGCCAAGAAAAATGTCTGACTCACCCAGGATGAACCTTTAATGAGCATTGGTGGCTTTGAAAAGGGACAGTTCAAAAGCACTAGTCTTGTCTCCAGCATTACTCATTACGAGAGGCGAGGTGCTGGGGGGTAAAGATGAGCGAGATACGTTCCCTGCCATCCCTGCCAAGGTCGCCAAATTAAAACACACACACACACACACACACACACACACACCAAAAAAAAAAAAAAAAAAAAAACACAAACACTGTATTATTAGAAATTCAGAACAGGGTCCTCGCCCTAAAGTATAGCATCTCAGATGCTCGACCACCCCAGTGAGACCACACAGGTAACCCATCCTGTGGTGTTGAAGCCTAAACCCGGAAGTGAGAACTGAAAAACCCCCGGGGCAGCCCCCATACCTTCCATACCGTTGACACCCGATTCAGCCTCGGGGAGGTCACATTCCTTGGATTCATGGATACTTTGACTTTGCTTCTAACATCTAGGTCTGCAGAGAAACATAAGTTTTTCCCACGAATAACATGATGGCTCAGAAAGACGAGCTCTGCCCCCCCAGCTGCTGGTACGAGGCAGTGTCCTGGGAGCTGTCACTGCAAATCTGCCTCAGGGCACGTCAGATTTGTGGCTGCAGGGCACCCCGTCTCCACCGGGGCCAAATGGGAACACGGTACCAACCGAGAGTTGTATTGACTGCTTGTTTCATCTTTCCCTGGATCGCGTGCAGGCAACTGTTCTATTTTTAACAGTCACAAAGGCTCGTTCTAAGAAAAACTGCAGATCTGAGTGGAGAGACGGTAACCTGTCCTTTGTGCTACTTCTGTGCCCCGATTGTGTCCGGACGATGTGCCTTCATCTGCAAAAGTAATACTGTGGAATTCGTCCAGTTTCTCTAAGACTGAACCCAGCCACGTCTTCTTACCTGGTCGTTGGGCAACTTTAACTTCTGTGCCTCTCTTTTCCCATCTATAAAACGGGCAAAGGGGCGCCTGGGTGGCGCAGTCGGTTAAGCGTCCGACTTCAGCCAGGTCACGATCTCGCGGTCCGTGAGTTCGAGCCCCGCGTCGGGCTCTGGGCTGATGGCTCAGAGCCTGGAACCTGTTTCCGATTCTGTGTCTCCCTCTCTCTCTGCCCCTCCCCCGTTCATGCTCTGCCTCTCTCTGTCCCAAAAATAAATAAACGTTGAAAAAAAAAAAATTTAATAAAAAAAAAAAAAAAAAACGGGCATTAACAGCATTCGCCTACTAGAATTGTGGTTCAAGTCTCAATGAGAATAAATGTTAAGTTCTTACTCAAAAAATAAGTAAGTATGTGAGGTGATAGATGTGTTAACTCAATGAAGGGAATCCTTTATACTTCAAAAAAGCTGAAAAATTTTTAAATAATTACTTAACATTAGTTTTCAAAAAGATGGGGCACCTGGGTGGCTCAGTCGGTTGAGTATCTGACTTCGGCTCAGGTCATGATCTTATGGTCCATGAGTTCGAGCCCCGCGTCGGGCTCTGTGCTGACTGCTCGGAGCCTGGAGCCTCTTTTGGATTCTGTGCCTCCCTCTCTCTCTGACTCTCCCCCATTCATGCTCTGTCTCTCTCTCTCAAAAATAAATAAACGTTAAAAAAAAAAAAAAGATGGGGCGCCTGGGTGGCGCAGTCGGTTAAGCGTCCGACTTCAGCCAGGTCACGATCTCGCGGTCCGTGGGTTCGAGCCCCGCGTCGGGCTCTGGGCTGATGGCTCGGAGCCTGGAGCCTGTTTCCGATTCTGTGTCTCCCTCTCTCTCTGCCCCTCCCCCGTTCATGCTCTGTCTCTCTCTGTCCCAAAAATAAATAAAAACGCTGAAAAAAAAAATTTAAAAAAAAAAAAAGATAAATGAGAAAGCATCTAGCCTGCGGTAGAGCAAATGCTCCAGAAACACAATTCAACTGATTGTTTCAACTACCCACGACATGCAAGGCCCACTCAGTGCCACAGGGACCACACAGGCCTTCTATTCCTGGCCTCTTGGACTTGACGACCCGGGACGTTTCTGACACGCCTGACCAGAGTGAGGGACCTCCCTCCCACTCAGAGGATGGTTTTTCTGGGCGGAACCAACAATGCTCATTTCTCATGTCCCACTGACCACTCACTGGGCGCAGGGACAGAATGCCACCAACAGACCCCAACACCCAAATTCTCGCTGGCCCTTCTCCTTTTTGCCCAGGAGACTATAAAGCAAATTGCTGAAACCCCACTTCATGTGTCTGGACAGCCATCATCTTGTCACTAGGTGAGAGAATGGCCAAAATCTAGTGAAGCTGGAGAAATTGAGAAGTAAGGCAACACTCTAGAATCAACTGGTCCAAACTAGTGACTTCTCAATCCTTTGGCCACGTGGACCGCACATATTTTATGTCTTTCTCGTCCGTCCCCAAGGGAGCAGCAGCCCTGCAAGGAAAGTTCCTTGATGGGTCCTGACCCACAGGTGCCTGGAGCCCAACCCACAAACCACTCAGAGGACCACACAGGGAGAGCCACTTCCCCAGAGGTAACCCCAGCAGACGGCAGAGACTCCCACATCCTCTGTGGTTTGGGAAGAAGCTTCCTCTGGCTTCCTGCCCCATGAAGGCGATGGGCAGAGCGGCAGGTGTGGCTCCTCCCTAGATGGCCGTAGAGGGTGGAGCCTCTTCCAAGCCAAGCAGTAGGAACGGGGGCGGGGGGCGGGCGAGGGAACCAACCTCGCAGTGGGGTATCTGAGCCCCCTGCTCTCATGAAGCTTCTAGCCCAGCGCCAGGACCTAAAGACAGCAACTGGCTTCTACCAAGCACCTGCTATCTCACTTCACCCTCTGAGCAGCGAAAGAGGCTCAGAGAGGGAAAGTGACTTTTGTAAGCTCACACAGCTAGAAAGTGCCTGATGCACATCCCAACCCAGGAGAGGTGTCACAGCCCAGCCCCAGCCCCAGGACCACGCTGCCTCTTGGCAAGGTCATCCTGGCAGGCTGGTTCTCCACACCCAGCCACTGTGCCTGCTGTCGGGGTCTGGGCTCCCCGGGGAGGACGTCCATCAGGCATATTGAGCTAAGCCCTGGGGGAAGAAATGGGGACTGTGAGAAGTTAGCCTGCCCGCACTGGAAATGTCATCGGCAGATGACACAGGACTTATCTGAACTGAGTGAAGCCAGCCTCGTCCCCCAGGCAGTCAAGCTGCTAGGCCAGCAGCCTCCCAGCTCGGTAAGTGGCTCCACTGTCCCGCATCTGCTCAGAACTGAACCCTGGAGCATAGCTGATTCCGTACTCCTGCACGTTCTCGTCCCACCCGTGAGAGGGTCCTGCCAACATCTGTCCCTTTAGCAAATGGACGTATCGAGCTCTTGCTGTTTCAGCCACTGTCAAGGCCTTCCCTTCTTTCCCTTCTGGAGTCCATCCTACACCATAAACCCCCATCGGAGCTCTGGCTTCTTCCAGCCCTTTCCATGACAGGCAATTGTTGGAAGTTTTCCTCTGCCTGCCTTTGGCTGTTCCCCGTGTCTGCTTTATTCACCATCGTGTTCCCAGCTTCTAGAACTGCTTGGCACGCCATAGATCATATTGGGTAGATGACAATTGGATAGATAACATATTGGATAGATGACAGGTCCCATCCTTGGCCCTGATATGATCGTTCCCTGATTTACTCCAGACCCTGGGGGTCTCTGGCTCACCCTCTGCCTTTGGAGGTCCTTGGTCCAGAAGCCACCGACCCCAGGGTCAGGGGACGCCATGTTGGCAGTGTCACAAGCTGCATACAGGTATGAGGCCTCCGTGCGTCCCACTTGTGCAGGTGTATCCGCAGTCATGAGGTGA
Source organism: Felis catus (assembly GCF_018350175.1). Classification (NCBI taxonomy): domain Eukaryota; kingdom Metazoa; phylum Chordata; class Mammalia; order Carnivora; family Felidae; genus Felis; species Felis catus. Next base: position 12,098,998 of record NC_058375.1, on the reverse strand, counting down.
GGCTTCTGAGGCCTGGGTTATACCTCCGCTATTTCTCCGGCATTTTAGAGGCTTCTCGTGCATCACTGCAGTCTCCCCGTGCCCACGCCTATCTCTGAGGGGCGTATCTGACTGTGTGAGTCTCTGGGCGGGTGTGTCTTCCTTTTTTGACATTTAGTGAGCCGTGCCAGCTACTGTCCCAAGTGTTTGATGTCTTTCCTCATGTGAGCCTCACAACGCTGTGAAAGCAGGCATCGCTAATGTCATTGCCATCCCGTAGGTTAAAAAGGGAGGCCCAGAGAGTCAAGTGACTTGCCCAAGGTCACCCAGCCTGGAAAAGATGGAGGCCAGCTTGACCCAGGCTACATAGCCCTTGACCAGTATCTGGGGCCCACTCTGTGCGTGCCGTGCGTTGGTAGGGGGTTGTCATAGCTGTGTTTCTGAGCATCACATCACCGTTGCGTATGTGTGTGTTGTCTCTACGTGTCACCTCTGTGTGTGATTCTGTATGCGTGTATCTGAGGTTGTTGTGTACCTGTGTGTTGTTGGGCCAGAGCTGTCCTGTTTCCCTGAAACAGAGCCCTGCCTCTGTGTGTGCGTCTGTGTGGGTGCGCCTGAGGGCTGCTGTCCTCTCTCTAAATGTCACACCTCTGTGTGTGAATCTGGGTGGCGTGGGAGGGGTGTTGTGCACTGGTGTTTGTGTGTCTGAAGGTTACCGTCTCTGAGTGTGTGTCCGTGTGTTCACGTGTCTGAGGACTGGCCGTCGGAGTTCCTGACGGTCCCTGTCGGAACCCCGCACCCCCGCCCCACCGGCGCCCCCCTCCGGGTCTGTGTATCTCGGGAGGTGGATCCGCCTCTACGCGGGCGGCGGAGGCGGCTCGGACTACAAGTCCCGGCAGCCCGCGCGCGGGGCGGACGTGGGGCCGCAGTGGGCCGGGCGGGGCTTGGCTGCGCTCACACCCCGACTGCGGCACCGTCCCAGCCGCGCCGGCAGCCGGCTCCCGTGCAGGTGCCTCGGACCACCTCGCGCCACCGGACTTCTGCCCCGCACCCCACCCCCCGCCGCCTCCCGCCTCCTGCCTCGCGCCCCCGCCGCGGGGCATCGCGACGCCCGGGCCCGGGCCACGGGCCGCAGCGCCGGGGCCGGCGATGAGCGCGAGGAGCCGGCATGAGCGCAGGTGAGTCCGCGGCTGGGGCCTCCCCGAACAGGGCGCGGTCCCCGGGCCTCCTGGGCCTCCTGTCGTCGCGCCTGCCGTGGCGCGACACCCCCACCGCAGGCTCGCAGGCCAGGGGAACGACCTCCGGAGGCATGCCCGCACCCATCCCGGCCCCCTCCTGGGGGAGTCGGCGCGGGGACCCTTCCCAGAGAGGCCAGGAGCCCGGGGATGGCGCCGCGCGGAACCGTCGCCTCCCTGCTTTCCAGCAGCCCTGGGCGCTGTGCACGAGGGTGATTGGCGGCCCGCGGGGAAGGGGCGCGGGGAGATGCCCCACTCCCACTGGACTCCCTCCCTCAGTGACGGATGTCCAGGGCGGGGGAAAAGGCCGCAGGTATGGGGAAGATGCGTGGACGCCGCCGCATCCGGGGCCTCTGGGTGCTTACTCCTCTTGGATGAATGAAGAATGAATGAATGAATGGGGTTGGAGACGCCAGGCTCCCGAGTCCCTGGGTCAGAGTGCCCTGGACACAAAATGCCACTCCTGCCTCAGGCCTCCAGAGGAAGCCTGTCAACACCCCGGGTCCGAGGACCACACCCTGCCTGTGACCCTTCCCAGACCGCGTGTCCCAAGCCCACCCTTTTCTGAGTATAAATTAAATCCCACCTGCTGAGAAGGGGCCGCTCTTCTCCGGGAGGGGGGAGGTCTCATCTCCAAGTCAGTCACTCAGGCCTCAGCAGAGGGCCCACCAAAGGTCGAGCATGCTGTACAGTCGCAGAAGGCTCAGTTCTGGGCTCTCCCTCCCCACCTCCCACCTCTCTCCCCAACCACTGCTGCCACCCCACCGGAAGCTGGGAGTGCACGGGGGGGGGGGGGGGGGGTGAGGAAGGGGGAAGGCTGAGGAAAGATACCCTCCGAACACCAGACCCAAAGATCGGATTACTACTAGCAGGCTGTTCCTCTCCCCCCTAGCCTGGCAGAGGAGAGGAGCTTCTGGCCACGGGGGAAGCACAGTGCAGGAGGAGGCAGTGCTGGTGCCCTGGGCCACTGCCAGGTCACCAGCAGGAAGCTGGGGCTTCCGCAGGAAACGAGAGGTTCTCAGATGGCTTTGCAGCCCCTTCACTCTGGAGTGCTGGTGGCATTGCCCCAGGGCTGCAGAGTCAGGCTGGGTTCAAGTCTAGTCTTGACCACCCATAACTGTGTGACTGTGGACATATTCATCAGCCTCTCTGTGCCTCGTTTTAAATGGGATCCAAATCCATCGCTTTCACGGTGCGGCTGCGAGGATGAGCTAAGAGGAATTCTGCCCTTTCGAGCTGTAGGTCTCTGGGCGAGGCATCTTGAAGCTTTGTTCCGCAGTTTTCCCTACTCTAAAATGAGATGATAATTGCCCCTCAGTCACTGTTATTCAGAAGAGCAACCGAATCATCCTGAAAAGTATTCTCATCCCACACCGCACAGACCGCTCTGGGCCAGCCTGAGCTAGTGATACTGAAAGAGATCAGATACTGCCCTGATCCTCCTGTGCCATTCCTGGGGAGCTGAGACGTGACAGGAGATCAACAGGCACTTGCCAGTGTCTTGACAAGTGTCCTGCTGGAGGGAGAGAGTGCCCTAGCCTTGATCTTGCTGGAAGACCAGAGTTTTCTAGGCTGGACTTTTCCATAGATCTGACTTCCTCCTCCAAGCCCCTCTTTCTTTCCTTCCTTCCTCCCGAGGTTGACTGGGGGAGCATCCCGTCCTGAAAGGAGGGGTGTGTGATGGCACCAGGAAGAACTGCCCAGAGGGAACGGTGTTTGGGGCCTGGGGGAAGCGAGCAAACGAGGGTGGCACAGGGTGATCTCTGGCAGGGCCCTTCAAGACGAGGCCCGTACTTCTGCACCTGGCAGCTGACTGGCCCGGAGGCAGGGGCCGGTGCTGTCATGTCAGCGAGACGTGCAGGCGTGCCTCGGCCGTTCGTTCATTCAGTAAACGGTTCCAGAGTCCCAGCCTCGTGCCAGGCACTGTGAGCCGGAGGGGGACGCCCGTGCAGGCCTGATGCTGTGATGGCTGCCAGTGGGTGTGGCTGAGGCGGACAGAGAGGACGGGGGAGCGAGACAGATCCTTTCCAGCTGGGACAAGTCGGTGGGCAAAGTGCCTCCCCAGGACTCAGCCTTCGCACCTGTTAAGTGGGGTAAATGGCAGGATGGTTGCAGGATGAAACCAGATCAGCGAAGCGACCCGCTCTGGGTGGCCCGGCGTGCCGCAGGCTTCTTCCCCATCCCGAGCAGTTAGCCCGGAGAGGCTGTTGAGTGTGCACCGGGGAGCAGGGGACACTGTGGGTTTCAGACGGGGTGATGGGAAAGTAGAGGGGAGCCTGAGAAATAGGGCAGAGCCCTTCCGTGGCAGGGAAGCCAGCCTCTGCCACGTGTACTGGCCACGCTTCAGGAACTTTAGACACCCCTGGGTGGCGGCTACTCTCGCTTCGTCATGTGCCAGCTGCTCAGGGTTATGCTCCCAGAGAGGGGCGATGGAAGCCCAGAGAGGTTAAGGTACTTGCCTCACAAAACACAGCTTGCCTGTAAGGGAGCCAGGGGCTCGGACGAAGACAGCCGTGAGGACGGTAGGGCAGTGGTTAAGGGCGCGGACCCTAGGGGCGCCTGGGTGGCTCAGTCGGGTGAGCATCCGACTCTCCGGTTTCGGCTCGGGTCATGATCGGTTCAAATGCATCGTTTCCATGCGTTTGAGCCCCGCATCGGGCTCTGTGGTGACAGTGCAGAGCCTGCTTGGGATTTTCTCTCTCTCTCTGCCCTTCCCCTACTCACACTGTCTCTGTCTCTCTCAAAATAAATGAATAAGCTTAAAAATTAAAAAAAAAAAAAAAAAAAAAAGCACGGACCCCTGCGCGAGACCGCCTGGATCCGGATCCCGCCACTCACCGGCTCTGTGGCGTCTGGGCAACTTACTTCACCCCTCCCGGCCTCAGTTTCCTAATCTGTAAAATAGGGGTAAAAGGAGTCCCCTCTTCATAGAGTTGTGGTGAGGAATTGAGTGAGTTAATGTGTACAAAGCCCACGGAACGATGCCCGGCCTGTGTCAACCCCTTATCACCCCAAGATGCTCTCTCTTTCCCTTACACCTCGGACCAGCCGAGATCACCCTTAAAGGAGAAACTCCCCACCCTGCCCCACTCGGGGAGCCGTTGTCTGGCAGAAGAGATGGCTGGGGTTCTGGTAGCAACTGGGACTGTCCCCTTTGGAAGTGGGGCGAGAGAAGACTGTGGCTTTTTGGGTGGCCAAGGACCTGCGAACCCAGCTTGCCAGGCTGTGTCACTTGCCCCAAATGCCTGCTTCTCTGCCCCCCCTCCTCCAGGCCCGGAACCCTAGTGAGCACCACCCCCAGGCCACACCAGATAGCAGAGGGCCCTCCTGCTGTGTGTCGTCTGCAGGCTGCTGTTGGGGAGGGAAGGAAGTGATGCTCTGCTAAGCCTCACTCACAAGCTGGACTGGGCTGGGAGCAGAGAGTGAAAGGGACCATCTCAGGAGACCTGGTCTGGGACCTGTGTGAACCCCAGGGAAGAAGGCTGACCTGGCCTCCTGCCCTTCCGGCTTTGAGACTCTGTTGCCGGCCAGACACCCAGGCTGTGTGTGTGTGTGTGTGTGTGTGTGTGTGTCCCTGTCCCTGAGCTGAGGCTCCATTTGTGTTCTGAGTCAGCCAAGTGGACAGGGCAGGGGAGGGACTGGCTGGAGGTGGGGCTTCTGGGGCTTAATTGGTTGTTGACTCATCAGGTTCAGAGAGGCCTAGGGAGGTGCAGGCCATGAGCCCTGGTCTCTGAAAGTGCCCACATGGGCCCCCAAAACACAGGATCTGGCTCCAGCTTCCTGGCTCCATCATTTACCTGGGGCTCTCTGTCCCTCCGAGCCTCAGTTCCCTCATTTGTAAAATGAGAAAAATGAGTCGGCCTCCTCGCGTTGCTGGAGGGTAAAGGAGCTAATTCATAGGGATGCTCCCGGTGGGTCTTGTCACCCGGGAAGTGCTTATTGGCTGTTGGCTGCTCTTTTTATAGTCATTACCATAGTAATTATTATCACCGTCGTTACGTGGCGATATGGGGGCTGGGGTAGGAGATCTGCGTGGCCTGATGGGGACCCGTGGCCCCAATCCTCAGGGTGTCCTCGGGTGGTCCAGCAGAGGGAGAAAACCCTGGAGTCAGCCTGCCTGGACTTGCATCCCGACGCTCCCGTGTACTTGCTGTGTGATTTGGCCAAGTGACTTAACCTCTCTGAGCCTCCTTTTCTTCTATAGAAAGGGGCTAATAATTGAGCTCCCATGGCAGGGTTATTGGGTCAACCATGTAAAAAGGGCCAGGAGCAGAGGGTATGTGTGTACAGTGGGCCTTCGGAAGCGTTGGCTGTTTGGAAAGTTTCAGAAGCCCAAGTGTTTGGGGGAGAGAGCAGCTGAGGGGCTGGGGATGTTTATGACAGTGGCAGCGGCCTGGGACACTCTGGGCTCGTTGGTGGAAACTTCTAGGCCAGGGCTGTGCAGGGCTCCTCTGGGGAGGGGAAAGGACGGGAGCTTGGGAAACCTGCAGCCCGCCCCCACCTGCCCGGCCCTCCCATCCCTCTAAGCGAGCTTTTCCAGAGGCTCCTGCCATTGCTCCAGCAGGTCTGGGGAGGGGCCCAGGCACCTGCATGTGGGAGCCGTGAGCCCACCCCGTCTGCAGCCCTGGAACATTCACTGCCTGCCCGCCCTGCCAGGACCACAGCTCTACAGCTGGGGACACAGAAGTAAACAGAATTTCTGCAATAGAGCCACCTAGTGCTGTTCTCTGAGCCTCAGTTCTCCCATCTGTAAAATGGGGGTGATAGCCCTCCCTTTGCAGAGGTTAAGTAAGGAACCCTGGTAACTGCTCAGCTGGGACACAGCATCTTCTCTTTGCAGCCGAACCCTCCTCTCTGCCCACCCCACCCCCCCACTGGCTGGGCTCCTCCCTCCCCTCACCCCTCCCCAGTTCCCCTTTGCAGTGGAGGCCCCTTTCCTGGCTGCCATCAGAGGCGGGCCTGACGTCTTGGCTTCTCAGCATCTCCTCGCTGCCAGGACTCTGCCGGGCATGGGAGTTGACCAAGGAGGAGCAGCCCTGATCCCTGCCCTCAGGGTGGGGACCAGATGGAAAAGAGGGGCACATGGCTCCCAGGAAACTACCAGCTAGATGTGTGAGGGCGATGTAAGCTCAGGGTGCCTCCCCCCAGGGCCTGTCCCCCACCGCATTCTGAGCCGACACCCAGCCAGAGAGAGCCAGACACACAAAGGAGCTCGACATGGTGAGTGAGAACCAGTAGAACAGCCAGATCACTGCTCTTAGATCCGTCAGACCAGTTTATAAAACAGCGATGCTTTTTACTTCAGTCTTTTATTGGTCAGGCCAGGTGGTTATGGGTTCACAGTTGGGAGAGAAACACTAGGGGAATGAGGGGAGCTTAATCACAGACACGGCTTTGTGAGCAGCAGACCTCACTTTATTATTATTATTTTTTTAATGTGTATTTTTGAGAGTAAGCGGGAGAGGGGCAGAGAGAGAGGGAGACACAGAATCGGAAGCAGGCTCCAGGCTCCGAGCTGTCAGCACCGAGCCCGACGCGGGGCTCGAACCCACGAACCGTGACGTCATAAGCTGAGCCGAAGTCGGAGGCTTAACCGACCGAGCCGCCCAGGCGCCCCAGCAGACCTCACTCTGAACACGGCATCAGCAACAAGCTGGCGTCTTCAGCGTCTTCAGAATCAGACGCTGCCAGGAAACCTGGGGGCAGCCAGGTCCTGAGGGGGTTGTGCTCCGTCGCGGTCCTGACCCCAGGATCCCCACGCACGGAAAGCGCCACGGAAAGGTTTGACTGCCTTTGGTGCTGGTACTGACACCTTAAGCCTTTCAGGGCAAGGACCCAAAGCACCACACAGGTCTTTTCCAGTACACGTGTCCAGCCCGCTCCCATCTGCCCCTCCGGACGGGTCCTTGGTCTCAGCAGGCGAGTTCTCGAAAGGCTCCTTCTGGTAACAACTATATGCGAGACCCCACCCATGGAACGTTTCTCCTGACCTCTGGAAACATGCCAGTTTTAGCAAAGGACTCTGTACCCAAGAGTTGGCAGGGACGGCGGGGACTGTCTTTTCCCAAAATGTTGCAGGTCAGTTATGGCAAACAGAACCGTGACCGTCAGGGAGAACAGCCACCTCGGCTCCTTTTTGACCACAGCGGCTGCATGGAAACAGCCGCGGCTTCTGTAGGGGCCACAAAATGACAATGCTTGTTATGTTTAAAGAAACAGGAGCAGGAGGAGCCCCCCCCCCCGCCCCGCCCCCCCGGCCATGACCTCTCTCCTTTGTGCCCACAGACAGCAGCCCTCTCGTGGGCAGCACGCCCGCCGGTTATGGGACCCTGACGATAGAGACATCTGTAGATCCCCTCAGCTCCTCAGTTTCATCCGTGGTACGTGGGCGGGTGTGGGCAGGTGGGCCCCCCAGACCCCCCGGCTCCTCCTCTAGCCCGCCCCGCCCCCACCTCGGCCTTCTCTGTCGGCGTCTCCGCAGAGGCTCAGCGGTTACTGTGGCAGTCCATGGAGGGTCATAGGCTATCACATCGTGGTCTGGATGATGGCAGGGGTCCCTTTGCTGCTGTTCCGCTGGAAGCCGGTGTGGCGGGTGCGGCTGCGGCTCCGGCCCTGCAACCTGGCCCGCGCCGAAACACTCGTCATCGAAATAAGAGACAAAGAGGTGAGTCCCGGCCGGCAGGGGCAGAGGAGAGGGTGGGGTGGGTCTGGCGCTGGAGAGGGTCCGATGCAGGGGGAGGAAGGCGATGGATCCTGCTCGGGTTCTCAGCCCGATCCGGCCCCGGAATCTCTGTGGGACCTTACACAGGTTGTCCTTTCTGGACCTCAGCTTTCCCGGCTGAGCAGTGGGTAGAAGGGACAGGTTAGGTGGCTCCTGAGAGGAGGATCATCTACGTCCTTGATCCCTGCAGGGGCCGCAGGGTGGGCAGGGTGGGGCCTGGGAAGGGAGGAGTCTCCTCTGGGACCAAGTCCACACCTCTGTGTTCCAGGATAATTCGTGGCAGCTGTATACTGTGCAGGTGCAGACGGAGGCCATCAGTGAGAGCAGGTGAGGCAGCCCATCACCCTTCCCAGAAGCCCCTGCTCCCCACCGGCCTCCTCCCACAAAGGCTCTGACCCTGGTGCCGTGCACCCCCGGGAGGGACCATGGCTCCGTGGGGATGGGGTGGTGCTGGAACGTTCCAGAGTGCCGCGGTAACCCCCACACCCCTCCCAGCCTGGAGCTGCCTGCCCAGGTCCAGGCGGAGGACGGCCGGAGCCAGGCGGCTGTGGGGGCAGTGCCAGAGGGTGCATGGAAGGACACCACCCAGTTCTGCAGGAACGAAGAGGCAGTGAGTGGACAGCTGGGTCCGGACAAGTCCTTACCCGTCCCTGGGCCTCACTTTCACGCTCTATACAGCGATGGATTGGACTCCACGCTCCCCAGGCACCTCCGGTTCCATTGTCCCAAATGCCCCGATGCCGGCTGAGCACCTTAACACATCCAGGCCTCCCTCCCTCTTTCCTGTGACTCCGGCCTCTCTACCCCTGCCCTCCCCACCCCCCAGCCCCTCTTGGGGCTGCTTTCCAGCCTCTTCTCTCTCCCATGCAGCAGCGGAAGCTGCGATATTACCTCTTCCGGGGCCAGCGCTACGTCTGGATTGAGAGCCAACAGGCCTTCTGCCAAGTCAGGTAGGGGTCAGGGCCGGCGCGCACACGCCGATGCTGGGCTGGGCGGGAGGGGTGGCATGAGGTGGCCCGGCGGGCTCCCCGCAGCTCTGTGCCTTGGTCCCCTGCGGCGTGAGCAAGTCCCTGAGCCTCTCCAGGCCTCAGAGTCCCTGTAACCGGGACATGAGGAGAATCCATGCCTCCTAGGGTTATCTTGAGGGGGAAATCTGTAAGCTTCACGTAAAGTCTGGCTCAGCCTCGGGCCAAGGGGGTGACACCAAATCAGACCTGAGGCTCTGGACTGGGACCCTCCATTTGGGGTCTCGTCCCTGCTCTGCCACCTACTTGAGACATGGGAGCTCACAACACATCTTCAAGTGCAGGGAGCTTGTGTGGAAGGTGATCCCGGGGAACACTGGGGGGTGTGGGGGGAGCAGGAAGTATCATAGGGAGCTTGGTCCCCTTGGGGATCTTCTCGAGCCAGTGTGGAGCCCGGGGTGCCCTCACCCGAGGAACGAGGAGGCTGGGGGTACTTCCCATCACCCCCCCCACCCCCGCCCCACCCGTGTTGGCGGCTGGCTCCTGGCCACGGACGTGAATTCCTTGGTGCTTCCCGGCTCGCGGTGGAGCACCCTCCCGCAGCCAGGAACAACCCGCCAGCGAAGACAGGTGTTTGCAGTGCCAGCTGCGTCTGCAGAGGTGGGCACCCCGCGGACGGGGGGACGGGGCCAGCCTCTGCCACAGGAGGAGAATAGCACAAATGGCTGACGTGTTCGTCACGACGTAGGTGCCAGCGACTAGCCACGCGCTTTGTGTGGCTTCTATTTTATTCCACCAGTAGCCCTGTGAGGCGGGTGCTGTCACCATCCCCATTCCGCAGGGGAGGAAACTGAGTCACAGAGAGGTTGAGTCACTTGACGAAGGTGTCATCATTGTAAATGATACTCCTGTCACTAAATAAGAGTGGTTCTTGTCGCTGTTAAATATTATCAATCATCTCTCTTTGTTCTTCCTCGGCGAGGTAGTTTGGGGCCAGTCAGAGGGATGGAAGGAGAAAGTTAAGCCCAGAGTTTGTGAGGGACCTGCCTCCTCCTAGGAGCTCAGTGGGCCAGAAGGGACCTGGAGCCCCAAGTCCCTGGCCTGCACGGCGCCCGGGTCCCATCACCCATCCGAGTCACCCCCTCCCCCCCCCCCCACCCCCCGCAGCCTGCTGGACCACGGCCGCACCTGTGACGACGTCCGCCGCTCCTGCTCCGGCCTCAGCCTCCAGGAGCAAGCCGTGAGGTGGGTGCTGCCCTGGACCAGAGGTTCCCTGCGCTCTGGGACCCCTGTCTTGCTCCCCTGAGTGTGGCCTTCTCTGGGCCTCAGTTTCCCTGGCTGTGAGATGAGGACCTCTGTCGCCCTTGGAGGATCCGGCCGCCACTCCCCCCCTCCATCTTTTGGCCTCGTCACTTCTCTCGCAGGAAGACCATCTATGGCCCCAACGTGATCAGCGTGCCGGTCAAGTCCTATCCCCAGCTGCTGGTGGACGAGGTAGGGCTGTCCCTGGGCCTCGCCCCAGCTCTGGCCTGGATGGGCTCTGTGACCCTGGCCGGGGGCTTGGCCTCTCTGGGCCACTTTCCAGTGGCAGACCAGAGCAGCCGTCCCCTTCTCCACAGGGGAGAGTCATCTCAGACCCAGCCCCATCAGCTCAGGGCCAGGAATTGGAGGCTCTGATCCAGGCTGAGGCTGGGAAGAGAGGCCCGGAGGCAAAACCACAGGGGCTGGGCTTCTCCTGTGGGTGAGAGCCGTGACTCTCTGTGCTTAAGCCACTTTAACCGTCTGGCAGCCGTGGAGTAGGGACACTCGGTTCATATGCAGAGAACCCAGGCTTCAGAGGGGTGACACGGCATAGGGGACAAAGGGATCCCTCTGAGAGATCTGAGCCCTCTGAGCCAGAGACAGACGCCCCTGAAGGGGGACAGACTTCAGGAGTCTGGCCCGATGTAAACCCCAGGCAGCCACTCGGGAGCTGTGTGGTTTGGGGCAAGTGACTTGACCCTACTGTGCCTCAGTTTCCTTGTCTGCAAAATGGAGTGAGGGTAGCATCCACCCCGTGGAATTGTCATCACCAACGGATGGTACTCAGACGCGGCGGTTAGCAGGGGCCTGGCATGGAAATGCCCGCGTCCTCCCTAGAGCAGAGAAGCCGGGGGCTCGAGAGCTGTCCGGATGGGGCTGAGCAGGGAAACGGCCCGGCCCGGGGCTGCGCTGGCCCGGGGTCACGGGCCCTGATGCTGCCTCCCCGCCCCTCCCCCAGGCACTGAACCCCTACTATGGGTTCCAGGCCTTCAGCATCGGGCTGTGGCTGGCGGACCGCTACTACTCATATGCCCTTTGCATACTGTTCATCTCCACCGCCTCCATCTGTCTGTCGCTCTACAAGACCAGAAAGGTGAGTGGTGTGAGGGGGCCGGGGCGGGGCAGGCGGGTCCCCAAGGGGGCCACCGCCCACCCACTCCCCGCGTGTCCCCCTGCCCGCAGCAAAGCCAGACTCTGAGGGACATGGTGCAGCTGTCCACACGGGTATGCGTGTGCCGGCCCGGGGGAGGTGAGTGCTGGGGAAGGGAGGGGGTGGGGCGGGGGGGGGGCGCCCTGGGCCGTGCTGAGACCCCCTCCGCTTGCCCGCAGAGGAGGAGTGGGTGGACTCCAGCGAGCTGGTGCCTGGAGACTGCCTGGTGCTGCCCCAGGAAGGCGGCCTGGTGCCCTGCGACGCTGCCCTGGTGGCTGGGGAGTGCATGGTCAACGAGAGCTCTCTGACAGGTCAGCCCCCCCGGCCCCGCGGCCTCCGGGTCTTCCTCCCCGGCCAGCAGGCCCCTCTGCCCGCATCGGGGACATTGAGGTTTTTCTTTTGTGCGCAAGTCACAACCCCGGGGGTCAGGTCGGCACTTGCTAATCCTACACGCTCAGGCACTCAGTAAGAGATTGACCCTCGGGGCACGCCTGGGTGGCTCCGTCGGTTGAGCCTCCGACTTCGGCTCAGGTCCTGATCTCACATGTCGGTGGGTTCGAGTCCCGCTTGGGGCTCTGTGCTGACGGCTCAGAGCCTGGAGCCTGCTTCGGATTCTGTGTCTCCCTCTTTCTCTCTCTCTGCCCCGCCCCTGCTTGCGCTCTCTCTCTCAAAAATAAATGAACGTTAAAAAAAAAAAAAAAGATGACTACTCTGCCGGACAGCATGCTCGGAGCTTTGTAGAGGTTTAGTCCCCACGCCCCACCCTGTGGTTTATTGGCTTGAGTTATAAAAGGAGTACAGCTTGTTATAAAATAATTCCAGCAGAATGAGAACATCCTCCCCACCCCCTGCCCCCCCACTATGTGGACACGAGTGCACACCCGCTTTCCCGTGTTCCCCGCGGGAGGGGTCCCGGTACCTGGCTGGCACACGGCCTTCCAGGGTTGCCTGGCTGTGTCTGTTAGGTCTTTTGCCCTCTCTCAGCCTCAGTGTCCCTCTGTGTAAAATGGGTGCAGTGGTTTCTGCACACATGGTTCCCAGAGTTAAATGAGACCTAGGGCTTTAGGAAACAATTCTGTGCTTCACTCTGGTCGGCGGGAAGGAGTGGCATGGGACCCCCTCACCAGCTTCGTACCGCGTCCCTTCCAGGGGAGAGCGTTCCAGTGCTGAAGACGGCCCTGCCGGAAGGACCGGTGCCCTACTGCCCCGAGACCCACCGGCGGCACACGCTCTTCTGTGGGACCCTCGTCCTGCAGGCCCGGGCCTTTGTTGGACCCCACGTCCTGGCGGTGGTGACTCGAACAGGTGGGAGTCCGGGACGCAGGGAGGGATGCCGGGCTCGTGACACCGGGCAGGGCGGGGGCCATCTCCGCTGCTGTCCTACCGTGGGACCTGAGACAAGTCCCACTGCCAAGTTGGCGTTGGCTGATGTGGGCAGGGATGTGGCCAGCGAGGAGGAGCCCACCCCTCCGGAAGGGAGCAGCCCCGTACGACGCCGGCAGGTTCTTGTCGTGTGGGAATGGGACCCGGTGTCACCAGGTCTGAGTGTTTCAGCACACGCCACATATCTGAATTTTAAGTGAAACCACCCACTTTATAGATAACTGTCCATTCATTCCGGTTTTACTGAGCCCTGTGAGCGCCGGGCCATCACGAGGAACCCCAAACTGGATGATTCCTAATCCTGGGAGCATCACATCTCACAGCCCCCAGGCGCGGTGGTGGAGGGGAGGGGCCGAGGGGACCCGTCCTGACCCTCGGCCTCCCCGGCTTCCCCCAGGGTTCTGCACAGCCAAAGGGGGCCTGGTGAGCTCCATCTTGCATCCCCGGCCCATCAGCTTCAAGTTCTACAGGCACAGCATGAAGTTTGTGGCCGCCCTCTCTGTCCTGGGTGAGCGTCCCCCTGCATTCCCCTCTGCTGGTGGGACGTCCCACATCCCGTCCCAAATCCCGCTGAGTCCCTTGCTGTCTCCCCAGCTCTCCTCGGCACTATCTACAGCATCTTCGTCCTTCACCGCAACCGGGTGAGTCTCGGGGCGCCGGGTGGGGCCCGGCAGCGGGGACCCGGGGCCGGCCTGGCCCTTGGCGTTCACGGTGCCTCCTGCCAGGTGCCTCTGAATGAGATCGTGATCCGCGCTCTGGACCTGGTGACGGTCGTGGTGCCCCCCGCCCTGCCAGCCGCCATGACCGTGTGCACGCTTTACGCCCAGAGCCGGCTCCGGAGTCAGGGTATCTTCTGTATCCACCCGCTGCGCATCAACCTGGGGGGCAAGCTCCAGCTGGTGTGTTTCGACAAGGTGGGGGCCGCAGGGCAGGGGGCCCGGGCGCCACGGCCAGGCCTCCGCACCCGTGTTTCATTCGGCAGCGCTGACCAAGGGCCTGCTTGGTGCCAGAGATACCACCCCCCACCCAGGTCCCAGCCGCGTCAAGCTCACGGCCTGGCGGATGAGCTGTCCGAGATCATTCAGGCTTTTCCCCCGTATTGCTCTCAGCGCTGAGGCCCAGCAGAGACCCCACGGCAATGTCCCCCCACCAGAAAGCTGCAAATGAAGTGATGGGCTTGGGGAAGGAAGCGAACGGGGTAATGGGACGGGTGCTACTTGAGGTCACTCCCTCAGGGAGATGGCAGTGAGGAAGTCTTCTCCGGGAGGCTGGGCCCCTGGGGCAGGGCCGGAGGAGCTGAGCAGGCCACATGCCTGAGGCAAGAGGAGCAGGGGGGAAGGGGGCAGGGCGAGACGGGGGGGGGGGGGGGGGGGGGGGCGCCCTGGTCGTCAGAGGCTGGTGAGCCCCGTGGAGGAGTTTGGACATTAATTATTCTGAGGGCACCGGGGGCCGCAGAGGTTTTAAGCTGATCGTGTTCACAGAGCTCCCCGGCTGTCCCTGGGCCGCGGGAACACAGCCTGGGGCGTGCAGGCTGGTGCCTGCCTCGCTCACCCGTTCAGCAGGTACACCGAGCGCTGCGTGTGGCAGGGCCCCTTCCTGGCACCCCATCGGATGGGTGATAGGGTCGCAAAGGGGCCTCGGGTGGGAACCCGGAGGCAGTGGTGCCAGACAGAGGAGGTGGGGGCTGGGGAGGGCGACTCTGGGGCGTGGACGCCCGGCACAGCCGCACACGGCTCAACCCGAGGACTCACCACTGGCCTGCCCCTTGCCCCCTGCAGACGGGCACCCTCACGGAGGACGGCTTGGATGTGATGGGTGTGGTGCCCCTAAAAGGGCAGGCGTTCCTGCCTCTGGTCCCGGAGCCCCGCCGCCTGCCCGTGGGGCCCCTGCTCCGAGCGCTGGCCACCTGCCACGCCCTCACCCGGCTCCAGGACACCCCGGTGGGCGACCCCATGGACCTCAAGATGGTGGAATCTACTGGCTGGGTGAGGAGCAGGTCTCCGTTCCAGGACTTCAGGTGGCGTCCAGTGCGCCACCGTCATTAATGACAATGTGGCCAAGGCCACACACGAACACCTACTGTGTGCCAGCGCTCCGCTGCACAGGCCTTGTCTCGTGCTCCTCCTGTAGCCCAGGAAGGAAGCTTCAAACCTGCCTCACAGGGAGGAAGGACCGGGCTGAGGGAGATTTGGAATAACTTGTCCAAGGTCACCCTGCAGCTTGTAAGTGGCAAAGCCAGAGTTTGAACTTGGGTCCATCCGACTCCAAAGCCCGTGCTCTTGACTTCCCGTTCCATCCAGTCTCCCGCGGAGGAAGTCTTCCTCGAATGCGATCTGAGTCCCGCGCCGCCTCCCTCCGTGGGCCAAGGATTGGCCGCCCCGGGGCCAAGCCGGTGCCCAGCCCGTCAGATGCCAACCTTCTCTGCCCGCCTCGCAGGTCCTGGAGGAGGGGCCGGCCGCAGACTCGGCATTCGGGGCCCAGGTCCTGGCGGTGATGAAACCCCCGCTTCAGGAGCCCCAGCTGCAGGGCGTGGTGAGTCTCGGGTGTGCCCGCGGGGCGTGGGGCGGCCGGGGTGGGCCCCACAGGCCGGCCCTTCAGCCGCCCCTCCGACTCTGCAGGAGGAGCCCCCGGCACCCGTCAGCGTCCTCAGCCGCTTCCCGTTCTCGTCAGCCCTGCAGCGCATGGACGTGGTGGTGGCGTGGCCGGGGGCCGCACAGCCGGAGGCCTATGTCAAGGGCGCCCCTGAGCTGGTGGCAGGCCTCTGCGACCCCGAGACAGGTGCAGGGGGCGGGCCACCGACCGGAATGGGGTGGGCACCCAGCTTCTGCCCCTGGCCCCGCCCTCCCCCCCCCCTCCGGCCTGGTGACACCTGCCTGTCCCTGGCAGTGCCCACGGACTTCGCCCAGATGCTGCAGAGCTACACGGCCGCCGGCTACCGCGTCGTGGCCCTCGCCAGCAAGCCGCTGCCCATCGCACCCAGCCTGGAGGCCGCTCAGCGACTGACCAGGTGGACCGTCCCCTGTCCCGCCCCTTGGGGACTGCGCACCAGGCCCAGGCGTAGGCAGCGCCCTGGGAAGGTGTCCTTGCCTGGTGGCTGGCAGAGGGGCCTTGGCCACCGCCTGACCTCTGACCCAGCTCTGGCGCCCTCCAGGGACACCGTGGAGCAGGACCTGAGCCTCTTGGGGCTGCTCGTCATGAGGAACCTGCTGAAGCCGCAGACCACGCCGGTCATCCGGGCTCTGCGGAGGACCCGCATCCGCACCGTCATGGTGACAGGTACCCCGGGCAGCAGGGCCTGGGTCAGGAGGGCAGAATCCACCCCGTCACGGGCAGAGGGAAGGGCGCACCGCGTCCCTTCTTTTCGGACCCCCACTTCAGGCTGGGGCTTTTTCAGACATTTCGTGGATCTTCACAACGTCCCTCCCAGGGGGTAACTGTCCCTCCATTCGATGGATGAGGCAGGCGAAACTCGGGGGAGTAGAATGACCTCCAGAGAGTCCCGGGGTGGTGCTGATCAGCCTGGGTTCCAGCCCGGCTCCAAGTCCCGAGTTCCAGCTCCACCTGTAGGAAATGGGGGAAGTTATGTCAGCCTCGAAAGTGGTGACGATTTCATGGAGCAAGGAAGGAAAGACTCTAGCCAGGGCAACACGGAGGAGCCCAACAGGTCTGCGTCCTCGTCCTGGTCCTCCCCACCCTCGCATGCACACGCTCGCATGCACACGCTCACATGCACACGCTCACACGCACACACACCTGCCAGCAAGGTCCGGCAGCACCAAGTAGTGTATGTGGAACTTGAAACCCGGATGCCCAGTTTCCCCTAAGCCCTTCGATACCTGGTTTTCTAGAAGAGGAAAGTGGGGTTCAGAGACGTTGATGTACCTGCCCGAGCTCACCCGGCCAGCCGTGATAGACACACTGTGTCTGGCCTCAGTTTTCCCATCTGTAAGTGTCAGGGTGAGGACGGCCCCCCAGATAGCACCTGGACCCTGACCTTGTCCCCGCGCTCCTAGGGGACAACCTGCAGACGGCCGTCACCGTGGCCCAGGGTTGCGGCATGGTGGGCCCCCAGGAGCGTCTGGTCCTCATCCACGCCACCCCCCCCGAGCGAGGCCAGCCTGCCTCCCTCGAGCTCCTGCCGCTAGAATCCTCCACGGCTACGAACGGGGCTAAGGTGAGGCTGAGCCGGGGTTCCGGCCGCACACCCCACCGATGACCCCGCCCCTGCGTCACCTGACCCAGGCCCCAGCTCTCCGGGGTGGGCAGGGGAAGCTGAGCGGAGCTTCCTGGGCCCCCAGGATCTTGGCCAGGCCGCAAGCTGCACCGTGGAGCCAGACCCCCGATCCAGCCACCTGGCCCTCAGCGGGTCCACCTTTGGTGTCCTTATGAAGCACTTCCCCAAGCTGCTGCCCAAGGTAGGGCTGCCCCCCAGCCCCACCCCTGGTCGCTCTACGCCTCCCCGTGTTCTCCTCCCTCCTCGTGGCTCTCCCGCCCCCACCCTACAGCTGCCCCAGCCTCCCCTGTCTCCCTGTGCTCTCAGGTCCTGGTCCAGGGCACTGTCTTTGCCCGCATGGCTCCTGAGCAGAAGACAGAGCTGGTTTGTGAGTTCCAGAAGCTTCAGTGAGTACATGTGGGACCTGCAGGGGGCAGCTGGTCCGTGGTGGTCGTGGTGGTGCGTGAACACCTCAGGCATTAAGAATGATCCTCACCCTCCGGGAAAACCCAAGCAGGCTCTCCTGGGTCCATGATGCCGGAAGCAGTAACTGCCCCTATTTGTTGAGCCCCTGCTCAGCACGTGCCGGGTGCCATGCAGGCAGCAGGGACCCGGCCAACCCCACCTTCTGCCAGCAAGCCCATGGGAGGGGAGAGGGGTCACTTCACAGACACGGAGGCGCCTCACCGGCTCCGGCCATTCCTGCACACCTCTCTGCGTCAGGTACTGCGTGGGCATGTGTGGGGACGGCGCCAATGACTGTGGGGCCCTGAAGGCGGCCGATGTGGGCATCTCGCTCTCCCAGGCCGAGGCCTCTGTGGTCTCGCCCTTCACCTCGAGCATGGCCAGCATCGAGTGTGTGCCCATGGTCATCAGGTGAGGCGGGCAGGGGCCAGTGGGCCAGGGCTCATCAGGGCCCGTCGGCCCAGCCCGGGCCCCCTAATGCCCATACCCTGCTACCCAGGGAAGGCCGGTGTTCCCTCGACACGTCGTTCAGCGTCTTCAAGTACATGGCTCTGTACAGCCTGACCCAGTTCATCTCCGTCCTGATCCTCTACACGGTGAGTAGTGATCTTGCCGCCCAGAGCAGGCCCACGGCCAGGATGCTCGGCAGCGTGGCTGGGAGCCCAGCGGGTTCTGGCATGGACGGTGCGGCCTCCCATCCTGCCCTGCCGCGTTCTGGCTGTGTGGCTTGGACGACTCCTGAGCCCTGGGTCGCACAACGCCGAGCTCAGCGCCCGGCACACAGTAGGTCCACAGAATGAGGGCGGCTGTCCCGTGCTGGCGTTTCACACCTGCCCTCCGGGAGCTGCCATGCCCGAGGGAGACTGAGGCAGAGTCCAGGCAGGGACCGAGGCAGGCGTGGGACGGAGAGCCAGGGTCGCTGTGCCACGGATCCACCTGTTTCCCTGCTTGCCCTGGCCGAGACCTTGGCTGTACCCGTCACACCCTGCCCGGAGGGGTATCTCCCCGCTCTGCTCTGAGCACACGCAGCTCACCCCCATGGAAAGGAGGTGACCCCACCGGGCAATGCAGATCTCGTACGAGCCTCTGTCCCTGTGTCCACCAGGACCTGCGTCCTCTACGGGCAGAGCCGCAGCACCCCCTTCAGCCTGGGAGGGAGCTCCCCGTGGGTAGGAGGAACCTGCCCTCTCAGATTTAGGCCCCCCCCCCCCGCCTTCTCCCTCAGACCGGGAGAGGGGCTCCCCGAAGGCGGTGCAGTGTCTTCTCCATCAGACTAGGCGCTTCCCGGAGGCAGGAAGGCGCTGCCTCCCCATCAGGTTTTGGGCGGAACGATTCCCTTCCCATCGGACTCGTTGGGCGCAGGTCCGGTGCCCCCGCTGCTACCTGCCCCTCTGCCCTCCCTCCCCTGCTGGCAGATCAACACCAACCTGGGCGACCTGCAGTTCCTGGCCATCGACCTGGTCATCACCACCACGGTGGCGGTGCTCATGAGCCGCACGGGGCCGGCGCTGGCGCTGGGGCGGGCGCGGCCGCCGGGGGCCCTGCTCAGTGCGCCCGTGCTGAGCAGCCTCCTGCTGCAGGTGGCCCTGGTGGCCGGCGTGCAGCTGGGGGGCTACTTCCTGACCGTGGCCCAACCCTGGTGAGTAGCGAGTCCGCCCCCCAATCCCAGCCCTGCCCCCTCCTCCACGCCCGTTCCCTGACCCCGGGCTTCGCGCCCCCAGGTTCGTGCCCCTGAACAAGACCGTGCCCGCGCCAGACAACCTGCCCAACTACGAGAACACGGTGGTCTTCTCGCTGTCCAGCTTCCAGTACCTCATCCTGGCCGCCGCTGTGTCCAAGGGGGCGCCCTTCCGCCGGCCGCTCTACACCAACGGTGCGGCCGCGGGGCGGGGCGGGGCGGGGCTGGCGTGGGTGGAGTGGGGAGGGGCCCACCGGCCTGACGGACTCCCTCCCCCTCCAGTGCCCTTCCTGATGGCCCTGGCGCTCCTGGGCTCCGTCCTGGTGGGCCTCCTCCTGGTCCCCGGCCTCCTGCAAGGCCCGCTGGGGCTGAGGAACATCGCTGACACCTGCTTCAAGCTGCTGCTGCTGGGCCTGGTGGCCTGCAACTTCGTGGGGGCCTTCATGCTGGAGGTGGGGCGCACCCTGGGTTGGGGCTGGAGGGGGGGCTTTCAGGGCGGGCTCGGCCGCGGCTGCCCCTCCCACCCTCTCCCTGTCCTCCGCAGAGCGTGCTGGACCAGTGCCTCCCGGCCTGCCTGCGGCGGCTCCGACCCAAAAAGGTCTCGAAGAAGCGTTTCAAGCAGCTGGAGCGGGAGCTGGCCGAGCAGCCCTGGCCGCCGCCCGCCGGGCCCGCGAGGTAGCGCGGCCCGTCCGCACACCGGACGCCCATCTCCCTGCCTCTGAGCCACCGACTGGGACCCGTCTCCGGAGACGCCACCGCCGCCGCTCGTGCAGCCCGGAGGCTGGCATGTGTCCTGCTCCTGCCCCGGGTCTGCCCGGCCCAGCCTTCCCTGCCCTCGGCCGGGGAAATGCCGTCGTCCCCAACTTCAGACCTCCCGTGTACACATGACAGCTACCAATGCCCCCAGAGCCTCTGTCAGTGGAGCAAATAAAGTCATGATATTTTCCCGGCTGGGAGCCCCTGGCACGTGTCCGCTCCGAGCACCTCAGGTCACGTTGGGCGACTCCCCTCTCCGGGCCTCCGTCTCCTCGTGGGACAGTAATGTTTTCAGGTTGAGCAGTGCCCGGTCCTCCGTTAAGCATCTGGGGTTTTGTTTTTCTCTCTTTTTTTAATTTATTTATAATAACGAGTGGGGAGGGGGCAGAGAGGGGGAGAGACAGAATCCCAAGCGGTCTCCGCACCATCAACGCGGAGCAGGAACTCAGGAACCACGAGACCATGACCCGAGCCGAGATCCAGAACCGGAAGCTCCGGGGCTTAACCGACTGTGCCACCCAGGCGCCCCTCCGACAAGCATTTTGTACGCATCGTCTTTTAATCCTTACGACTGCGGCGTCTGATTCCCCTTTTGCAGATACGGAGACTAAGGTTCAGAGGTCACACAAGTTGCCGGAGGTGGGGCCAGATCGCCTTGACTCCAGTACCCGCTTGCCACGTTCCTGTGCCAGCGCAGAGGGGGCATTTGACTGAGGCAGTTCCCTCCTACCCGCCCCCCTCCCCCCTCACCCTGGGCCCTGTTTGTGGTCCAGGCTCTGAGCCCACGTCTCCCAGCCCGAACCACGTGCACTGTCCCCCGGGGAAGGGTGGGTGCTTCTGACCTCATCCCATCAGTGGGACCCTGGCCAAGCCCCACTCTGGAGATGTAACTCGGTCATCCGAGTGCTGGGCAAAAGAGAGCGGGAAAGAAAGACTGCTTCCTGCCCTCCAGAAGCCCCCCCGCCGACCTCATTCCCGGGAGTCCTGGGACCATCCCTGGCCTGCCCTTTCAACCGAGTAAATGTTGAATCAAACTGAGCAGAAAGGATGTGGGGTGTGAAAAAGCAATTTTCTCGTTTTTTGGAGTAGAAATTTGTTTTTGTTTTTTTTATTATTTTAATCTTTATTTTTGAGAGAGTGAGAGAGAGACAGAGTGAGAGCAGGGGAGGAACAGAGAGAGAGGGAGACACAGAATCCGAAGCAGGCTCCAGGCTCCCAGCTGTCAGCACAGAGCCCGACGCGGGGCCGGAACCCACAAACCGTGAGATCATGACCTGAGCCGAAGTCGGACGCTTAAGCGACTGAGCCACCCAGGAGCCCCTGTTTATTGTTTTTAAATTTACATCCGAGTTAGCATGAAAAAGCAATTTTTAAATTTTTTTTAACGTTTATTTATTTTTGAGACAGAGAGAGACAGAGCATGAACGGGGGAGGGTCAGAGAGAGGGAGACACAGAATCTGAAACAGGCTCCAGGCTCTGAGCTGTCGGCACAGAGCCCGATGTGGGGCTCGAACTCACGGACCGCGAGATCATGACCTGAGCTGAAGTCGGCCGCTTAACCGACTGAGCCACCCAGGCGCCCTGAAAAAGCAATTTCTAACATGAGGCACATCCACAGACCTCCTGTACCGGGCACAGAGTCGTCAACCAGCAACAGTTCAGGGTGGTGGAGGCTGGAGGACCCAGGGAGAGGCTGGGTTCGAATCCCTCAGCCGATTGGTTCACGCACTTATTGGACAGTCATGTGCCAGGCACAGGTGCTACCACAGTGTACAAAAGAACTTGGCCTAGGGGCGCCTGGGTGGCTGCGTCCGACTTCGGCTCAGGTCATGATCTCGCGGTTCATGGGTTCTAGCCCCGTGTCGGGCTCTGGGCTGACAGCTCAGAGCCTGGAGCCTGCTTTCGATTCTCTGTGTGTGTGTGTCTCTCTCTCTCTGCCCCTCCTGTGCTTTCTCTCTCTCTCTCTCTCTCTCTCAAAAAAAAATAATAATAATAAATAATTAAAAAAAAAAAAAGAACTTGGCCTCTGCACATGTACCTTGTAACCTGGTGTGAGAGGTGAACAGACGGAGCGAATCTCCAAGGTCATGAGAGAAGAGCGCCCACACCCACTACCCGCTCCCCAAGTATCTGCCGCCTCTGCTTGGGTCCTTTAGGGCCAGGGGAGTGGGTAGAAACAGCACAGAGAATCTGGGGGCCAGGACACGAGAGTGGCAAGCTCTGGGGCCTCTGTTTCCCCTTTTTGTCAAGTGTAGGGAACAGCATTTCTGCCAGGTGTTTCTACCTCTCCTACCCTAGTGGGACTGTGCCTGGAGCAGGCAAGGGCTAAGGGAGGGCAGGGAGGGCTGTGCTGGCCCCCAGGGCCCACAGGGCTCCAGGTAGCAGAAGCCCCTGCTATTCGGTGATAGACCCTGGAGAGGGGGTGGCAGATATTCATTCATTTGCCAAACCAGCACCGGGGAGCAAATGATACACGAGACATACCGAGGTCCTGCCTAATAGGATTCAGAGTCCAAGGGCTAGGCGGTCGTGGGGTGCCTGACTGGGGGCAAGGAGACCCCCACGTCCTCCCAGCCTGAGCCCCTGCCCCAGGTTCAGGCAGGGCTGAGGGCGGCCCCAGAGGCAGGAACCCACCCCACCCCCACGCAGGCTCTCCCGGGAGAATTGAGCGCACGTTCATTCATTCCGTTAATGTTTACCGAACAGCTGCTCTGAGCCTGGCGCTGTGCCTAATGAGCATCAACAGGGATGAGCGAAAACAGACTTTGTCGCCGTCTTGCTGTCTTCGTGTGGCGCACGAGCTCATGAGCTCATCCGGGAGAGGAGCAGGATTCACATGGTCACAGACATAGGGCAGCACGACAGCTGTGAGCAGTAGAGCAGAAAGTGCTCAGGGGCGGGACGGGGAGAAAGCGAAGGCTCCCCTGAAGAAGGGAGGGTTTGCTCTATAACCGGGAGGAGGCAGACCTCACCAGGGTTCCAAGAGGAAGAAACGGCTGGAGCAAAGGTCCTGGAGCAGACAGAGGAAGGGGTTTAGTGAGAGATTACCAAAAGGCCATTGTGGCTGCACGGAACCAGGAGGCAGAGCCAGACGGAGGGGAAGGGTAGGGTCCTTGGGGGCCACAGGGGAATTCAGCCTTGATCCCAGGTGCCATGGAAACCAGCAGAAGCTTTAAGCACAAGGGGGCCGGTGTCAGAGGTGGGTCTGGAAGGGCAGGCCCCACTTGGGAAAGCCTAGATTAGAGCTTATTACAGAGTCCAGGCAAGAGCTAATGGTGGCTTACAGCACAGCAGAGAGAGCGGCCCCATGTGAAAAATACTTGTGAAGCAGGATTAGAGGCCGGGGCTGAGAGCAAGAGAGGCAGCCTGAGTAATGGAAGGGTGCTGGGACTGCTCCCTAGACGGGAACCTCTAGGACAGCCAGGTCTGGGGGAGGGCCAGGGGTCATGAAGTTGGACTTGGATCCTCGGAGACATGCCTGGGGCCAGGCCCGGTAGCCTGTGGCCCGCGGTCTGCAATGCAGGTTATGGAAGCCAGCCCCCAGCCTGGAACTGGCTAAGAATACCCAGAAGGCAGAGCCAGAGAGGCAGGAGGGAAAGCAGGCCCGGAAGGCTGTCCTGGACGGTAGGAGAAGCCAGAGGGGAGAGCTGAGTCGCGGCGGGTGTATCGCCTTTAGGAGCCTCAGTTTCCTCCTCTGTGAAACGGGGTAACACGTCCTCCAAAACCCACCTCACACTAGACTCCAGCCCAGACGTGCCGAGGAGGCTGGAGAGGCGTCCTGCCCGCCAGAGGTCGGCGCAGACGTGAGGACGGCTCCTGGGGCGCCTCCCCCAGGGCCGCCCCCGAAGCGGGCTGGAGACCCGCACGCACGGCGGGCGGGGCTCGCGTTAGGACCCAGCGGCTCCGGGGCTGGAGGGCGGGCGCCGGCCCGTCGGGGGCCCGGAGGGGGGCTCAGAGCGGGCGCAGGGGCGGCTCCGCGGGCGGACTCGGAGCGGGCGGCGGAGTGACCCGGCCAGGTAGGCGCGGGCCTGGCGGCGGGAGCGGCAGGGCGGCGCTCGGGAGTGGGGGGAGGGGGTCCCGGGGTGGGGGGGAGGCAGGAGTGTAGGGGTCTGCGGGCCCCCAGGCCTGGGGGCGGCTGCCCGAGTTCCCGAACCCGGGGCCGTCTGAGCAGATGCTACGAGGACACTTGGGGGATTTGGGGTCGCTGGGAGGGGGGCCCGTTTGGGGGCGTCGGGGCCGGGGGGGGGGGCTTCCGTTCGCCTCGGGAGGCTGGACTTTGGCGAGTGGGGTGGGGGCGTCGGCCGGAGCCGCCGGGCTAGAGCGGCGGAGAGAGAGACAAAGGGAGACCCGAGACCGGGAGGGCGTGGGGAGCCGCCGAGCAAGTTCCGTGGCTGATTGTTCCCAGCTGTGCGGCGGCGGCCACATCTGGTCCCCTCCGGCCGCACCGCACGGCGGCTGGCCTCCCCGCGGGGCAGTGTGGGGGCCGGGCTCTGAGTAGGCCCCGCTCATTCCCTCCTGCCCACGAACGCCTCGGGGTGGGGTCCCCAGCTGCGGAAGGGGCCGGAGGGGGGCCGCCTTCTAGGCAGGTCCTGGCCTCCCCCACACCCCAAAATCCGTAGTCTAGACAGCAGTGCTTGGAGATGTGGCCCCGGGGGGAGGATCCAGGACTCCCGCGCCCCTTGTCCTGGGGGCCCCTTGCCCCCAGTAAGCCTGGGCCTGGGTGCCAGACCTTCCAGGGAAGGAAAAGACCCCATGCAGGAGGCTGTGAGGCCTAGGAGGGGCTTTGGGGACAGACAGCCCCCACCCCACCTCTTAAGGCCTCTTAGGCCCCAACTCAGGGCCTCCTTCTGAGTGGTGACAGCTCCAACTGGCCTGGCTGCCACTAGCCCCGTGGGGACAAGGAGGGGATGATGAGGCCTTGCGGGGAGTTACAGGGAAAGAGCTCCGGGTCTTTGGGTCCCTCCTACTGAGAGAGGGCCAAGGGATTTCAGGATAGGAACACCGGGAGCCCGCAGTCCCCTGCCTCTGGGGCAGCCTGAGTGGTGGGTCTCTTCTCCTCCACCCCACCCCACCCCCAGCTCAGTAAGGAAGGGAGATGGAAAATGTATGAGCCGGGCAGGGGTCCCGGAAGGTTCTGGATTGGGAGCGAAGAGGGACAGATGCCCGCGCGTCCTTCCTCTCTCCTTAGACGCCCTGTGGCAGTTAGGTCTCCAGTTAGCCGTCTGGAAGACGGCCCTTTGTGTGGTGGGAGGGGCCTTCCTGGATGGGTGAGCCCATGGACTCTCTCCCAGCGCTCCAGGCGCTCCAGGCGGAAGGCTGATGCCTGCCCCCCCACTGAGCTGGGACCTGTAGACCCTGCCAAGCCCACTGTGTGGCCAAAGGCTGGAGTTCTTGAACCTCCAGAGCCTGGTGAAGGCTGTGGACCACTGCCCTCTCCCCCCAGAATTGCACACACAACACTTGTCATACAGTGTTCAGGGGTTCAGAGCCTCTGGGCTGGGTGACATCACTGTCCCCTCCAGCTCTGCCCTTCTAGGATCCAGAGAATCTCTCCTCAGACTCCACCCTGAGCGTTTCCTGCTGCTGCAAATAGACCTTAGTCTCGTGAGTCTGTGGTGAAGACAGCCAGGTCTTAGGAGGCCTGGAGGCCTGGCAGGAGAGGAATCTTCTGGGGGTGGGAGCCCTGCCCGGGCCTGGCTGCCCTTCGGCCCCTGGGGCCCATGCATGCATGTGGTTCCCCGCAGAGCAAGACACTCGGGGCCCGGGGGCTAATTGGGAACAGGTGGTGGGGTTGGCAGACGCTGCAGAGTCGGGGCTATGATGGTGGCCGAGAGGGGCTGGGGTCCTGAAGATGGGCCTGGGGTCAAGGGTTTCCATGATCGGTGCACCAGGCACCGGGAGGTGCTGAATCGGAAGCGGGCACGGCTGCGGGCCAGGAGAGCAGAGTCAGAGCTAGCGGGGGGCTAGAAACGTGCCCTCGGTGAGAAGGGCAGGGTGGGTTCCGTCCGCTTGAAAGATCAACTCTGGAGCGAGGTTGGGGGCCTTGTGACTTGGGACCTGAACACCCAGTGGGCCCTCGGGGACAGCCGATGTAGACCCCGCCCCCGCTCCGCCCTACTCCCCGGCACTCCCTGTGCCTGGCTTCTGTTCCCAGCACCCCCTCCTTCACCGGGCTAGATGCAGGGGAGCAGAGGTGGGCTCCACAGTCCTGGGTGAGTGGGTCCAAGCTACAGCCCGCCCCCCCCACCCCCTCCAGCTGTCCTGACACCAGCCCAGACTGCCTCGCCGCGTAGCCATGAGAGCTGCCTACCTCTTCCTGCTGTTCCTGCCTGGTAAGTGGCTCCTGGGGTTGGGGGCTCCCCTTGTGTGGCTGGGGGTTGGGAGCTGGCAGTGAGCCTTTATTGTGCCCTGTGGCCTGCACTCAACTCCCCGGTCCCGGGACCTCCTGGACCACAGACTGTACTGGCCAACCCCTCCCAAAAGCATGAGCCTCCCCAGCCCTCACCCCGACCCTCCACAGCAGCAGCCAGGCAGGGAGGCCTTCCAGGAGGAAGCCGATGTGTAGGAGGGGGAGGCACCCAAGGCAGGGAGTCTGTAGGTCTGGGTTCTAGACCCATTTGGGACCCAACCCCAACCCCCTCCCCACCCCCACTCCCCCTCCATGCAATCTTGACTTTGGAGTGACCCCTATTGGTGAAATGAGGAGTTATCCATAGGGATCAAAGGCCCTGCCATAGCTAACATTTATTCATTTAACAGATACTGAGTTCCTACCATGTGCCTAGACCCTGGGGTACAATGATGACCTGGGCAGACACACCCCTGCCTTCTTGGTGCTGCCCGTCTAGAGAAGGGAGGCTGCTACATCAAGTGGGCGTGATAAATGCCAGCGTGTTGAGCATGAGGATGGAAATAGAGGAACTGGATGGAGAGGGTGGGGAGGCCGGGGACGGCCTTTTGGCAGAACTGAATTTTTAGCTGAGATCTGAAGGAGGAGAAGTTAACCAGGATCACAGGCCTAGGGAAAGTCGAGTGCAAAGGCCCTGGGGCAGACAGGAGTGTGCTGAGTTCCAGGAACAGCCAGGAGGCTAGCAGGGGAAGACAGGCCAGAAAAGGTCTGTGAGGTGCCCAGGAGCCGGCTCTGTAAGGGTCGAGGAAGGAGTTTGGATCCCTTGGGTTGTAGGATCTTAGGGTCTTACCGGCCTGCCCTTGGGACCTCTACCTGTCCTCCCAGAAGTGCTGTCCTTCCCTGCAGGGCACCCCCTCATGCTTTGCTTCCTCACAGCGGGCCTGCTGGCTCAGGGCCAATATGACCTAGACTCTCTGTCTCCGTTCCCGGAACACGTCCAGTACACCCACTACAGTGACCAGATAGGTAAGGGACTTGCCCCCCGCCCAGCCCTCCCCACACCCGGCCACATCATCAAGGCCTGGCTCCCAGGTGTGCACGATGCAGCTGGGGACCAGGTGGGGAAGGCTGGTGGGAGTCATAGGGGGTGGTCCCGGGTGTAGCCGTGACCCTCTGTGCCCCCCGAGACTGGGAGCTCGCCTGACCCCCGGCAACCTCGCATTCATCTTTGTTCTTAGACCAACCGGACTACTATGATTATCAAGGTAAAGGGCTGGGGTGGGGCAGGCGGCGGGGGCGGGCAGCTGAGCGCTGAGGTGGAGAGATGGAGTGGACCCCCTTGTCGCCCGCCCCGACTCAGAGGTGACTCCTCGGCCCCCTGCGGAGCAGTTCCAGTCCCAGCAGCAAGTCCAGCAGGAAGTCGTCCTGGCCCCCACCCCAGGTAGGCTGCCGGCTCCTGTCAACCCTGGGAGCGGCGGGTCTGTGCCGGGGCGGGGCTGGTGCCCTGAATGGACCCCTCTCAGTGATGTCTGCCTGCTCCTCTCCTGACACCAGCACCAGGAAATGCGGAGACAGAGCCCACGGAGCCTGGGCCTCTGGGTAAGAGCTTCCTGACAGCTGGAGAAACAGAGGCACGGCCTCAGCAGCGGGGGTAGAGCTGATTGCAGCGCTGATGGGACAGAGACAGACAAGCCTTTTGCTTTTGCCGGACCGATGGCAGGGTCGGGGGCTTGCAGACAGGCCAGTGCTTTAGGCAACCACAGGGCCCCCCGGGAAGCTCTGGGAGACGCCCCCCTTTGCCCCCCCCCCCCGCCCCCCGCAGTTGGTTGCAGCCTCAGGAAGGGCCCTCCGCCCCCAGACACTGGGAAGAGGGAGGGAGCGTGCTGGGGGCTTCCTGCCTGCCTGCCAGCCAGCGGAGTGGGTGGTGCTCGTGGCCAGCGAGGCAGAGAGGGGACCAGAAGCCCAGGCCAGCTGAGCCAGCCCCCGTGCCGCCCCCACCGAGAGCCGGAGACGGCCAGACCGTGCAGGCTGCTCTCGCTCCCGTGAGCTCAGTGTCCGCGTGTGCTCCTCTGAGCCCGGCCCAGTTGGTTGGTGTGGACTTGGGTGACCGTTGTGTGTGGGTGCGTTTGTGTTTGAGCTTATGCCTGTTCAGGTACATGCTTCCAAGCGTGGTTGCAAACTTGCGCGTGTATGCATATGTTGTATAAAATCGGGCAGCCCTGGGAGCCCCAGCAATGCTGTCTGTGCTGTGTGTGCGTGCGTGTGTGTGTGCCTGCGCTGTGCCAGAGGGTGCGGGGTGGACCTAGACTCCGCGATGAGAGCCAGTCTCGGTGGGCATCATTGGGGGCTACGCTACGCCCAAGCTGCGGCCCCTAGTCTGATCCTGCCCGTCACCCAGACTGCCGCGAGGAACAGTACCCGTGCACCCGCCTCTACTCCATCCACAAGCCCTGCAAACAGTGTCTCAATGAGGTCTGCTTCTACAGGTGAGCATAGGCGGGGTTTGGGGGGCAGGGCAGGCAGCCACAGTGCCCCCCGCCCCGAGGTGGGACTGTAGGGGAGCATGAGCCCTGAACTGAACTCCACTCGGGTGAGCCCAGGCCTAGGGGCGGGGATGCGTGGAGCCCCCCTGGTGGGGTCGGGGGTGACCCCGCCGTCCCGGCTCCACCCCCCAGCCTCCGCCGCGTGTACGTGGTCAACAAGGAGATCTGTGTCCGCACGGTGTGTGCCCACGAGGAGCTCCTCCGAGGTAGGGAGGCCTGCACCCCCACACCTTCCCCCTCCCCCCGCCCACTCGCCGCTTCTTCCGGTCCGTCCACCTGGTGTTTATTAAACCCGTGTTCCGCACCACGGCCACTTCCAGGGGCCTCCTGAACTCCCTCCCGGCTGCTTCTCCTCAGAACATTCCCTGTCCCGGGATCGGGAAGGGGCCGATGGTTTCCCATGACCAGCCCCTCCCTGACCCCGACTCCTTGCCCCCCGCAACAGCTGACCTGTGTCGGGACAAGTTCTCCAAATGTGGCGTGATGGCCAGCAGTGGCCTGTGCCAGTCCGTGGCGGCCTCCTGTGCGAGGAGCTGCGGGGGCTGCTAGGGCGGAGCCAGCACCCCAAGCCCTGGGCCTTCCTCAGATCCGGGGCCCTCGGGCCCTGCCTCACCTGGTGCTTTTCTCCCCAGCCTGACATTCCTTTTATCCTGTAAAAAGTTAGTGGACTGTGGCCCTGGGGGTTTGTCTCAGGCCCCTCCCCCAGCCTGTGGCCACCCCTGGGGCACAATGGGGGCTCCCCACGGCCCAGTTTTCGCCCCCAGAGGAGGGGCATCCCAGGCCTCTCGGTGGGACCTGGGCCTCTGATGTGCCTTCTCAGTCCCTCGAGGACAGTCCCCCTGCCCACCAGCCCCTTTGAGGTAGGCTGTGCCCCTCACCCCAGCCGGTCTGCTTGGACTTCCTACAGCTCCCGGGCATAGACCACCTTTGTTTTATACAAAATTAAAATTGTTTTTACAAAAGCTTTAGTCATTTCTCAGTTGGGAGCACAGAGCGGGTGGCCAGGTGTCTCTGACACTGCCTGTCCTCATTGAGAGGCTGCCTGGCCCCTTGGGGAGAAGGGACCGTTCAGGTGACCTGTGGCCTTGCCTCTGCGGTCCCAGTCCTGCCTCCTCACCCACCAGCTTCAGCTGACCCCCCCCCCAGAAAGGTGGATCATGACCACTGCCCCCTCCAGGTCCTGCATCGGGGGTGGGGGGGGGCACTGCAGAGGGCTGCGTTGGAAATAGAAGGTTCAGGGATACAGCTTTCTCATTGGGCTGCTCAGTGAGGGCGTGAGTGCCCTGTCATCAGAGGCATGCAGGCCAAGACGGGAGGCCACCCATGTGGAGGCGCAGAGGTGTTTATAGGGTATAAAGCAGGTCATGGGAGGTGGGCTCTGAGATGCGCCTTTGGGGGGAGGGCTGCGAGTTCGGGGGGGGGGGCAGAAATAGAGGCCCAGGCTCCACGTGAGCGATCAGCACGCAGTCCCGTTTGCCTTCCAGACAGGCCCACGTGGCGGGCACAGGTAATATCGCCACCTTACGGACAGGGTCATTAAGTGACCCACCAAGGAGCCACAGCTAGAAGTGGCAGGGCGGGGGAGCACCACCCGATCCCATCAGACTCCACGGAGACGAGTACTTTCTCCTCGGAGACCCTGAGCACCTGCCACGTGTGCCTCCTCATAACCACCCTGTGAGGCACGTTCCCAGTTTACAGATGAGCAAACCAAGGCTCTGAGAGGTCACACAGCTTTGCTAGGCTCACTCAGCGGAGCCAGGGCAAGACCCACGTTCACTCCCAGGCCCGCACACTGCCTGAGAGGCCTGCCACGGTGCAGAGGGTGGGCCCAGTCCTAACGAGGGGCCAGAGAAAGGGGCCAGAACGCTGTGGCTGGAAAGAGCCGGGCTGTGCAGTTTGGGCCTCAGCAGCCCCGTCTGTTACACGGGATGGGTGGTGCGGGACCCTGGAGACCTCCCCACGCCAGCATCCTGTGAGGCCGGAAGGTTCCACGGGCCTTTCCAAAGACCCCATCTCCCCCTGCACCCCTGCCCCAGGCCCCCTGTGTCTCCCCACCCATCTCTCGAGTGGAGGAAGGCACACTGAAGTAAGGGGACACATCTGTACACATCATTTTTAGAAAACGGGGTCTTTTGTTACAAAAAAACAACAGTTCTGAACAGTTAACATTGTAAAAAGGTATAAAAATACAGGGACTCTGAGGAATTTCCTGACAAACACTCTGAACTAAGGCGGAGAGATCTCTGGGAAGCCAGGGGAGGGTCTGGGTCTCTGACTCCCAGGCACCCCTCCTGCTTCCCATGAGCCCATGCTCTAGGGCCAGCCAGGGGCAAGGGGGTCTCCCCGACCCCCTGGCTTTGGCTCAGACACTCAGGTGACCTGGATGCTCATCCCAGGGGTGGGGACTGGACTGAGGTGGGGCCCCGGATGCCGCTAAGAAGCTGCCACCGGAGTCCCTGGCGTCCAGCACGGCCACCTGGCTCCTCCCTACCCTGAGCCGAGCTCTGGGCCAGGGGGCCACCCAGGAAGGGGCTCATTCCCCTGGGGGGCCGGAGGTTTGGGGGAAGGATGCTGAGCTCCTCCAGAGCTCCTGCTGCAACTGTCCCTTCAGTGTGGACACCTGGGAAGAAAGAGAAAGTAGGGCCAGCCTGGTCCCCAGCCTGATGCCAGAGAAAGGGGCATGTGGCTGCAGCTGGGACCCCAGAAGGGACCCAATGCTGCCCGCTTCAGGAAAAAATGGGTCTCATTAAACACCAGGGTGCTTCCTACCCCTTCCGTCCCGACCCACGTGGCAGCTGCTGACTGCTCCTTGGCATCTTGTCAGGAGCCACCCGTCCCCACTCTTGTCACTTAGGCAGGCCTGGCACCAGCCCCACCAGGGGTGCCTGTGACCCAGGCCTGGCCCTACCCAAGCAGCCTTGTCCTGCACACGTCAGGTCAGGGATGGCTGGGAAGGAGTCAGGGACGAAGCAGGCCAGGAAGGGCCATCCCTGGGACTTCTGCTGTTGCTCTAAGGAAAAAGGCCCCCTCTTTCCTCTGGGATGGTAGCTTGTCGGGATAACCTAGGCTGGGGCTGCTGAGGCCACCTGTGCCACCCAGGAGACAACAATGAGGACAGTAGAGCCACAGCACGGGGACGGAGTTCCAGTGACATCACTTGAGCCCGTGTCCAGCCATGACGGAGACCAGCACAGATCCCCTGGACCACTTCGGTCCTAGATGCCGCGACTGCTCACACCCGAGGTCACAGCCAGCCCTCTCCCCCTCCTCCCCCCGAGGGCGCTTCTGCAATATCCTGGGGCAGGGCCAGAACCCGGCCAGGCCTGAGCACCTGCTCTTCCAAACCGCGCACGCGCTGCCGGTGGGCCCGCTCCCGAGCCTCCAGGGTGCGCTCTGTCTGCACCTGGGCACTGCGCAGGCGCTCCACCTCCCGCTCTACCTCCCGCTGCTGCTGCTCCGCGGCCTCCAGCCGGGCTGGGCTCTGGTCCTGCTCCAGTGCCACCACCTGGGCCTGCGGGAAGAGCAGCAAGTCAGGGGTGTGACCCTGGGGGGGGGGGGGGGGGGCAGGGCGGGCACTCCCAGGAATGGGAGCCTAGAAGGCCCCTCAGGACAGTGCAGGCGGGGGGAGCAAAAGAGATCCTGGTTTGTCCCCCATGTTCCTGGCCCCCCGGGTCTGCGAATCCGAGGTCAGGGTACCTAGTGACCCCGCTGACAGGCGTGCACATGCGCACACCGTGCACACACGCGCAGACGTAGTCAAACGTGGACACGCCCACATTCGTACCGGCCCCAAAGCAAGCACGGAAGTATTTAGCCCTTGGTCACAGGGACGCGTGCCTACGAGCAAAGCTCCAATACTCCTACATCTACAGACAGGAAGACTTCGGTACAGGAAGATACACACACACCTGGAACACGTTCCTGACACGCAGACTTGTCACATCTGTGCGCGAGTCACGTTACATGCAGAACACTCCCATGCACGCTCACGCCTCCATGTTCCACAACACGCAAACACACACGCTCACACGCTAACCGGCATTTCTCCTCTCCACTCTGGGGAGGACCCCTCCCTCTAGGACCTTGCTCTGGGCCGTGCCCTGCAAGAGTCTGGGCTCGTGGGTGATGGAGGTTGAGGACCCTGGGCTGGCTGAGCCATCAGCAGCTCCTGGGACGGTCTGGCACTCAGGCCTGGGGCAGGGGTGGGGCCCGGGTCCAGGGCTAGGGAGAGAGGGGGTGGCCAGGGGCTGGACCTCCAGCAGCTGGATCTGCCTCTGGGCCTCAGCCAGCTCCAGCTCGGCCCCCGTGAGCGTGCGGTCCAGGCGGCCCTTCTCGGCGCTCAGCCGCACCGTGTCCTCATGGCTGCGAAGCTTCTCGCGCTCCACCTAGGCCGGGAGAGGAGGAGGGCGTTAAGGCACCCGGGGCGGGGGGGGGGGGGGGGCTCCCGTGAAGAGGGAGGGGCGCAGAGAGGGGTGTTAGGTCAGAGGCAGCAGGAGCAGGGGCTGGAGGGCACCTGAGGCCCCCGGCCCTGGGGACGTAAGGCCAAGACCCCGAGGAAGTGGGGGGACAGGGCCGGCGGCTCAGCCCACCTTGTCCAGCATCCTCTTGAGGGCCACCCGGTCCTTCTCCAGCCGCAGCGCTGACCGCTCCACCTCCCGCTTCTCGGCCTCCAGCTGAGCGAGGGCTCGCTGCAGGCCGTCCAGGCGCTCCTGGAGCAGCCGTCGCTCCTCCTGCAGCTTCTGGACCGCGTGCAGGGCCGCTGCCTCCCCCTCCTGTCGCTGCCGCAGCACCTGCAGAAGCCGGCAGGCCCCTAATGCCTCCGGGCCTCGGTGCGTGTGCCTCTGAAGCTTGGGGACGGTGAGGCCAGCCTTGGCCCCGCGGGGGGGTGGTGAGGCCCCCATCAGAGAACTATCACCCGAGGCCACGCTGTTCTCTGAGCCTCAGCTTCTCCATCTGCGTAATGGGGGCGCGGGTCGGATGAACCACGCTTCCTCACGGGAGGCTGGGCCCGGGTTCGGGATGAGGTGGGGACACGGAAGGTCCCGCCGCATCCTGAGGGCCTCGGCGTCCCGGGGACAGAAGGGGCCCATCGTGGCCCTCACCTCCTGAAGCTGTTGCAGCTGGCCCTCTGCCTCTGCCCGCTGCACCTCCAGGTCCGCCAGCTCGCCTCGCATCGTCTGCACCTGCTCACTCAGGGAGCTGCTCTGCTTCCGGGCCTCCGATAACGCCTGCCGAGCGGCCTCCAGCCGTTCCTGGGGGGCGGGGGCGGATGATGCCAGGATGGAGCAAAGGCTCCCCTCTACTCTGTACCTCTGGGTCAGGGTTACAACCCACAAAACAGCCCCAAAATCTCATCTGGAGGGCGAGGCAGACAGCAGGCCTGGCCCACTGACCTGCATGACCCCGCATCTGGGTCCCTCAAGCCTACACCAGTAGGCGAATTCTTATTGCCCCCGCCCACCCCAAGCCCCCTCCTATTGGCCAATGCTCCTACTGGGCCCACCCACCTCAAAGCGCTCATGGACTGGCTCCCTAGGGTTCCCAACTGACTGTCCTCCAAGGGCGCCTCCAAGCCTGCCCTTGTTGGCTCTCACTGGGGCCACCCCCAGCCAGGCCCTGGAACCCCCGTACTTGGAGAACTTGGCGGTCATGTTCACAAGCGGTCAGGGCCTTCTGCAGGTGCAGATTCTTGTCCTGGGTGCTGGTAAGGTTGGCGCTACTCTGGGCCAGTGCTTCTGACAGGCCCTGCGCCTTGTCCCGCAAGGCCCCCTCGCTCTCTTCCATCTTGGCCAGGGCCCCGTTCAGCCGCTCCACTGTCAGCTGCAGAGTCCCCGCCTTCACCTCACTGTCTGCCACCTGGCAGGAGGGCACACAGGACAGTGAAGTGGCTCTGCTCTCACCCTGGCCTCCAGCAGGAACGGTGAACCCAAGCCAAGCCCTCCCACCCCTGCCTAGGCCTTCATCATCGACCCTCATTGTTCCCATGCGCTCCCACTGGCTCAGCCCACTGCAGCCTAGGCTCCGTCCCACTGCTGGTTTTAACTACCCTCACCCGGAGTGCCACAAACCCGGATGTCCCAGACCCCAGGGTCTCCTCCCCTGCCAGGGAGGAGAAAAGGTAACCACCACAATCCAGAAATGTTCTGTGTTCTTGACTTTGGTGGGTGCCCTTGTAGGACTAGCAGAGTAATTGAACGTTCTAGTTAGAGCTGAGCTTCCTGGCAGGCAAGGCAAAAAAGGGACATGAGTGAAACCTATATCTCTAATTTGTCCCACATGTTTCCTAGGAATGAAGATTCTGGTGTCAAAGAGTCCTAAATTCTAATTTCGGCTGTGCCTCTTATTAGCTATGTAATCTTGGGTGATGGTAGCCCCTCTCTGTCTGTCTGTCCACGAAATGAGGATGATGCTTGCCTCGGGGTTGTTGGGAGTATTACGTAGTCCCCGTAAAGCACCCGGCACTGAACGTGCAGATGAGAAACCCGCAAAGGGTAATGGGGACCCACCTGTCTCTGCAGGGAGTCCACCCGATCCTGGAGGGCCTGGGCCTGGGCCTCACGGTCACTGAGGCCCAGGCGGCTGCGCTGCAGTTCCCCCTCGAGTGAGCGCCGCTGCAGCTCAAGCTTGATGGTGCGGCTCTCAGAGGCATCCAACACCTCCTTCAGACGCCGCTTGTCACTCTCCAGCTTCACCTCATTGGCCTTCATCTTGCTGATCTTCTCCTGCGGGTGAGGGAGGGGTCAGGCCCCAGCCGCCCAGCCACCCCCGACCCCGCGCCTCCCACACCCCGTCAGGACCCTCAGGAGAAAGTGGGGAGCAGCCTTGAAGTGGCTGGCCCAACCCCTCACTGTGTGACCTGGGGCCAGCCTGTGACCCTTGCAAGGCCCTCCACCTCCCCGCATGTTCACAGGATGGGTTGGCCTGAGGATCCCAGAGCGCTTTCTGGATCTGGCTGATCTGGCCTTTCTAACAGGCTCTGTGATCCAGGATTCTCCCTTCCTGCTCTGTGGCCCGACAGCACATCTGTGCAGTGGGGAGACTGCACGGGCCCAGGGGTACCACGAAGTGTTCGCAGAGCCCCGGGGTGGGAAGGGAGGGTGAAAAGGCAGATTCCAGGGCTTCCCTGTTCTGCTGCATCACTCCCCAGAGCCAGGCCCAGAAGCTGCATTGTGTGATCTGAGCTGAGTCAGGTAGGAGCCTTGGGCCCCCCCTGGTTTTAGGGCATGATGTTCCTCCCTCCCCCACATGGGGTCAGACAGTAAAAAGAGGCTTGAGGAGTAGGGAGAGGACAGGAAGACAGACTGAACCCCCCCCCCCCAAGCCCGGGCCCCTGCCGCCGTGCTCAGAGCCCCAACTCTGCCATGTCTGGGCCCGGCAGCCCCACTCTGGCCCCTGCCCAGCTTTGTTCCTGGCCTCCTCCCGCGGCCCCTGCGGCTGGGCCGGAGGCCAGAGCTGGAACCACAGACATAACAATCCAGCTCGAACTTGACCTGGAGCCAGAGACAGGGGGTGGGCTGTGGGGGCAACGATGGAGGGCCGGGGAGGAAGGGGGAAGGAGTGAGGGGACCTTTGGCATGAGAAGGGCTCAAGGCTTCGGTGGCCTGGACTGTCGCCCCCAGGGCCAGGGTGTCCTGGCCCGGGCGCACGCATCCGCGCGTGCACACACACACACACACACACACACACACACACGACACGTGTACACAGATGTCCCCCAAACACATATAAAAACCTCAGAACACCACTCATGTGGCTATACAGAGACAAAGGAAACCGACGTCCCCTGAACACCATATGTTAAGAGCGTTCACGGGGCGCCTGGGTGGCTCAGCCAGTTCGGCATCCAACTCTTGATTCCGGCTCAGGCCATGATCTCGCAGTTTGAGGGATCAGGCCCCGCATCGGGCTCTGCGCTGACAGTGAGGACCCCACTTGTGATTCTCTTTCTCCCTCTCTCTTTGCCCCTCCCCTGCTCGTGCTCGCTCTCAAAAACAAATAAACTTAAAAAAAAAAAAAGAGCGCTTGTGTATCGTCTCTGGGAGACGATTGCTGGCCTCCCTCTTTTACGCAGGAGGAAAACGAGACCAGGCAGGCAATAAACAGCACGGCCGGGACTCGAACAGACTCTCTTCTGTCAGGCTCCAAAGCCCAGGCCTTTTCTTCCGCGGCCTAGTGACCTCAAGGAGGAGCGAGCGGGTGCAATCTGAAAGTGCTTCCGGACAGAGTCACAGGCGGCTCACTTCAGCGGGTGCTGCAACCCAGGCAGACAGCAACGGAGACGCACACAGCAGGACTCCCAGACGGCCATTCAAGCACAGGCGGACGCCCCCCTGCCCCCGCCGGCCCTCGGCTCCCGTCTACCTGGCTGGCCCGGAGCTCACTCTCGGTGGCCTGCAGGCTCCTCTCCAGGGCGGCCACCTGGTCCAGGGCGGCCCGGCGCTCCCGCTCGCTGCGCCGCACACTCTCCTCCTGCAGCACCAGCTCTGCCTGGGCCCCGCTCAGCCGCCCGTCCACGCGGCGTCGGGCTGCAGCACCCCAGCCCCGTCAGGCCTGGCCGGGCGCGGCCCGAGACCCGAACCTGGCCACCGGATGCCCGGCCTGCCCTCCGCCCGCCACAGGGCCTGCCTCTCCGAGTCCTTGAGGGTCTGCCGGTCTGCACACGTGGAGGGGAGCTGACCAGGGAGGGCCTCCCAGGGGAGACGGCCCCCCATTCAGGTCACGGTGGGCAGGGCAGGGACGGAGGAGCCGCTGAGGCCAATCCCACACGTCCCACCTCAGCGGCTGAGAGCACAGAGAGCAGGGAGCCGGGGGTGGAGGGTCAAACTCACCTTCTGCACCGTCGGCCACAGCCTTCTGCAGCTGCCTCGCCCGTGAGGTGGCACTGTCCCTCTCAGCCTCCATCTCAGCCAGCTGTCGACTCAGGACACCGGTCTGGGCCTGAAGCTCATCCTGCGGCCCCGACGTGGGGCGGGGGAGGAAGGGAAGACCCCTGTTCTGACACCTGCAGCCCCTCGCAGGGCCCTCAGCCACCCGGTTCCCTACCCAGCGGCTCACGCCCAGCCTCACCCGCTGCCTCTGGGCACTCCGCAGCTCCTGCAGGAACTCCCGGAGGGCCCCCCGTACCGCCTCCGGGTCCAGGTCTGGGGATGCCGGGGAGGTGGCAGGTCCTGGGGATGGTGGCTCGGACCCAGGGCTGCGTTCCAAGGGGCTGGGGCTGCTGAGCCCTTCGCCGCTTCCTGGGGGAGGCGGCATGCTTAGGGCTGCGGGAACCCGAGCCTCTCGGGCCTGGGTGGTGCCTGTGGGCTGCTCGCACACCTCACCCCCGCCCCCCCCACCCCGAGCCACACCCAGCAGCTTGCAGGGGCTTCCCACCGCACGCTGGCCCTCACCTTCTTGCTTAACCCTTCCCTGGTCCCAGGCCCCTCAGAGTAAGCCCAACTTCCCTGCCGTCGTGCAGAGGCCCCGTTGCTCACCCTAGCACAGCCCTCTCACCTTTTACAAGCTGTCCATTCCACATGACCCTCGGCTCCCAAGTTCTAGAACATTCCCTCTTCTGGGACCAGGGCCTTCGTGCATGCTGTTCCCTTCTCTCCCCACGGCCTCTCTTTGCCTGGCCCATTCCATTAGATCTGCTCCCCAGACGTGTCCCTGATCCCAGGCTGGGTCATGAGGCTCCAAGGTCTGCCTCCCCGCCAAGACCAGGGGCACTGTGAGGGCTGCACACCCAGGCCCCAGTCCAAGGGTGGACGTTCCGCCACCTCAACATCTCCCTGCTTCCTATCTGCCAGGCACTGACGGCCTATCCCACCTTCACGATAATTCTCTGAGGAGTAAGAACCTTCACAGGCTGGACGCGCTCAAAGCAGTTAAGCGATCTGCTTGGTCTCCAAGCTGGGAAGATCCCGCAATGGGATTTAGAACCAGGTAGCCCTACTTCCAGAAAGAGAAATGAACTCTGTCTGCTTGAAGGGGCCAGAGGGGCGCACAGAGACAGGGCGCCACCTGGAGGTCAGCATCGGAACCACAGGGCAGGGCGTCAACCTGCCCATAGCTTCCTCCTGCCTTCGCAAGTGACACCTAAGCTGCCCCACGGCTCCGTCAACAGCCACAGGACCTGGAGCAGGATGTCTACCCACTGCCCCCAAGGGCCCCTACCACAGAGTGGCCTGCAAGGATTACTCAGGCGTGTCCTTTGTCCTCACGTCCTCACCTCCCACTCATCTGTACCTGTTCACTGCCCTGTGCCTGCTGTCCCCTCGGTGTTCACAGGGGAACTGCCAGTCAGGCACTCGTCCTTTGTCCTCGCCCCTTACTTCCACTTGTCCCTTGTCCTCAAAGTCTCCTCTCCCACCCATCCTTCCCCCACCTACCACCTCCTCACCGGGGCTCTCCATTTCCCACACAAACACCCCTACCCCTGCCCTTGCTGTATCTTTAAAAATTTCTGGGGCGCCTGGGTGGCTCAGTAGGTTGAGCATCTGACTTCGGCTCAGGTCATGATCTCATGGTTTGTGAGTTTGAGCCCCGCGTCGGGCTCGGTGCTGACAGCTCAGAGCCTGGAGCCTGCTTCGGATTCTGTGTCTCCCTCTCTCTCTGCCCCTCCCCTGCTTGCACTCTGTCTCTCTCTCTTAAAATTCTTTTTTAAATTTCTTTGCTGTGATAATATATATAACATACAATATGCTTTCCTAGCCATCTTTTTCTCAGGTTCTTAATTTTAATTAAATAACATTTAGTAACATTATGGTTAGCAGGGTGTGTGTGTGTGTGTGTGTGTGTGTGTGCTTTAAGAAATCCTTTCCTGTCCTAAAGCCGTAAGGATATTTTCCTATGTTGTCTTTTAAAAGCTACAGTTTTGTCTTTTATATTTAATCTTCAAATCTATTTAGGAGTGCCTGGTTGGCTCAGTCAGAAGAGCATGGGACTCTTGACCTTGGGGTTGTGAGTTCAAGCCCCACAAGGGATGTACAGATTACCTAATAAAAAACTTAAAAAAAATGTGGTGCAGCTAAATGAAATTGATGTTATCTAAAAGGTGATGGAAGGGTCTCTTTCTTTTTTATTTTTCTGTATGGATTCTCAATTATCCAAATACTTTTGGGACTTTTGGGAAAGTCCATCACAGATCCAGCTTCCAACACAGATCAGGTTTCTTTGGACATGCAGGTCTGGTCCTTGACCACTCAACCAGTGTTGGTCTCAGTGGCACAGCACCTGAATTACTAAAACTTTATATTAACTTTTATCTTTGGCAAGGCAAGCCCCTACCCCTAGCCATGTAGTTCTTTTTCTTCAAGAGTGTGTTGGCTTTCTTGGTCTTTGTTTTTCCATAGATGTTTTAAAATTGGCTTGTCAAGTTGGACACACACAGAAAGAATTTTGCCAAAATACCATTCAATCTATAGATGAATCTGGAAGAACTGACATCTTTATAATAGTGAATTTGTTGATACATACAATCATTTCTCCTATTCAGGTTTCTTTTAACGTCTCTCAACATTTATGGCTGTCTCCATAAAAGTCATATTAGATTAGAATTATTTTTTCGTTGGATAGTAGACCTTATCTGTAAAGTCATCTAGATCTGGTGTTTTCTTTGGGGGAGAGATTTCTTATTGCCAGTATAAATGATATTTTATCAATTCTGCTGTTGGCAGTAAACAACAAACGTGTTCTGCTTCTGTTGATATAATAAAATATAATTAACTTTTGTATGTTGATCTTGTTTCCAGCAACCTTACTAAAGCTTCTTACTTGTTCTAACAATTTGTTGTAGCTTCTCCTGTATTTTTTTACAAATTTTTTAACGTTTATTTATTTTTGAGAGAGAGAGAGCATGAGCAGGGGAGGGGCAGAGAGAGAGGGTGACACAGAATCCAAAGGAGGCTCCAGGCTCTGAGCTGTCAGCACAGAGCCCGACACGGGGCTCGAACTCACAAACCATGAGGTCATAACCGGAGCCAAAGTCAGATGCTTACCTGCCTGAGCCACCCAGGTGCCCCCTCCTGTATTTTCTACATAGAAAAATCACGTGATCTGTAAATAGTGGCAGTTTTGTGTCTCCCTTCCTGAACCTTAAAACATTAATTCTATGTTTCTTACCATAGTGTACCGGCTAGGACCTTGGAGACTTCCAGTACAATATTAAATACAGGAGCCAAATGTAATATTTGCTGTAGGGTTTTGGAGAACTAGTTTATCAGTTAAGGAAACCTTTTTCTAGTTTTCCAAGAGTTTGGATCATAACTGTATGTTGAATTTTATCAAATGCTTTTTCTACATCTGTTTTGGTGGCCTTTTTTTTTTAAATTTTTTAACGTTTATTTATTATTGAGAGACAGAGCGTGAGCAGGGGAGGGGCAGAGAGAGAGGGAGACACAGAATCGGAAGCAGGCTCCAGGCTCCGAGCTATCAGCACAGAGCCCGATGCGGGGCTCGAACGCACAAACCGCAAGATCATGACCTGAACGGAAGTCAGACACTTAACCGACTGAGCCACCCAGGCGCCCCAATGTGGCCTTTCTAACCAATTATATTCATATTGTTATGTGACCATCACCACTGTCTGTTCCCAAATCTTCCATCATACCTATTTTGGTTTGAACTATGTCCCCCCAAAATTCATTAGTTGAAGCTCCAACCCCTGGCACGTCAGAATGTGAGTTTATTTGGGAGTAAGCTTCTTGGAGATGTAATTAGTTAAGAGGAGGTCATAGTGGGGATGCCTGGGTGGCTCAGTCAGTTAAGCACTTGGTTTCAGCTCAGGTCATGATCTCAGTTTGTGGCTTCTAGCCCCGTATTGGGCTTTGCACTGACACTGTGGAGCTTGCCTGGAATTCTCTCTTTCCCTCTCTCTCTACCCCTCCCCTGCTCTCTCTCTCTCTCAAAAAAAAAAAAAAAAAAAAAAAGATGAGGTCATAGTTGAGTATGGTGAGCCCCTAATCCAGTATTATTGGCATCCTAACACAAAGGGGGAATTTGAATTTTTTTTTTCCAACGTTTATTTATTTTGGGGACAGAGAGAGACAGAGCATGAACGGGGGAGGGGCAGAGAGAGAGGGAGACACAGAATCGGAAGCAGGCTCCAGGCTCCGAGCCATCAGCCCAGAGCCCAACGCGGGGCTCGAACCCACGGACCGCGCGATCGTGACCTGGCTGAAGTCGGACGCCGAACCGACGGCGCCACCCAGGCGCCCCACAAAGGGGGAATTTGGATACACACACAAGAAGGCCAAGTGAAGCTTGGGTCCTGCTGCCACAAGCCTAGGAACTATAGGCAGCCAGGAAGAGAGGCCTGGAACAGATCCTTCCCTAGAGACTTCAGAAGGAGCATGGTCCCGCTGACACCTTAATCTGGGACTCTGGCCTTCAGGACAATGAGACACAAACTGGAGTTTAAGGTACTCGGTTTTGCAGCCCCAGCAAACTGACAGGTACGGCCTCAAACGGAAACTCTGTGCCCACTAAGCAGTTAACTCCCGAGCCTCCCCTCCCCCCAGTCCCTAGTGACCTCTAATCTACTTTCTACCTCTATACATGTGTCTCTTCTGGGTATTTCCCGCAAGCGTCCCTTTGCGACTGGCTTTTCACTTAGCATAATATTGTCGAGGCTCATCCATGTTGTAACACGGATCAGAATAGCATTGCTTTGTAAGGCTGAATAATATTCCTTTGTGTGGTTACGCCACATTCCGTTTCCCTACTCATCTGTCGATGGACACTGGTTGACTCCACCTTTTATGATGCTCTGAATGGTTGGTGCACATGGTAATTCTAAGTGTTTTTCTAAGTTGTTTTTTTTTTTTTTAAACCGTTTATTTTTCAGAGAGAGACCGAGCCTGAGCAGGGGAGGGGCAGAGAGAGAGGGAGACACGAAATCCGCAGCAGGCTCCAGACTCTGAGCCGTCAGCACAGAGCCCGACGTGGGGCTCGAACTCATGAACCGCGAGATCGTGACCTGAGCCGAAGTTGGATGCTTAACCGACGGAGCCACTCAGGCTGCCAGTAATTCAAAGTTTTTTGACGAACTGCCAAACTGTTTTCCACAGCAGCTGTGCTGTTTTACATTCTCACCAGCAATGTCCTTGAATGCATTTGTCCTTACCTATTCTCCAGCCCTTACTACCACCCAGAACATTCTCGATTTCATCTCTATATCACATTTATTGTCTGCTCCTCTCCTTAGACTAGAAACTCCGTAAGCGCAGAAACGCCAGTCAGTTTGTTTACTGCTCCATCCCATAGTGAAGCTGTCTTGAGCACCCAGCCAGCGCTTAATAAGTATTGCATAACTGATCGAATGTGATCCAGGGGTTCAATCTGTGGATCTGAAGAGGCAACAACTCAGTATCCCATAGTGAATTGCCCACGGTGCTAAGATTCCAGAGGTTCTATTCTAGGCCCTAGGGGTCAAGATAGAATTATGTCAGGCTGAGACAAGGATGCTCTCCAAAGGTGTGCTCACCCCTGCTATAGCACAGCGCTGACTTTCCCGGAGTCATCCACGGGGCCCTGGGAACAAATGGGACTGGAACGATTTCTGAAGGAGTTGCTGGAAGAGGTTTTAGGCCGGGTAGGTAACGGTCTGGCTGTGATGCTGGGGTCACAAGTCTAGTGTGGAGGGGTATCAAGCTAGGGGTGGGAGACTGATGGAGAGAGGGAGTGAGGATCAATTATAGAGGACGGAGCCTCAAAGTCTCAGAGGAGTCAGGGGCATTAAGAACAAGCACCATCAGGGGCGCCTGGATGGCTCAGTCGGTTGAGCGCTGGACTTCAGCTCAGGTCATGATCTCACGGTTCCTGGGTTCAAGCCCCGCGTCCAGCTCTGTGCTGACAGCTCAAAGCCTGGAGCCTGCTTCGGATTCTGTCTCCCTCTCTCTCTGCCCCTCCCCCACGCGCGCGCGCGCTCGCGCTCTCTCTCTCTCTGAAAAACACTTAAAAAAAAAAAAAAAGGCACCAGCACCTCCTTTAAAATGAAGCAACCAGAGGAACAAAAATCAGCGAAGGGGAAGAGCCTGGGCAGACTCCCCAAAGGGAAGGAAGGTGATATGGGGCGGGATTGAGACTGTCCGTTAAAGGAGAGGCATGGCCCAGACAGCAGCCGGCTCTCAGGCGGCGCCGACCTAATCGGGGGCGTGGCCACAGTGAAGCCCGCCCACCGCCCCGCCCTTTCCCTCGTGGCTCCACTCACCTCCAGCGGGCGCGCCCCGGGCCGGCGAGCCCGGCGAGGGCAGCGGGGCCGGGCT
The DNA here is from genome assembly GCF_018350175.1 of Felis catus. NCBI lineage: Eukaryota > Metazoa > Chordata > Mammalia > Carnivora > Felidae > Felis > Felis catus. The sequence goes on along the minus strand of NC_058375.1, from coordinate 12,055,010 downwards.
GGGAGTGCGCCCGAGGCCCAGGCCCCGACGCAGAGCTGAGCGCAGGCCGCCCAGCTGGGTCTCGGCTGCGCGCCGCTGCGCCTCCACGCGGGCCAGCTCGGCCTCCAGGCCTTGCGCCCGGCCCTCGGCCGCGCTCAGCCGCAGCCCCAGCTCCGCGGCTTCGGCCCGCACCGCCTCCAGCTTCAGCTCCAAGCTGCGGGCGTGGTCCAGCTGCAGCTTCTCGGCGCCGCGTGCCTCCTCCAGGGAGCCCAGCAGGCCTCGCTCGCGGGCCCTGAACTCGACCTCTTGTTCCTGCAGCTTCCTCTGGGCTCCCTGGAGCTGGGTCGGGCAACGCCGGGAGGTGGGGGTCAGCAAGGCCACCCCCAACCCGACGCCCCGCCTCCCGGGCCCAGCCTGGAGCCCACCCACCCAAAAGTGGCTGGCACAACACCTGCTTCTTTAGCGGTCTCCACCCAGGCAGTTTGTGCAGGAATATCCACGGGAAAGTGGGAATTAACTACTAGAATCTTTTTTTCTCTTCGTTCTGTGTACATGCCTTGTAATATATACAATTTATTAGTAATAAACTAACAGCCCACACTTCCCTGAACAGGACTTATCAGTGCCAGGGACTAAGAACTTTCCCAAAAAAACTTTACCACCATGAATCATCTCCACTTTACAAGGGAGGAAACTGAGGCACAGAGCAGCTGTGCCAAGGCCAAGCTGCTAGTAAGCTCAGAGCCAGGATTCAAAGCCAAGCAGAGTAGCTCCATGGCTGTTTTCTTTCTTTTTCCTTCTTCCTTCCTTCCTTCCTTCCTTCCTTCCTTCCTTCCTTCCTTCCTTCCTTCCTTCCTTCCTTCCTTCCTTCCTTCTTTCTTATGTTTTTAACGTTTATTTATTTTTTGAGAGAGAGACTGACAGAGTGTGAGCGAGTGTGAGCAGGGGAGGGGCAGAGAGAGAGGGAGACACAGAATCCGAAGCAGGCTCCGGGCTCTGAGCCGTCAGCACAGAGCCTGACGTGGGGCTTGAACCCACAAACCGTAAGATCATGACCTGAGCTGAAGTCGCACGCTCAACCGACTGGGCCACCCAGGCGCCCCTCCAGTGGCTGTTCTTCCAACCATTAGGCTGTACTGTCTCTCAGTGCACATAACTTATCAATAAATCACACAATGGGGCATGTACTAAAAAATTATTTTCTGACGGAGTGCATGATCCCACACACCCCCCTCTGGTTTAGAGGATAAATCAACCACTCACAGCCATCAGTTTCACTAGAAACCACCATTCACAGAGCCCCTGGATGCCAGGACTTATGCTGGGGCCCCCAGCCCATCAGTGCTCTGAACCACAGAGAGGTTAAGTGATTTAGTCAAGGTCACACAGTAGATGCACTAAAGTGAAAACAGCCAGAAAAGCAGTATGGAAAGAGTATGGGCTTGGGAGTCAGACAGCCCTGGGTGGCTGTGTGATCTTGAGTAGACCCCTTGACCTCTCTGAGCCTAAGTGTCTGGTTCTCTGTGAAAAATGGGGTAAGAGAGCCTGCCTCATTAGGCTGCTGAGAGAATCAAACAAGGTTATGTCTACAGAGCTCCCCCTACCCGCCTCACCCCTGCTACACAGTTCCCGCAGCTGTTATTACTATTATACCTGGAGAAGAATCTCAAGGAGCGGAGGACAGGAACGAGTCCTCGGGAGTGATGTCTCAGAATGACTCCAGCATTGGAGTCCCCACCCGCTTCTTGACGGGGGGGGAGGGGGAGGAAACCCAGGGCACCCCCCAACTGCCTCCTAAGACCCTCCCCATCCACACCCGAGTTACCTCCTGCCGAATGGCCTCCAGGCTGGCCTCGCCCTTCAGCAGCTTCTGTCGGAGGCCCAGGGCCTCCCGCCGGCCCTCCTTTTCTGCCCGCTCGCCCAGGGCCAGGCGGCCCTGCAGCTCCACCAGCTCCCGGCCCAGCCTGGTGTTCTCACCATCCAGCACCTTCATCTGTGAGAGAGAGCAGACAGGTAGGACCCAGCATCTACTCTCGGCATCCACAGCCCCTTCTAGCCCAGGGTGGCGAGGGCCCGTTCAGCTCTGCCCCTGTACCTTGTCCTGTCCAGGCACAGGGAGCACTCAGGACCCACTGCTCCAGGGACACAGACATTGAACACCACCTCGAATCCACTGGGGACCTGCTCCAGATTTCACCGAGCTCCAGCCATGCCAGGCACCTGGACACCAATCACCTCCATTTATTGCCTAATCGCAACTACTTATCTTGGGGCGTGGTGGACCCGCATCAGAAAAGGAATTCTGCAGGGCAGGAACCACAGGCCTCCTGGTCACCTTCCTCTACAGTGATGCCTGACCTACGGAGTGCTTACCACGTGTCCACATCTGTTCTAAGCGTTTCGATTGTACGAACTCATTTGGTCTCACACAACTGTCTACAGGGCAGGTACTGACATTATCCTTATTCGATAGATAATGGAGCCTAGAGAGGAGAAGTGACTTGCTCAAAGCCACACAGCCCACAAGCAGCAGACTGGGATTTAATCTCAGATGAGCGGAATACAAAGGTATGTTCTAAGCCCCCATTTCCCCACAGGAGCAGGTGGGGGGTAAGGCCCATCTACCCCACGCCGCTAGAGTGAGGGGGCTGCATGCACAACACCCAGCAAGAGCCTGGCACATAAATGTGACTTCCTTTCAGACACTCCTGTGGCTTCCCAGGACTTCAACCCAACAGGAAGGAGCCCGAAGCGGTAAAGGGGGGGCCCTGGTGGGAGATGAAGAGAGTTTGGTAGTCACGCTGTGATATCTCTGGACGAGGTAGAGCCTAGGAGCCAAATGGGGCTCTTGCCTGTTCTGTAAGTCTTCTGGGAAAGCCTGAGCCAAGGACGGTTTTTACGTGTTTGTAAATAGTTGGACATGGTTCATTTTGAAATGGTGGAAACAAAATCCAAGAACAGGGGCGCCTGAGTGGCTCAGTCGGTTAAGCGTCCGACTTCGGCTCAGGTCATGATCTCACGGTTCGTGAGTTCGAGCCCCGCGTCAGGCTCTGGGCTGACAGCTCAGGGCCTGGAGCCCCCCCTCGGGTTCTGTGTCTCCCTCTCTCTCTGACCCTCCCCCATTCATGCTCTGTCTCTCTCTGTCTCAAAAATAAATAAACATTAAAAAAATAATTTTTTTTAAATCTAGGAATATTATGTCTTACACGCGAAGAATGATATAAAATCGAATTTCGGTGCCCATCAACAAAGTGTTCATGGAACACGCGCCCACACACGTACGTACTGTGTCGGGCTGCTTTCTCGCCCTGCTGGCAGAGTTGAGTAATCGCGACAGAGACCGTATGGCCCCTAGAGCTGGAAATAGTTACTGCCGGGCTCTTTACAAGTGTTCGCCAGCTCCCCATCCATCTCACAGGGTCTACACCTTTTGTTGCTCATGGAATCCTCTGAGATTTGGACAAGAGGCAGCACGCGGCAAGGGGCCGGGGCGGGTACCTGCCGCCGGAGCTCCTGCAGTTCCCGGCGGGCCTCCAGCCGCGAGCGCTCCACCTCCTGCAGTCCGGCCCGCAGCTCCTCGGCCTCCCTGCCCGCGGCCACCCGGGCCTCCGTGAGGAGCACCAGCTTCTGCTCCCTGTCCTCGTTGGCAAGCTTCAAGCTGGAGTGGGGGCGGGGGGGGGGGGGGGGGGGAGGCAGAGGACAGAGGGTAGAGGTCAGCGGCAGCCACGGGTCCCGGGAAGAGTGCAGGGTGGGGATCTACACAGAAGCCTGTTTTCCTTGGGGGCCTGGGTGTCTCAGTGGGTTAAGTGTAGACTCTTATTAATTTCAGCTCAGGTCACGATCTCGTGGTTCGTGAGTTCAAGCCCCGCGTCAGGCTCTGCGCTGACAGTGAGGTGCCTGCTTGGATTCTCTCTCTCTCCCCCTCTCTCTGCCCCTCCTCCGCTTGCTCTGTCTCTCAAAATAAATAAATAAACTTAAAAAAAAAAAAAAAAGTCTGTTTCCCTAATCCCTGGAGTTGGTCGGATTGGCTCTGGGCCTAGAGGTGCCCCAAGTGTTACTTGCCCACGTGGCCCCTCCTGAGCTAAGCCCTGTAGGGCCGGGGGCCAGGCCCGAGGCTGCAAGAGGCCAACAGGTGACTCCAGGGTTGGGGCTAGTCTCCAGGGTGACACCAGCAGGTGGGGTCGGCTGCTACCTTTCCTCTTCTTTCAGATGGGAAAATTGCCTAAAACCACCCACGTGGCCAGCCGTGGTTCAAGGGCACAGGCTCCCCATCTGTGTGATTTCCCCAGAGCCCTGGGGGTGAAGTTAGCTTCCAGGGACGTGATCCAGGGTGAAGGACGGGCCCGGTGAAGGACCGAGCTGGCCCCTGCGCCCACGTTGCCCCACCTGATCCGTTCGCTCTCAGCCTTCTTCACGGCCGCCCGCAGCTCCTCGTTGGAACGCCGCAGGGCCTCGCGCTCCTTGACGCCCTCACCCAGGCTGCGCCGCAGCTCGCTGGCCTCCTGGCGCTGGGCCTCACGGCCATCCTGACTGTCGCGCACCTTGCGCTGGGCCTCCAGCAGCTCCCGCCGCAACCCATCACGGGCGTCCTCCAGCAGGCGCAGCTGCGTCCGAAGCTCTTCTGCCTGCGAGGGTGGCAGGTTGTCACGGGACAGGGTACGGGCCCTGCCGGAGCCGGCGCTTGGCAGAAGCCAGCCCGCACCTGTATCCCCGGCCACAGGCACCTGCCCCGTGGCTCTGCAGCGACTCAGGCCACAGGTGTGAGTTCTGATTCGGGGGCAGAGCGTGCTGGAGTTAGTGGTGTCTGGGCCTGAAATAATCATCCACCAGGATCTTTCTATGGAGGGACACCAAGAGGGCAGGGACCCCACCAGTGCCGAGTCCCAGACAGATACAACGAGCGCTTAATAAAGGCTTACCGCCTCCTTTCTACATTGGCTGTTCGCTCGTTCTCAAATGCAGGGACAAACCTTACACGTTCTTCTGGGCCCCTAGTGGGCCAGGCCCCCCGCGGCATTTAGGGTGTGCTGCCCGGAATGGCTCACCTCGCGCACGGAGGACTCCCGCTGCCTGTCCAGGTTTCGGGCCTGTTCTTGTAGCCTCTTGGCCTCCTGGGCGTGGGCTGCAGCAGCCTCCTCAAGCTGGGCCCGTAGGTCCCGCAGCTCGGACGTCAGCGCGTTCACAGTGCTCTAGGACAGACAGGACTCCTCAGACTTGGTGCCCCCGTCCCCCTCCCCCGGCTGTTTCCAGGAGGGTCGGCTCCAAACGCGGCCCTTCCCGCGGGCCTGCCACACCGTCTGCTGATCCCTTCATGCCCAGTGAGTGCTGTGCCCACAGCCGCTCTCTCCCTCAGACTAGGATTCACCGGGCAGAGTTGTGCCACCTCCCTCTCATGGGGGACCCCACGGAGGGGCTGAAGCTCCCCCCACAGCCTGGGAGAGGGGGCCCCTCCAAGCAGGGTCATGCCTCCTGGCTCGGATGGAGGCCCACCTGCCTGGCCTGCCCTACCCGGTCCTGCTCCTGCCGGCTCTGGGCGTCTCTCTTGTGCCGCTCCAAATCCAGGGAGACGGCGGCCAGGCTGTGCTGTGTACCCATCAGCTTCTCCGACAGCGCCGTCTTCTCGGACTCCTTCAGGGACAGGGCCTGGGCAGAGGCGGGGAGCAAAGGGCTTGGGGGCTCGGCTGGTCATGGGGGCACGCTTGGGCCCTTCCCCCACCCTGCCCTGGGAAATGTGCCCTCGCTCAGCTCGGTGCCTTGTCTGGGTCACCACAGGTGGACCCGGGGCAGCGGTGCCTCCGTAGCCCCCGAAAAGGGCACAACCACCAGAACAGCAAGTCTGGACGTGGACACAACTTAGAAATCCTGCCAACTTCCCACGGTAATCCTGGCCCTTCGTTATTCCCCTTTTACAGATGAGGAAACGGACTCAAAGAGGCAGGGTGGCTTGCTCAGAGTGACACAGCCAGTAAGGACAGGCCTGTCTCCTTTACGATATGGGAAAGTCAGGAGTTAGCTCTTTTGAGGAGGGTTCAGCTGCCACACGTGGGCAACGCAGGGACTGCTCAGAAGGCAGCCGCGGGGACACCATGGCCAGCCTGGAGTGGCAGGAGGGATGGCAGGCTGTGGGTCAGCTTTCTGGGACCCAGTGCTCACAGTGCCACGAATGTGACAGCCGCTCTGGGAGTTCCCAGGCACGGCTCACTGAACGTGGTCTCGGCAATGCTTCACACACACCCCTGGAGTCCCCCCATCCTGCAGGTGAGGAAACTGAGACCCAGAGAGGGACTCCTAGCTCCCAGCTACTGAGCGGCTGAACAGGGACCAGCCCCGGGAGAACGGGGGCCCCTGGGGCAGCAGCGGGGGCCACCCCGGGGCTCACGAACCTGCTGCTTCTCGCTCTCGGCCAGGAGGAGGCCCTCGTCACGCTCCTGCTGCAGGGCGGCGATCTCCTCGCTCAGCTCTTCCTTCTCCGCCTCCAGCCGTGCCAACAGCTCCTCTCGCTCCCGGTGCATCTGACCCTGCAGCTGGGCCCGCTCGGCCTCCAGCTCCCGCCACGCTGCCTCCTGCGGGCCAGGCCCCGGGCACGTGTGACCCGCAAGGCTGGACTCAGGCGGCCCCTCACCGACCTCAGGCCAGCGAGAGCCACTCGTAGCCCAGAACCTGAGCGGCAGGGCAGGCCACCAGGCAACTACAAGGTGGGGTGAATGGTAAGGGCTGTGACGGGGTCACGCCGGGGCTGTGTGCGCCCCAGGGAGCGGCAGGAGCCTGGCCCGGGGGCCAGAGAACACTTCCCAAAGGACAGATGAGCCGCAGTCCGTCAGGTCAAGAGAGAAACAGAATCCCAAACCCAGAGGCCAGCCCCGGGCCCGGAGGAAAGAGAAAACCCGACACACTGTATCTAAGGTCACTGGAGCTTGAAGTACGAGGGGGACATGCATCAGAGCCATGGGCAGCGGCCAGGCCAGACCAGGCCCTGTGGGCTGTAGAGAGGGGTGGGCTGATTCTGAGAAGAGTCGGGGCAAGCTAGGGATGAGCTGGATCGAGGGGCGGTTTGGAAGCTGTGGAAGAGGGACGGGGATCAGGGCTGAGGTAGGGAGGGGCGGGGTGGGCTGTGGGGAGCAAAGGGGGTCTGGGGATGGCAGAGCAGCCCGACAGAAGAGAACAGATTCGGTGATGTTAAGAGGCCAAGCCAGAAGGCACAGGAGGAGTCGGAGAGGACACAGGAGTCTGGCGCCCTGGGGACCAGGTGGATGGGTGAGTAGGTAGAACCCACAGGCAAAGAAAGAACGGCCCCCTGGTGGTCCCAGGCGGGTACTTGGCCCCAGCAGTAGGCCCTAGCAACCTCGCGAGAAGTAGGCCCAGGTGCCCCTTCTTCAAATCTTTGCTGCCCCCTGCTGGAGAAGGGAAATACTATCCACCCAAATCTAAGGCGACTGACTCTAGGCGCGATGTGGTAGCCCCTGGAGTCACAAAGCAACAGCCTGAACTGCTGAGAGACGCAGCCCTGTCCAACACGGGGCTCTGGACAGTATCTTAGGGCCATAGTAATAACAATCAGCGTTTATGGAGCACTTATGAAGTGCCAGTCATTATTCCAAACGCTTTTTATGGATTATCTCACCTCACCTTCACAATACTCTATACTATCATTATCCCCATCGTTACAGGCACTGAGGCCGTAGGCAACCTAACCAATATATGACCAAGATCAGGTCCAAACCCAGGCAAAGAAACTCTAGAACCAGTGCTCTTAGATAGCTCTGTTTGGTCTTCTGGTGACCTGGCTCTTTGCCTAAGTGCTCAGGTCCCAGAGCGGTCTTTCGTATGCAAACAGCACTTCTTAGCAAATGAAAGTGTTTGTTAAGGTTAAGCGTCTGACATCAGCTCAGGTCATGATCTCAAGGTTGGTTCGTGAGTGAGTTCGAGCTCCGCATCAGGTTCTGCACTGACGGTGCAGAGCCTGCTTGAGATCTTCTCTCTTCTCTCTCTCTGCCCCTCCCCCACTTGCACATGCGCTCTCACTCTCTCTCTCAAAATAAATAAATAAACTTAAAAAAAAAAAGTGCTTTCCTACTATACATTAGATCAGCGTTTCCCAAATGTGGCTGTGGACCCCCTGCATCAGGATCACCAGGGCTGAACCAGACTTGGGGCCTGGGAATCTGCATGTTTGATAAGGCATCCCCAGTGGATCCTCACAGGTGCCCTCAGGGCCCCTGGGACAGGGATGAGGTTCCGTTTCACAGATTTGGAGACTGATGCAGAGTGAGAAGGGTGAGTTGCCTGAGGTCACAGAGGAGACACCGGTTCAGAGCCCCGCCTGCCCCAACCAGCTGCCCGAACCTTCTCTCGCTGGAGTCGTTGCAAGTCCTCCTCATGGGCGGCCCGCTGCTCCCGCAGAGAGGCCTGGGCCTCCCGCTCAGCCTGCACCAGCTTCTGGGCCATCAGCTCCTTGTCCAGAGCCACCTTCTCCTCTGTAGTTGTCATCTGTTGCCGTAGGCCCACCAGCTCCCCTGCACAGGAAGGGACAGCCTTGGGTCAGAACCTCCCCATGGGCCAGCAGACTCAAACCTGATGAGCCACTTGGGCAAGTTCCCAGATGATGGAGGGTCCCCCTGGGATCTAAGCTGAGTTCCCTTGGAGAAGCTCCCTGCTCTCTCTGGGCCTCAGTTTCCCCATCTGCCACATGAGTCTATTGGCCCTGTCTCCCTCCCTGTCGACTGCGAATGGCATCAAAGAAATGAAACGACATGAGGAAGACCTCCCTCCCCCAAATGGGGAGGTTAGCAAAAATATAACAGCCCCCATTATTGACTGAATGCTTACAAGGTGTCAAACTCCTGGCTGAGCACACGAGAGATATATTCTCACCACACCTTCGTAACACACCTACGTGGCTTGTCTCATGCCCAATCTACAGATGAGGAAATGGAGGCTCAGGGAAGTCAGGTAATTTTCCAAAGCTGCACGGCTCTCCATAAGGCGTCTTCTTTAATGACTGATTGCTATAAACATACTTGCTGGGCTGTCAGCACTAATGGAGGTGACCATGGGGAAGTCATACCCCACCGGGAACAATCTAAAAACCATCTCCTGGGTTGGAAGCCCACCAGAGACTCTGTCAGCATGCCCCTTCCTGGTTCTGTCTGGCTCAGGTAGATGTGGACAGCAAAATTAATTTTTACGGCCCAAGTAGATGCCTGGTAAATGCTCGTTGAGTAAGAGGAACCCCTGAGTTGAGACACTGGGTGGGGAACGCGGAGGGAAGAGGGGCTGCGGGTGGGGGGCCGAGAGAGTCCGTGGCTCTGCAGAGAACTCAGACCTAAGTGCCCTGACGAGGACAAACAGCCACCGCTGGCTGAACCAGGCCCTGGGCCAAGGCCTTCACACGCTTTTCTCGCCTCATCCTGGCAACAGCTGTAGAGGAGGAGCATTACCACCTCTAACTGCCAATGAGGAACCTTCGGCCCAGAGAGGGAAGAGGCTTGCTAGAGAGAGCTCAGATCTAAGTAGCAAAAGCAGAATCGGAACTCAGGTCAGCCAGACTCCAGGGCCAGTGCTCCCAACCTCCAGAGCCCCCAGAACCCGATGGGTTATATAGACCGGGCTGGAGCCTGGAGTTCCCTACCCCCGATTCGGGCCCCGCATACCAGTCAGGGTCTCCTTGGCCAGCAGCAGGGCCTGCCCGTCAGCTTCCAGCTGCTCCCGGCGGGCCTCGAGCTGCGCCAACTGCCGCTGCACCTCGAACAGGCTACTCTCCAGGGCTTCCTTCTCCAGGCTGCGGCACATACAATCCCTGAGGCCTTGGGACTCAGCCTCCTGGGCCCCAGGAAACTGTGGCTCCCAGGGCGTGGCCGGCCGTGGGCCAGGTGCCAGCCTACCTGCTCAGCCAGGCCCACGCTCCCTGGGGGAAGGCTGGGACCTAGCTAGAACGTGTTGGCAAGCCTGGCTCCTAAGTAACTGCCCCCATGGGCCAATGCCAGGGCGGGCCCAGGCCGACCCCCCTCCCCCACCCCGTCGCACCGCCTGCCCAGGGTGGGCTGGGCAGAGCCTAAGGCCTTACCGCAAGCGTGTGGCCTCCTCCGACAGGGTCCGGCTTTCTCGCTCAGCTGCGGCCAGCTGCACCGCCAGGCCGGCCCGCTCTTTGGCCAGAGCCTCCTTCTCCCGGGCTGCCCGCTCCAGCGCCTCCACCTGCCGCTGCGTCTCCCTCCGTGCCTGTTCCAGCTCCTGCTCACGCCCGCTCAGCTGCCGGGAGAGCTGGCCCCGACCCAGGCACCATGGGTACCACTCCCCAAACTCCCCGGCTTCTCGTCAGGCAGCACCCCGACCCTGAGCCCGACCCAGGCTTGGCCTGGCAGGCCGGAGACCTGGATTCAACCTCAGGCTGTGTGTGCTGTGTGTACTTGGACAAGTCACAGCGTTCTCTGGACCTACGACGTACACGCATACAAAATAAGCGTCAGGGGGCGCCTGGGTGGCTCAGTGCGTCGTTAAGCGTCCGACTCTTAATTTTGGCTCAGGTCGTGATCTCACGGTTTGTGAGATCGAGCCCCGCCCTGGGCTCTGAGCTCACAGCACAGAGCCTGCTTGGGATTCTGTCTCTCCCTCTCTCCCTGCCCCTCCCCACTCATTTTCTCTCGTTCTCTCTCTCTCTCTCTCTCTGTCTCTCAAAACAAATAAATACAGGGGCGCCTGGGGGGGCTCAGTCGGTTAAGCGTCCTGACTTCAGCTCAGGTCATGATCTCATGTTCATAGGATTGAGCCCCACGTCAGGTTCCACACAGAGCATGAGGCCTGCCTGAGATTCTCCCTCTCTTCCTCTGCCCCTCTCCCCCATTCTCCTCCTCAAATAAAAAAATAATAAGTGTCCTCACTCAGTGTGGGGAGTGTCAGAATGCTTTCTGTGCCCGAAAATTTCCAGAGTAGCTGAATACACAAAACAGAGCGGAGCCCTGGAGCCCTGTGTCCTGTGCCCCATAGCCCATCGCCTAGAGGTCCCTCCCAGGAACCTGGGCTCTCCAGGACAGGCACTATATCAAGGCCCCTGGATCCCTGAAATCCTAAGGTGCCTTCCCGCTGGGTCCCCAGAAGCCTAAGGTGCCAATTCAAAACTTCTCTATCTGGTATCGTATCATGAATTTTTACTGGGTGGTGATCCGTCTACCAAGTGCCTCCGCGACTGTGCTGTTCAGAACAACCCTTTGTGATAAGAACTATTCGCCCCACGTGACAGAGGGGCCAACTGAGGCATCGGGCGGTTGTGGAGCTTGCCCACGGCTCCCAGCTAGCAAAGGGAGGGCTGGACTTAAACCCAGAATCACGCTCCTAGGCCCGGGAGCTATCCCCTGGATGGGGATCCCCTGGATCCCAGGAGGCAGGAGGCTGGGAGGCTGAAACCCCTTCCCCCCTCCTTGCTCCCATCCCCACCCCCCCTACACCCACCTGGGCCAGCTGCTCCTGCAGCCGGCAGCGCTCCTGGCGCAACGTGGGGAGCTGGTGCTCCAGGGCCTCCCGGGCCTGCTCGGCCACCCGCAGGGAGCCCTCCAGGCCCTGCTGTTCCACCTCCTGCTCCAACCGTAGGTGCTCCAGCCGTTCCTGCGCCTCCCGTGCCAGGCAGGCCTCCTGCTCCACCTGCCGCTGCCGGCCCAGCAGGGCCGCCTTTTCCTCTTCCAGCTGCGGCAGCCAGGTGCAAGCGAACCAGCCGGAGGGTCAGCTCAGCCCCTCCGCCAGCGGAAGGACCGCGGACGCCCCCTCCTCTCCACCCACCCATCACAGCCAGCCCAGGGGAGGCTCCCCGGGGGAAAGGGTGTGGGGACACTGAGGAGGAGGCAGCAGGGAGGAGGGTCCACAGAGCTTCTTTTCTCTCAGACCGCGAGGGAGAAGACACAGACGGAGTCAGAACAGACACAGAAAGAGAGGCAGTGGCCAGCACGGGCACAGATGGACCAGGCACAGGACAGGACCAGGACCTGTCCCGACAGGTACAGGGCCAGAGGTGTACAGGGAGATATGCAGCGAGGGTGAGGGGCGGGGGCCGAGGCTGGGCCTGGGGCACCTCAGCGAGTAGGGCTTCTGAGTGGGGCACACGGGTGGGCGGCCTGCGGGCACACGGCATACCTGGGCGACGAGGCGGTTCAGACCCAGCTTGTCCTGGGCGAGGCTCTCGTTGAGGGCGCTCAGCTTGGACAAGGAGTCCCGCAGAGAGGCCTCCTCGACCCTCAGCTTGGTCATTGAGAGTTCGAGCTCCACGCGGCCGGCCTCAGCCTGCGGGGTGGGGGCCAGGGTGGCCAGAGACAGCCGGATGGGAGAGATGGAGAGAGGGGAGAGGCGGGGAGAGGCAGGAAACGACATGCAGAGGCACGGAGATGGGAGAGGGTGGAGGCATGGAGGCGGGAGGGTGGGGAGAAACACCCTCAGAGACGGGGTGGGGGGCGAGGGAAAACACAACATGAGACAGAAAACAATCGCTACAGGCCGGCTGCCTATGAAGTTACTCAAAAGAAACCACACACAGCAGAGCTGTGCGGGAGCCAAGGGAACCCCAGCTCTTGTAGGGCAGGGTGGGGGTCAGAGGGTCCCACAGAGCGGGGTCTAAGGGGACACTGCTCAAGACCCAGAGTACAGGGGTGGGGCAGGCACCCGCCAAGGACTGTGTCCCCAGCTCTCACAGACCCCAGGACCTGTGTCCAGAGGTGGGATGGGATGGCCTGAACAGCACTGCCCCAGACGCATCTGGAAAAGCGAGGACATGACCACTAATAGAGGTCCGTTCACTTATGACTGGGGTCCGAGGACCGCCTGTGGTCTGGGGGGCCGGGATCAGCCTGTGCACAGGGTCAGAGGCCAGCCTGAAACAGGGGGCAGTGTGTGGCCAGAGGGAGAAGGCCTGGGGCCTCGGGGACCCACCTTGGTCAGCGCCTCAGCCACCTCGGCCTTCTCAGCCTGTAGCATGTCCCTCTGCAGCGTGGCACAGCTCAGCGCCTCCCTCACCTCCACCAGCTCCTTCGCCAGCCCCGAGCGCTTCATTTCCAGCTGCTCTAGCTGTCTGTGGCTGTGGGACACAGGGTGGGCGGGTGCCCCACGTCACCTCCCTGCTCAGAGTCTCCCGCAGCCAGACGGCCCTGGCGCAGGCCAGGGACCAGGCCTGAGACGGGAGCCCTGGAGGCCAGAGCCTCACTCACAAGGACAGCCAAGCCCACCACTTTTGGCTCTGGGACTCTGGGACTCTGGGCCTCAGTTTTCACATCTGCAAAATGGGGTAACAGCTGCCTCATGAAGTTGTTATAAGGATATGTGATCTACTGAACATGAAATGCTTAAAACAGTGCCTGACATATCTCCCCAACAGTCTGCAGAAGCAAGAACGATATTCTCTACCACAATGTACTAAACACCACTGGTACTGATGCCTCAGAGGAGGAGGCAGTGCAGTGGTCAAGAGGTTAACTCTGAAGGCAGAACGCTTGGGATCAAAGCCCGGCTCTTTACTAACTAGCCGTGTGATGACCTAGGTCAAATTACATGGCCCTTCTATGCCTCAGTTTCACCATCCACAAAATGGGGATGAGAGCTCCTACAGCAGAGTTGCCATGAGGGCTGAACATGAGAACCTCAGTGTAGGGGTGCCGGGGAGGCTCAGTCGGGTGAGTGGCCGACTTTGATTCAGGTCGTGATCTCACGGTTCGTGAGTTCGAGCCCTGCGTCGGGTCCTGCGCTAACAGCACAGAGCCTGCTTGGGATCCTCTCTCTCTGTCCCTCCCCTGCTCTCTTTCTCTGAAAAATAAATACACGTTAAAAAAAAGGGGGGGGGAGAGAACCTCAGTGCTTAAAATGGTGTCTAATACTTGGTAATATTAGGTTACTCTTTCAATTTAAACAATGATATTAATTTTTTTATGTTTATTTATTATTGAGAGAGAGAGAGAGCGAGCGAGTGTGGGAGCAGGGCAGGGGCAGACAGAGAGGGAGACACAGAATCCGAAGCAGGCTCCAGGCTCTGAGCTGTCAGCACAGAGCCCGACGTGGGACTCGAACTCACAAACCTCGAGATCATGACCTGAGCTGAAGTTGGACTGAGCCACTCAGGCGCCCCTAAACAATGATATTAGTGTTACTACTGCTATTTTAGTTATCGTTGTTGTCACCGTCCACACTCCTGCCTCATAGCAGTCCTCTGATCCCAGGTAAGTGACCGTATCTCCCTGAGCCTCAGTTTCCCGAAACGGGGCTGGTGAGAAGACCCTTCCTCAGAGAGGTGCCACAGAGAGGTGCCCAGACAGTAGGACGTCTGGGACACCGCCGGTCCTCCCCGGCCCCCAGGGAGGACCGGCGGGACTCCCAAGGTCCGTTCTGGGCAGGGGAGGCCAGAAGCCGCTCACCTGCGCTCGAGCTCCCTGCGAGTCCGCTCGCTGTCCCGCGCCGTGTCCTCCCGCTCTTCCTCCAGCCGGTCCCGCTGGCGCCGCAGCTCCTCCTGAGCCGCCTGCAGCTTCTCTCGCTCCTGCCGTAGCTCCTCGGCCTGCTGCTGGGCCGCCTGCAGGCTGCGGGCCAGGCTGTCCTTCTCCCTGGAGGAGGAGGGAGAGCTGAAGGCGCTGCTGGGGCGGCTCTCCCCGGCCAAGAGGGCCGTGCTGCTGCCCTCCCGTGAGCCCCGTCCTCTGACCTCTAAGGCACCTGCCTCCAGGAAGCCTTCCCCGACCCCGCCCCAGCACGACTCACTTCATCCGCATCTCCCTGGAGCGGACTCTTCCCGTCAGAGGACACCCAGCTTTCCTTCCCCCCCCCCCGCCCAGCCCACCCAAGGGAACGGATGGAGGCACTGGCATGGCCCCCAACAACCCCACCAGGCCACGCTAGGCTCTCGGGACACACGGACCAGTCTGTATGACCAGGAAATGCCCCTCAATTCTAGAAGGCCCAGTAGAGCTGGGTCTGCCCAGCTGCACACGGTGGCCAGCGAGGGAGGGAGGGGACTGCAACTGGGAACTCTGGAGGTTCACAGAGTGTTGCCTCTTGCCCCAGTGCCAGTGGTCACAGCAACGGAGCAGGGGATGTCACCCCTCCTTCCAAGCCAGCCAGGGTTCTTAGCTTGGGCATCAGCTTAGGGCTGATCGCTGGCATAGCCTCCACTGCCCACCTCTTCACTTGAAGGGGCAACCGGTAAGTATACCAGACACGAAGGCCGCAGTGCGTGGGAAAAACCATATAACATGATATATGAAATAAAAATAGCAGAACGCAAGATGAGGAGTTCACCGTGAACACAGCCACGTATAAGGCCCTCCTTCCAAGGCATGGGGAGCCCGGGTTTTGCTCTCAGATGGACCTGAGTTCCAATTCCTACCCCCAGCCACACTGCTGCATCAGCTAGGACAAGTCTTTCAACCTCGGGATAGCCCCAGCTCCAACCTGCGGGAGTTTGATGGGAAGACTAATTTAAATAATCTGCCCAAAGGGCTTGGCAATGAGCCTGGCACATGGCAGGTGTACTAGAAGCCTTATCTACGTCACTGCCAGGAAACACAACGGGGAGCAGAGTCAGTGCTCCCTAACAGAGGTTAGGACAGGCAGGTGAGGCTGTGAGAAGGTCCTGCCTTATTTCCCCTTCTTGTTTCTTTTTTTTTTTTTTTTTTTAATTTTTAATGTTTGTTTATTTTTGGGAGAGAGAGAGAATGAGAGACAGAGCACGAGTTGGGGAGGGCAGAGAGAGACGGAGACACAGAATCCCAAGCAGGCCCCAGGCTCTGAGCTGTCAGGACAGAGACCAACGTAGGGCTCGAACTCATGCACCATGAGATCATGACCTGAGCCAAAGTCGGATGCTTAACTAACTGAGCCATCCAGGCACCCCTCCCCTTCCTTTTTCAAACTTTTAATTCTGCAGTTACATTGAGGAGAAACAGCAAACAACAACAACAACAAAAATAACCAGACAGCTAAGAGTGGGTAATTTCTTGTCTCAAAGACCTCCAATGACAGAGTCTAAATGGCACTGTCATTAGAACTCTCTGGGATGATAGAAACGTTCTGTAGCCATTTGTGGCTACTGAGCTTTTAAAATGTGTCAAGGACAACTGAGGGACTGAACTTTTACTTTTTAAAATGTTTAACTAATTTAATTTTTTTTAATATTTATTTATTTTTGAGAGACAGAGATAAGAGAGGGAGTAGGGGAGGGGCAGAAAGAGAGGGAGACAGAGAATCTCAAGCAGGTTCTGTGCTGTCAGCTCGAACTCACAAACTGTGAGATTATGACCTGAGCCGAAATCAGGGTCAGACATTTAATGGACTGAGCCACCCAGATGCCCTCAATTAATTTGAATTTTAACAGACATATGGCCAGTTATGACCATGTAAGTGCAATCCACATGCTTACAGGCTCGGGCTGGCATTAGATCCAGGCCCCCGCCTCTGACCTCTCAGGCACCTGTTCAGAAGGTCAATGGCGCCCCGCAGACGCTGGGCCTCACGCTGGGCATCCTCATGAGCCTGGGTGGCCCCGCTGGTCTTGTCCCGAAGACGCTGCAGCTGTTCCTCTAGGCTGCGGCGCTCACCCTCGCTGTCACTAAGCTGCTTCCGCAGGGTGCCCAGGAGGTCCTGGCTGGCCTCATAGCGCCCGCGCATGTCCTGTGGCATGGGAACCATTGAGTCTGGGGGAGCCCTAGGAAGCTCCCGGAGCGCCCCCTACTCTCTGCTCATTCCAGGAACACACCCAGCCTACTCTGTGGCCTAAGCCTGAGGCAGGAGAGTGGGGCTAAGCCCTCCAGACTAGGTTTCCGCTCCCGTTCACTGTGCCCCCACCCCCCTTCCGAGTGCTCTGCCAGGGCTCTGACCGCCATTTCCTCAGACACACTGACCTAAGTAAGCTCCAGGCAAACCACCAAGCACATTCCGACCTCTTCCCGGTTCTGACTATCCCAGGGCTCCCAGGCTCCTCCCCTTTGCATTCTGGTTCTGACTCTCCCCCAGACTCCTCCTTGCCCCTAGCTCCCCCGGTTCCTCTCATCCTAGACTGGTTCCTCCCCCCAGGCCTTTTCCCAGGATCCTGGCTCTGCCTGTCCCGGAACCTCTTCTCTAATTTCGGTACCAGGACTCTAGCTCTGCCCCAGGCTCCGCCCCCAGCTGCCCAAGCACCTCCCACTCTGGACTCCGATCTGCCCCAGAGCTCTCACCCACCTCCATGGGACCTGACTCAGAAGCTCTAACTCTGGGTTTTGGCTCCACCCAAAATGCTCAGGCCCAGCCCAGGCTCCTCCCTCCCCCCCCGCCCCCTCCTTAGCTCCACCCCCACAATACTGGCTCCGCCCCAGATGCCCCAAGCCCTGCCCCCGGGACTCTGGCTCCGCCCCAGGGCGCTGGTGCCCCGCCTACCTGGACCTGCAGCTGGCGTTTGTGCAGGGCCGAATGGATCAGGGCGAGCGTGGAGGAGTCGGAGCAGGCCGGGGATGGGCCTCGGCGCGGGGATCGGCCGCGGCCGGGCGAGGAGCGTCGCGGCGGGGAGGGGGTCCGGGGGCCCGAGAGCCCCCGCAGGCTGCCGTCCGACGCGTCCCCCGTGCGCTCAGAGCCGCTTAGCTGGACACCGCTCTCCATGTCCGACAGGACGGCCTGAGGTGGGGGGGCCAGGCCAGTGAGGAGGGGGCCGCGGGTTAGTTGGACCAAGAAGCCCGGGCGACGCAGTGGGGTGGCGGACGCCCCGTGTCCGGCTTCCGCGCTCCGCCGCACATTCTAAGCTCCCTTCCTACAGGTCCTCCCGATTCCACCCGCCCTGGCTCACAGGCCTCGGCACGCCGGCTATTCTCCCGTGTATTGCCGAGACGACATTGGGCGATTCTCCCAGATGGGCCTGGAATTTGCAGCGCCTCCCCATCTCGGACTGGGGGCTCCCCTCGGGGTAGAGGCCAGGCTCAGCTGGCAGGGGTGTCCAACAGCAGCATGGGTCCCCAGGGCCCCCAGCCGCTTGCGATTCAGCGCAAGGCCACCAGAGGACGTGGTGGCCCCGGACTGCCGGGCCCCTCCCTGCCCAGGGCTCCTTCCCACCTCCCACCTGTGCCAGGTCTCTCAGGGTCTGCTGCAGCCCCTCTCCGTCCTCTGTCTCCAGGGCCGCCTGCTCCTGGAGCCGCAGGGATTCCTGGAGTGGTGTGGGGGAGACAAGGGATGGTCAGGGTCTCTGCCCTGGTCTGAATCTCCACCTTATTCTCCCTCCCTGGCTCCCCACCCATCAGGTGGCCTCTAAGGCCATGCTCAGAGGCCAGACGCTTGAGCGCTTGGTAGACCCCATGGCATCCCCCGTGCCCTCAATGCACAGACCAGGCCCGGAGAAGTGCAGTGTCACTATATAGGTCACACAGCCTATTGGAGGAGAGCCGGACATAGGACCCAGGCCAGGCCCCACACAGAGGATGACCAACCTAGGCAATACCCTTGAAGGGCGTCCCTCTGGTGGGGAGGCAGCTCAGTTCCTAGAGAAGGAGCCCTGTGCTAGCAGGGCACAAGCATCTTTTCAAGCCCCAGCTTATTGGCTCTGAGACTCTAGATAGTATCTCTCCTTGGGCCTCAGTTTCCTCATCTGTGTAATGGGGATCATGCCACAGGGCTGCTGAAAGAATGAAATGGGATAAAGGAGGTGAATGTACTTACCACTAAGCCTGGCACACACTAGGTGCTCAATTAATGGGGGGGGGGGGGGAAACCAAATCGGAATGGAATGCTAGGGATGGTCCTAGCAAACATGGCCCTCATCTGTGGGTCTGGTCGGCCTCCCAATCCCACCCTGCCACATCTCAGGGTCAGGTGCATCTCACCAGGGCCTCAAGCTTCTCAGTAAGGGCCTTGTTGACCCGATCCTTCTCCACATTCTGGTTCTGAAGGCGCTCCACTGTCAGGGCCAGCTCTGTCACTCTGGGAGAAGAGCAGTGACAGAGGTGAATGCGAGACCCACCCCAGCCTCTCCTCACACCCACCAGCAATGTGTCCTTCATACTTTCCCAAACCTTCAGGGGGGACCCTCGGTTCCACCTCCCTAACCGTGTGACCTTGAGCAAGTCACTTCTCTCTGGACTTCAGATTGCTCATCTCTGAAAGGAGAATGAGGGCACCTGGGTGGCTCAGTCGTTAAGCGTCTGACTTTGGCTCAGGTCACGATCCCACAGTTCATGAGTGCGAGTCCCACATCCGGTGAGCTCGTGCCCTGCTTTGGGTAAGCTCGAGCCCAGCTTCAGGTAAGCATGAACCCTGCTTTGGGTGAATATGAGTCCCGCTTCTCTCTCTCCCTCTCTCTCAAAAATATAAATAGATAATAAATAAACAAACAAATGGAGAATGAAGTTGCCACTCACTTTATCTCTGGGACTCATCTAGATCGCGCAAGAGCTAGGAGCGTAAGTTCTAGCCTCAGTGGTTAAACTGCTCATAATGTGCCCTGGACAAGAGCCCCCTGAACCTCAGTCTCCCCCTCTGCCAAGTGGGGTGCCTGGGAAGACTGGCTGAGCTCACACAGGGGAAAGGCCCAGCCGCAGTGAACAAACACTCGCTCTTCCCTGCACCCCCAGATGCACACTCCGCAGGGAAGCCTGCCTCACGTGGTGCCTCCCAGGCACGCACCTGGCACTGAGGTTGGCCTTGTCCAGGTTGCTCTGCACCTGCAGCTGGGCCAGGTCCTTCTCCTGGAGCACCTTGTCCCGCAGCTGCTCCTCCAGCTGGGCCTGTAGCAGTGTCTGCTTCTCCAGGGCCGCCTCTGCCCGGCTCTCGGCCAGCCGCAGGCCTGCGCTCAGCCCCAGGTCCGCCTCCTGGATGGCCCTTGAGGTCCGGGCCAGCTCCCCTCCCAGCTGCAGCAGGTCCCTGGTGGAGAGAGCACAGAAGGGGGATGGGATGGCAGGGTATAAATTAAAACCATCCCAGGATAGATTAATAGTTTAATTTAACTATGGTATAAACTAAAACTATCCCAGGATGTTAACAGTGGGATGCCACTATTGGATGGGCAAAAAGAAAAAAAAAGTCCCATAACACACAGTGTAGGTGAGGCTATGGAGAAACAGGCTGTGCCTACACTGCTGGCAGGAGGGTAAGTGGGTGTAACCACAGCGCAGGGCAATTAGGAAGCACTCTGAAAAGTATCAATGGGCAGGTTCTTTGACCCACCGACTACACTCCTAAGAATTTATCCTACAGATATGGCCCAATGCAAGGGAAGTGACCTGTGTATAAAGTGATCCACTGCAGTACTGCTCATGTAAGAAATACTGGTGACAATCTACATGTGCATCAAAAGAGGGCCACTATTGGGTGGCTCAGTCAGTTAAGCATCTGACCAGATCAGGTCATGATCTCGTGATTTGTGGGTTCGAGCCCAGCATCGGGCTCTGCACTGACAGTGCTTGGGATTCTCACTCCCTCTCTCTCTCTCTGTCCCTCCCCGACTTGTGATCTCTCCCTCCCAAAATAAATAACTTAAAAAAATATTGTGGGGCACCTGGGTGGTTCAGTCAGTTAAGCATCTGACTTTGGCGCAGGTCATGATCTCTCAGCTCATGGGTTCGAGCCCTGCGTCGGGCTCTGTGCTGACAGCTCAGAGCCTGGAGCCTGCTTTGGATTCTGTCTCCCTCTCTCTCTGCCCCTCCCCATGCTTTCTCTCTCTCAAAAATAAATTTTAAAAAGTATATATTGCTTTGTGTAAAGTAAAAACATAACTTAAAAATAGAACTACCCTACGACCCAGCAATTGCACTACTAGGTATTTATCCAAAGGATAAGGTGTGCTGTTCCAAAGGGGCACACACATCCCCATGTTTATAGCAGCGCTATCGACAACAGCCAAAGGATGGAAAGAGCCCAAATGTCCATCGATGGATGAATGGATAAAGAAGATATGGTATATATATATACAATGGAGTATTACTCGGCAACCAAAAAGAATGAAATCTTGCCATTTGCAACTACGTGGATGGACTGGAGGGCATTATGCTAAGTGAAATTAGTCAGAGAAAGACAAATATCATATGACATCACTCATATGAGGACTTTAAGGTATAAAGCAGATGAACATAAGGGAAGAGAAGAATAATATAAAAGGGAGGACATAATATATAATAATTATATAATAATTATATAATTATATATTATATAACATATAATATAATATTGTTATATAATAATATAATTATATAATAATTATATAATATATAATAATAATATAAAAGGGAGGGGGACAAAACATGAGATTCTTAAATACAGGGAACAAATTGAGGGTTGCTGAAGGGGTTGTGGGTTGGGGGATGGGCTAAACGGACAAGGAGGACACTTGTTGGGATGAGCACCGAGTATTATACGTAGGGGATGAATCGCTGGAATCTACTCCTGAAATCATTATTGGACTATATGCTAACTAACGTGGCTGCAAATTAAAATTAATTAATTAATTAAAGAGGTCCACAACAAAACTGATCACTTCTAGGTAAGCAATGCTAGATAGAAAACAATTGAAAATAAGTACACTAAAAATCTTAGCCATAAAAAAAAAGAAAGAGGGCTACTATTAAATAAATCTGGCATATCCATTCAATGGAACACTCCGTAACGAAGAAAAATGCATCAGCTATTCAGAGCTTAAGAGGGAGCGACCTTGAAGTTATAACTATTAGGTGAAGAAAGTATCTTCAAGAACTCAAAGACAAAATTCTGCCAAAAGTATAGAACAAGGAGGGGGGCAGAAAAGAGAGAGAGAGAGAGAGAGAGAGAGAGAGAGATAGAGAATGAGATCTGCTGTATTTCTTGTATAAAATAAGGCTGGCAGGTCATGTAGGAAACTGGGAGGGAAGCATCTGGGCCAGAAAGGCGAGGGAGACTTTTCATTGTACACCCTTTTGAAATTTGAATTTTGTGAATATGTAAGTTATTCAAAAGCAAAATAATTAAATTTTTAAATGCTAACTAAAAATAATACATATTTGGGGCAACTGGCTGGCCTAGTCTGTAGAACATGCAACTCTTGATCTTGGTGTCCTGAGTTCAAATCCCACGTTGGGCAAAGAGCTTACTTAAAATATATATATATTACATTATACATATATATGTTATATATATTATATCTATATATGTTATATATATTATATAGATATATATAGATAAAATATAGATATAATATATATAGATATATATAGATGTATAGATATATAGAGATATATAGAGATATATAGATATATAGATATAATATATATAACATATATATAATATATATATTATATACACAAATATATATTTTTTTAATATATCAAACAGGCTAAATCCTTTCCTTTCCTGAATCAACTATACCACTAGGTGCCTAATACTAAGGAGAGGAAGTGCCTCATAGAAGAATTCCAGTCAATACACGAAGAAGTGACAGAATGGGACATTCATGATTTGGTGACCCCCGATGAGTGTCTGAGTCTTCGCCTGAGCATCAAGGGCCTCCAATGTACACAAAGAGAGGCACCCAGGCATTGGGGTTTCCTAACAGAAGAGCACACAGCACTTAGGAAGAAGTCTTGTTTAAAAAAAAAACAAAAAACAAAAACTTGAACCTGAATCTGATCAAGGCTTAGATCCAACATCCAATTTACAAGAAATACAGGGGACAAAGGTGTTAAACACCACCTCAGCATCTAGACTATGGGAATCACTCAGGACAACTGCCCCAGTTTCCTAAACAAATAAATGAAAAGACTGAAGAGGCAAGTCAGCCAACCACATTTGGTGAGCATCTATGATGGGTCCTGATTCAAACAAATTATAAACACAAAAAGTGAAGCAAAACCATCTGTGACACTGATGAGCCAATTAGAAATTTGGACACTGGATACCTGATGACTTAAAAAAAAATCATCTGGGGTGCCTGGGTGGCTCAGCTGGTTAAGCGTCCGACTTTGGCTCAGGTCATGATCTTGCAGTTTGTGGGTTCGAGCCCCACGTCGGGCTCTGTGTTGACAACTCAGAGCCTGGAGCCTGCTTCCGATTCTGTGTCTCCCTCTCTCTCTGCCCCTCCCCTGCTCATGCTCTGTCTGTCTCTCTCTCAAAAATAAATAAACATTAAAAACATTTTTTACATAAAAAAACAAATTTAAAAAAAAGAAGCTTTAACAAAAGATCATCAAATAAATAATTAAATAAAGTTGTAACGCGAAAAAAGAAAGGAACTACTCTGCCTGTCTCAGCTCTCCCTGCCACCTCACTTGCTCAAAGATCAAGCAGGACCGAGCTCCCCTGCTGACATGGGCCTTTGAGGCTCTCCCAACCTGACCTCCCTTCCCCTGCCTTTTGTTCCAGACCCACCGGCTGCCATTTCCTCCTACCTCCGAGCCTTTGCTCACGCTCTTTCTTCTGCTTGGAGTGCCCCTGTCTCTGGTGGTTAAAATCCTACCCAGCCCTTGAGGTCAGTGCCAATTCCACCTCGTCTATGAAGCGTTTCTCTGACCTCCCCGACCCTCCCATCCTTCTGAGCATCTGGGATAGTCTCTCTGTTCTGTTCACTCACCACTCACTTCCTCGGTCTAGAATTTGGGGGGTCCGTGTCTTTTCATCACTAGAGCTGGCGAGGTCCTGTGGCAGAAGCTGCACATTCTAGCAGATTAAAAGCAGGAGCTGTAAATCCTGACTAGGCCACTTACTGACTGCTGTGTGACCTTGGGGAGGTCACTCTACCTCTCTGAGCCTCAGTGCCCTCATCTGTGAAGTGGGGAGTATCACAGCTCCTACCTCCTGGGGCCCTGTCCATATCAGAAGACACGAAACAGCCAAAGAGCCTAGCTCAGAGTAAACACCTACTACCTGCTGACTGCCATGACGGTGGTAGCAATTAACTATTACTAGTTGTCTCTGCACCTCTACAGGGCCTGGCACACAGTAGGTGCGTTAGGTTGGACTAAAGTTCAACTGCGGAGTTGAATTCAATTTAAAAAGCGGGGCTGTCTCCAGCGGCTGCAGCGTCTCCCCAGGCCGCCCCTCCGCCAGCCGGGCCTCACCTCTCGGTGGACATCTTCACCTCGCTGACCAGCCGACGGAGCCCCACAACCTGCCTCCAGAGGAGGAGCAGGCGGCTGTGCTCGTTGCTGATGTAGGTGTTGAAGGACTGGAGGGAAGGCGGGCTGAGTGAGGGCCGGCCCCGCCTCCTCCCGGCCCCGCCCCGGCCCCGCCCCCGCCCCAGCTCCGCCTCCTCCCCCAACTCCAACCATCGCGGGAGACCCGGTCCTCGGTCCGGGAAGTGGGTCTTCCCCCGGGCCCGCGCCCGGCCTGCGCGCACCGCTCAGGCTCTCGAGCCTCCGTCTCGCACAGGGAACGGGTTGCAACGCCTCCACGGGCTGCGGCTGCACGAGGCAGCGCAAAAGGCAGAAAGTGCTGGAGCTAGACCTAGGTTTGCATCCCAGCTGCCAGCTGCATGACCGTGGGCGGATGACTTAACTTCTCTTTAAAATGAGGATGACAGCACCTACCACACACAGTTATTAGGAGGAACAGAAGAGAAAATGCGTGCCAGGCATGTCGTGTAGGCTAAGCAAGGCCAGCTATTACGACGACAAACTCTTTACCTCTCCTAAAAGGCTCATGGGCCAGCGGGCCGTCCCTCTCTCTCTCTCTCCCTCTCCCCTCGGCTCCTTAGTCCTCACCACTCTACGGTGGCCCTTCCCCGCCGGCCCGCCTGGGACCCCGAGGCCCCAGTGGCCTCCCAGGAGCCCCGTGCCCACCTCCTCCTCACGCCTCCACGCCGCCTCCCGCTGCTCCAGCTCCTTACGGCTGCGTGTCCAGTCAGAAGTCACCTTGCGGATGTCCTCACTCAGAGCCTGGTTGGCCGAGTTCGCCTGGTCCAGCTGCTCTCGGAGCATGGAGTTCACCTGGGCCAGGCTGGAACTCCTGGGGGGGACATGAAGGGGACCGGTGGGCACATGGCAGGAGAGGCCAGCCCCACCAGCTAGCCTCCCTCCCTACCACACCCCACCTCTGCTGCTCCTCCTCTAGGCGGATGAGGGCGCTCTCCAGGTCATGGCTGTGCTCTGTGTCCTGGGTGGGAGAAGTGGGGCATCAGCCTGGGCAAGCGGGGGGGGGGGGGGGGGGGGGGGGGGGGGGGGGGGAAGGGACCGCCTCGCGCCCCGCCCCCCGACGCCGGCACCCACCCTCAGCCGCTGCCGCTCCAGCTCTGTAGATCTCTCTAGAAGCTGTTGCTCCAGCTCCGAGCACTTCTTCTTGTACTGCAGGGTCTGCGGGTGGGTGAGGAGTGGAAGGTTAGCCCCAGGGGCTGGGGACAGGGCAAAGCGAGCACACGGGGGACAGGAGCAGGAGTGGGTAGCCCTGACCTTGGCCTGCAGCCGCTGCACAAGCTGGGCCTGCCGCTGCTGGCCTTCCTGGTAGGCCTGCAGCTTGCGCCGGTAGGAGGCCTGCTCCTCCTGCAGCTGCCTCCGCAGCTCCACGCTCTGCCGGACCAGCCCCGTGGGCTCCTGCGTTTCTGGCTCCCCAGACTCCAGCCGCACAGCCTGCTCCAGCTGCAGGGAAGGTGCCTGGGTGAGAGGCGCAGGCCTCTCGGGAAAGCAGGCCCAGAGCTCTGCAGAGGGTGCCAGGCTGGGCCCAGACCCACAATGCCTTGCAGACATAGATGGCAAGCCCGGGATGTGATGCGCGCGTGCACAGGGTAATGCCGCTGTGCATGGACACAGGCTGAACACGCATCGACACACAGACAAGGCGTGGATGGACACATGCAGGTGGGCCCAGGAACATTTGCATGCAAGACACAAAGTTGCACCCGGAGATAGACATCACACCCTCCATGCACCGTGCACAGTGATCCTCTCCGCCAAACACCTAACCCGCGGCGGTTGATTATTAGCTCCATGCCTATGTCTCCCCACCACCACCCAAAGCGTGCTCAGGAAAACCTGGATTTCTGTTCCCCGTTGTATCTTAGACCCAGAGGAGTGGCAGTGGCATGTTTGTGGAGATCATGAATTAATCGCATGAGCAAATGTGAATGCATTCAAGCAGAAGCAAAAATATACACGTGCGTATCTGAGCTTAGAGACATGCACACACATAAGGACAGGGGCGGTCTCAAACATCCCCAGGGTGACAGAGGTGAAGTCCCCACCCCACCCCTACCCCCACCCCCACCCCGACACGCACACAGTGCTCTCTCTGTAAGAGGCACAAACTCTCTAACATAAGGCACGCTTATTAATACCGTCTCATCTCAGCCCCAAGTTACCCCCACCTCCCACCTTGCGGGAAGCTGCCGTCAGCACCCTGCTCCACCCCCAGGCAGCTGGCAGCCCCTTCTTTGTCAGAGCCCATGAGCACAGGCGGTGCCCCACTCTGCCTGAGCCTCCTAACCCCTTAGGCACCTGCTGGCCCCGGGAGGCCCAGCAGCCTCCTCAAGCTTTTGGGGAAGGGAAGAGGGAATGGGCAGTTGAGGGTGAGCAGGACTGAGAGAAGGGTGACACTCGTCAGGGAGAATCAAGGGGAAGACAGCCCAGCCCCGCTGACTCCAGCCCAGGCCCACACTCACCATCCACCTCCCCACTGCCTGGGCTGCTAGCCCAGGCCCGGCATTCGCGTGGGTTCCAAAGCTTCCAGGGTTATTTGCCCTGGCTAAATACCAGGCCCAGACCAGGCTGGCCCTCCGGGCCTGTATTCACACCCAGGACACCCAGGGGCCACTCAGCCACGGACCACTGTGCTGGGGCAGGGCGACAGTGGCCACTGGGGTGCCACCCATAAAGAGGAGCCGGTGGGGACTTCTTGGGGGCTTCTGCCTGGAAGGCAGGCTGCAGGCCCGTGACCAGGGTCTGCCTGGAGCCTACCTAAGGCAGGTGACAGGCAGACTGTTTACATCTCAGCGCAGTGAGAGGCTATGTGTATCTGGCGGCGGCTGGGTGTGTTTTGGCATTTGTCTCCATAAGGGACCCCGTGTATCTCTGTGTCCAGGCCTTCATGGGGACCTCCGTGAGGAGGCCTCTGTGGTCACAGGTCTCTGTTGCGGTGCAAGATGGGGGTGCCTGTGTGTTCGTATGTTTTTATGTCTGCATGCAGGCCTGTACGTGGGGGGGGGGGGTCTGGGACACACGGATCAGCGACTCTAGGCCACGTGCAGGTACGCACGCCTTTGGCCGTGTGTGTCCGTGAGATGTGAGACCACGTGTCGTGTTGTCCGCAGGATGGTGCGTCTCGTCCGCGTGGCTGTGCGTCTGGGTGGTACGTGCTGTGAACGGGGGGGGGGAGGGGGGACTGTGCGGTGCCCGGCTGTCGGTGTGACTTATGCTGTGTCCGGTGACGAATCCGACGAATCTGGCGCGTATCACCGCAGGGGACTCGTGTTTCTGTGTGACGTGTCTTGTGTGGGGTCCGTTCGCGGCCTGTGCTCTGTGCGTTTCGCACACAGGGGCTGTTTGCTGCTGTGACGTGGAGGGGTTCAGGCCGTCGCTGGGTGCTCCGCCCGCTTCCCCAGAGCTCACAGCCAGACCAGGGCCACTCCCGGCCACACC
Organism: Felis catus; assembly: GCF_018350175.1. NCBI lineage: Eukaryota > Metazoa > Chordata > Mammalia > Carnivora > Felidae > Felis > Felis catus. Next base: position 12,027,534 of record NC_058375.1, on the reverse strand, counting down.
TCACCCCTTTCCACAAACTCTACCCCTCACAAAACAGCCTTTCAGTTTTACTTGTAATTCAAAAGGGAAAGAGGCAGTCACCACGCTGAGGATAAAAGAAGTTTACTGTCTCCCCTAGCAATCCCTGCCCAACTACCCGCCGTTCATTCACTCTGTCCAGGTTGCCATGGACACTGGGGGAGCCCAGGGGGTCTGTCCTGGGGAGCCCAGGGGATGTGGCCATGGCTTCCTTCCCATTCTCAGCTGCCTCGCCCAACACCTGCTCCACAGGGACAGGAAGATGGGGGGGGCCTCCATAGGGACCGTGAGGTCCTCCTTGGAACCTGGGAAGTGGCCACTGGGAGCCTCTGCCTCAGTTTCTCTCCATGCGTCAACAGGACACAGACCTTGACCTTGCCTCCACTTCTTTTTCCCAGGGATGCTGCGGGGTTTAAAAGAGTGAACAACCTCACCGACCGGCTTCCAAAGCAGCCGGCATGTAACACTTATGGCCACCGGGGCAGGCCCCACCACCGGTACCCTGGGCACAAGTGGGCAGCAGGGACAAGTACCACAGGACTACAGAGCCCTGGACCAGGGGTCTCAACCCAACTCCACCACTGACCTTGGGCCTATCATGCCCCTGCTCTGGGCCTTTTTCCCCATCTGTAATAAAGTGATCTTCAGGCTCTCATGTTCTCTGTGAGCCCACCCCCAGGACAGGCTTTGAGGTCATTCGCACCCAAACCCTGCCTGCAGGTGGGGGCCTCGCTCACACCATCTCAGACAGACAAAAGTGAAACACCAGGCCCCCTCTACATGCTATTCAGGGGCCTCCCCAGCCACGAGGGAATCTTCTAGACGAATACAGCCCCCCCTGCCACACACACACCCCAGCCTCTGACCTGCTGCAGCCCAGCCTCAGCAACACGTGTTAGCAGAAAAGAAACCTGCCACCCACCCACCCCCACCTCTCCTTTTCTGCCCCTGCCCGCTTGGGGCGCCGTGCTAGCCACACTATGAGTCAGAAGTTGGCATTTAAGAGACAGCCCCCGGGGACCTGGCATCGTGCCAGTGGCCAAAAGATGAGAGGGCTAAATTGGAAGAGGGCTGGCTCAAGGCCCCGTCACCACCAACAATGTGGGATTCGGGCCAGCTCACCCACCACACCTCCCGAAAACTCTGGGAAAAGTAGCTCTACACTGTCCCCGGAGCTGGGGCCACTGCGGGCCCCCCACCCTGTTCCTCTGCATGTCCCAACACGTCGGGAGCCTGTCCAGGCAAGCAAATACCAGGACACTGGCCGGACCTCACAACCACAGGCACGAACACATATCCCTCTTCCCAAAAGGAGTATGCATGCCCCCGCGTGGACAGGCCCAGCCCAGGGGTCCTCGGCTAACCTGGCTCTGCCTCCCGCACAGGGCGTTCTGGGCCAGCCTCAGTCTCTGGGCTCCAGTCTCTCTGTTACATCCAGAGGGTCATGTCCAAGGTCCTTCCAGCTTTCCAACTGCCCCCTGGAACTCCCAGCCCAGTCGTCTCTTCCTACACCCAGAAAACAAACCTGCAATGCACATCTGGGGCTAGGGGTAGAGAGACCTAGCCTTCACCGGCTGTGGGACCCCAAGCACGGTGCTCTCCCTCTCGGAGCCTGTTAGTTCCTCTGCTACACGAGCATCATCATGGTCCCAAGCTTGGTGCATCAAACGTAAAGCACCCAGTAAGTGCCTGGCACACGGTAAGCACTCAATAACCAGTAGCTACGATTATGACTGTGATTACAACCCACACATCTCCCATCTAGACCCTCCTTCCCCCGTGCAACTCTCTCCCGAACTTGCAGCCATCAACTCCCTAGCGTCACCTCTCACAAGACTGGGGGCCCAAAGGAGACAGTGCTCCCGGCCCTGGCCCACAGCGACCCCCTGCCCCGGGAGCCCCACAAGCCTGGGGAATGCGAATCCTGTCTGGACTTGGAGGCAAGCCTGGATTCTCTTTCCTTCCTTTGCTGGTCCTCAGTCCCACGGGGGGTGGCAGCAAGTCTGTGGTGGCCCCAGAAGGCCTGCTGCAGAATGCTGCCTGGGCCCCCTCCACCTGCCGGCCTCCGTGTTCAGCCGCCGCTGGGTGGGCCCCAAGAGCCCCACCCACGGGAGCACAGAGAGACGTCCAGACACTCGAGGGGTGGCAGGGGTCTCTAGGGGTCTTACTCTCTGTGCTCCCACCCCCGGTGTCACCCCTGGTGACAGGTGCTCTCAAGCCCACATCATACTAGCCTCCCCAAGACAGAAAACAAACTGGGAGAGCACAGTGATTTTTCTCGAGGCCACTCGCGTCGGCAGGGCCACAATCCACATCCGGCCCAGCCGGACCCCAGGCCCACCTTCGGCCCGGGGCACAGGCCTGGCCTGGCTGTCTCCCTGCCCTCGCATCAGGGGAGCACGGCGGCCCAGCTCTCGGCCCCCAGGCAGCACCCACCCTCTCGCTGACCGCGTTGTACTTGATGGCCAGCTCGTCACGCTCCGCCCGGCTCTGGGCCAGCAGGTCCTCCACGCGGGACAGTTCCTGCTGCAGCAGCTGGTTTTCCTCCTGCAGCGACAGCACTGATGCCATCTCCGCGGCCGGCAGCGGGGCTGGAGAGGGACAGCAGGCACATGGTTGGCTTCCTTCCCCCCCCCCCCCCCCGCCCCCGGGTCCAGGAGGACACCCTCCCATGATAGGTGCTCTACAAACATCACTGGAGGCAGGAAGAGGGACTGGGCCCCTGAGAGAGGACGTCAGCACCAGAGCACGCAGAGATAAGAACAGGAAGGTGGGCAAAGAGACGGGCCTAGGGCTAGACTCAGAGCGGACCCAGACACCGCCGAAGGGTGGCCCCAGCGGGCCCAGAACGTGCTGGAGGGAGGCTCCGTCCAGCAATTCTAGCTCCTTCTTTCTCCGAGTATTACTCTTCTCTGGGCCTCAGTTTTGCTGATCTGTAACCTGGGTGGAATTGGTAAGCAGGAGACCAGGAAGACCTCACTAAAGGGAAGGGCTTCATGTAACCTCTGAAGCCAGGGCTTCAGATAGTATAGGTCATGTTGGGAGGAGGAGGAGGAAGAGGAAGAGGGGGGAAAAAGGGAGAAGTCGAAGTGTCCCCCCGCCCTGTGGGCTCCCCTTCCATCCCAGGAGAACTGGACACACGCCACAGGTCTCCAGGCTCTTTCAGCCTGAGGTGAGGGTTCTCTAAGTCTCTCCTTGCCTGGGGCTCCCAGGGGCCCCAACACCCCTGGTCGTCCCAAAGAGGTTGGACAAGGACTGTGGCGGAGCCCCAGAATCACCACCAAGGAGAGCTGCCGACACGCCAGCTGTAACTGACTGTGCCCTTCCCAGACTCTCAAACCACACAGGAGGTTGTGGACGGCACCCAGCAGGAGGAACAGGGGCCCATCAGCCTCTCTGCCCTGCTGGGGAATGGACAGGACCATCCCTGGGACTTCTGCAGAGCCCTGAGCTAAACTGAGCTGCCCTCCCCCTGTAATCTGGGGTTCAGCCAAGCTCACACCTTCCCTGGGAGAGAACGTGGTGTTTGGGTCTAAGTCTCTGCTGTGGGCTGCGGGTGGGGGTGCTCATCCCCACTGTCTCGCAGCGTCACATGGAGAACGACTCTGGGCAAACTATACCTCTGAGCCTCCATTTCCCCATCTGTAAAATGGGTCCCTCCATCACAGGGTTGTGCCCGCCTCACAGTGAGTATTTGAGAAATGGAAGCTGCGGTCATTCCTGTCATTACAGCCATGGCAGAGGGGGATGTGAGAAGGGGTGAGGTGCAGGCAGTGTCTGTGGGGGCGAATGAAGAGCGGCACCTTGGTTCTCAGGCTGGGAGAGGTTGCGGGTGATGATCTCCCTGATGCGGGCAGGTAGGCAGGCGAGCTGAGAGTCCTGGGCAGGGTCCTGCTCGCTCAGGCCCTTCTCCCGGCCTGCCCTCAGGACGCTGCTCTCCAGGGTCTGTGGGGGCGGAGAGAGAGAGTGTGAAGGGGACCGGGGGCCCTGGTCTCCCTGGCCTGGATGGGAGAGGAACAAAGTCCTGCTGCCCAAGATGTGGGGGCCCGTGAGACCCTCAGGAAGCCCCCATGCGGAGGGAAGCCTGGGAGCTACAACGAAAAAATGCCCCATGGGAGGGCACCCTTCAGTGCCTCCTGCCCCGAGAAGGAGGCCCCATGGAGGGCCAGAGAAGCGAACCAAACCGCATGGCTCGCTCACAAAACCCATCGGGGCAGCACAGGGCTGGGGGTTCCAGTCCAGCTCCAACCCTCCAATCCCAGAGGATTCCACTGTGCTAGCAGAGGTCACCTCAACCCTTAAATCTGGGAGCAGGGATCCCCTTTTCCCTGGGATAAGGGGGCCAAAGCAGTTTTGCTCTGAGCACCTCTGTACCCCCAGTCCGGCTGGGAGTTGCAAGCTGGGGCCCCCGTGCACCCTCCCACCCCATGACCCCAAGATGTACCTACCACTCATCCATTCCTGCTAGACCCATGCTCCCCTGCCCCGGACAGGGTGGGCACAGTCGTCAGGACCCACCTGGATAACCGTCTCCAGTGCCAGCTGGGCCTCCACCGATTCCTCCAGCCCCAAGCTCATGGAGGGGGCAGCTGTGGGCACCCCCCTCCAGGCCCTTCTCCAGGGCCCCAGAGACTAGCTCAGCTCTCCCACCCCACAGCCAGACCGCTGTGCTGAGCACAGGGCAGATTAGGCTTAAATCCGGCGGTGCCCCCCATGTGACCACCGAGGTGGGAGGGGTGAGGGAGGGGGAGGGGCTGGGGAAGGAGAAGAGGGGAGGGAAGAGAAGAAAGGGGAGGGATGAAGAGGGGGAGGGGAGGAAAGGGGGAAGAGGTGGGGGAGAAAGGGAAAGGCTGGAGAGAGGGAGGAGGAGGGACCTGAAGATGAGGGGACCCCCCCAGCACACACACACACACACACACACACACACACACACACACACACACAGAGTCCACCCTCCCCAGCTGCTGGGTCCTAGAGCCCTCCAAGCCTAGGGGGCGGGGTCAGCATCAGGAGGCGGGAAAGGCTAGTCTTTTGAGACCTCCTTTGCTGACCCAGATGGGGGTCACGTGACTTGCTAAGAATGTATTCAAAGGGTGCTGGGATGACGTTTTCCCACATCGGGTTCGGGGCAAAGATCGCAGGCTGTGGAATCGCCCACACCCCTTTGCCTCCATTCCCCTCTCCTTCCCCCGCCCCCCCCCCCACACACACACACAGGCTGTGTGCCTCTGGGAAAGGAACTTTGCCTCTCTGAGCCTCACTGTCCTCTTGTAAGATGCAGATAATATCGGGATCGATCTCATGGAGTTGTCTGGGAATTTAAACAAAAAACTGGGGTGTGCACAAAGAGTGTGTGACTCCGGCTCATACTAAGTATTTGATAAATGTCGATTTCATTCCTTTGAAAATCCCAAATGTACAGTCCCTGTGCCCCACGGCCAGAGGTCCACCCACCACCTCCCACGGTCCCTGCCCTCCTGTGGCAAGGAAGCTGCCTGCTGCAGTTAGGCCCGAAACTCCGGACTGAGCGGCAGATCTGGGGTCACATGGGAGTCCCAGCTCTGCCCCTCGTTGGCAGTATGACCTTGGACAAGGTACCTCTCTGAACCTCAGTTTCCTCATCTCTAAAATGGGATTGAAAGACCTACCACGCAGAGTCACTGAGGATCGGGTGGGTTGAAAAGTAGAAGGAGGTTAGAACCACATCGGACACGCAGCCAGCAAGGAGGGTCCTGTTTGCATGAGCATCACTCCCGCTACCTATGGGCCCCTCCGCCTCAGGGTGCCCTCCGCTCTACACGCCATGTCCCACGGGAGTCATATTCGCATTATCTCATTAAATCCTCAACTCAACCCATTTCCCGATGAGAAAACCAAGGCTTAGAGAACTTAGGGCTCTTACCTGTTCCAAGTGACCCGCCACAGGGAAGTGGGAAGCCCAAAGCTCATGCCACTTGGCCCAGGCAGCCTCCCAAGAAGTGCCCAAAGGCCAGGCATTTTCCCTGGAAGACTCTACCCCTGTGTCTAGGTCAGACCCAGGAATGCAGCAGGTACTGCAGAAATGCACATCAGTCAGGCTGGACCCCTCGCCCTCAACTAGGAGATCTGTTCTGCAAATGGAAAACCAGGAAACAGGGCACGCCAGGCCAAAAGATAAGTGCCACCGAGTTGCTGCGGCAACCAAGGCCAAATTTAGGCAAAAGTGAACTTGGCCAGGGGCAGAGAGCTGTCGCTACCAAACTCTGGGACTCCCGTTTTCCCACCTCCAGACACCCTCCAGAAATCCCCTCCAGAGGCTGCACACCCAGAACCAGAGCAGGGGGCAGGCCACAGACACCCCTAGGCCAGGATCTCTGCCCCTGCTTGCCCGGCTTGGCAGAGAGGGGGCCCCAGATGTGCTTGATGAACTGAACGGAATTATTCTGTGCCTTCCCCCTAGCCAGTGCCCTAAGGGATAAGGAGAAGGGAGCAGGATGCCAGAACCCTGGGCACTGGAGGTTGCCTCTGCCCAGAGTTCTCCCCCTAGAGTCTGACTGGGTTCTCTAGATCCCAAGAAATCACATCTAAATCCTGTGTGTACGTGTCACTCTCCAATTCTCAAAACAATGAATTCCTCATAGGAAAAGTCTGGATGTTATAGCTTCGGCATCCAACTCCAGTCTGGGCTATGCCTCCCCGCCAGCTGTGCGAGCTGAGCAGGGACTTTGCCTCTCTGAGCCTCAGTTTCCTTATCTGTAAAATGGGGTGATAATGGCACCTGCTCCTATCATGAGGCTTCAATGAGGTGATCCACGCTTAGCTGTGCGCTTGGATACGGTGTGGCAGACGCTTCCGTGTGTTGAGCAAAACGCATTTCCGATTCTTCTCAGGAAGTGGGACTCCCTTGCAGTCGGCTACGGCCATGTGATCACATTCCGGCCAGGAGAATTAAGATAAAAAGAACGCAGACCTGGCCCATGAAGTATCTCTCATGAGGAAATGCTGGTCTCCTTCCTTGTCCACCAAAGGGAAGGCAATTGTGCTGAGGCCCTAGGGGATGCCAGAGCCACGTGCTGGAAGGGTCTGGGTCTGTGGGTCACCATGGAGAAAGCCAAACACCACGGGGAAAGCCAAACACCCAACAGGACTTTTCATGAATGAGAAACAAACTTCTGTTAAGCCTCTGAGATTTCAGAGTTTTGCTGTCACGTCAGCTAGTATCACCCTAATGATGACACACGCTGTTAAATAGTGGATAGTGTTGGGTCTTATTAGCGTTATCATTACCACCACTGATATTACTGGCTCGTCCCAGGACCCAGTCTAGAACCTTGTTGCCTGGTACAGGGCAGCATGCCATGACAAGACTAAGGCTCAGCGAAGTTAAATACTTGCTCAAAGTTACCCAGTAGGAACAGCTGAAGCCACACGTGAGACCCAGGCAGGCCTGGTTCCAAAGTTTTGAACGATAACAGCAATGGCTACCATTATGTAGCACGTACTATTGCCAGCCACCAGCCTAGGTCTCTGACGTGTGTCACATAAGCCACTGCCACCTTTTTGCCTGCACTGGGTCTCCCTGCCTCTCCTCTCGTCCCTCCATTCCAGTCTATTCTTTTTCTTTAAGTTTATTTATTTATTTTTGAGAGCGCGAGAGCGAGCACAAGAGAGCAGGGGAGAGAGAGAGGAAGAGAAAGAGAATCAAAGAGAATCTCAAGCAGGCTCCCAACCATCAGCATAGAGCCCAGCACAGGGCTGGAACTCACAAACCGAGAGATCATGACCTGAGTCGAAATCAAGAGTCGGATGCTCAGCGGATCGAGCCACCCAGGCGCCCCAATTCCAGCCTATTCTCACACAGTAGAGACCACATCCCTCTGCTGTTCAATCCCACCCCTCCCCCAACACACACACGGCTTCCTATCACACTCAAAATTAAATAACAAAATTCAAGGTCCTGCCGCAGGGCCCTGGTCCACTTCTCCCACCTCATCATCCCCTTCTCTCTTGCCCCTGCTCCACTCCAGCCACGCTGGCTTTCTTGAGTCTCAGCCATACGTATCAGGCATGCTCCCACCTCAGGACCGTTGCACCTGCCATTTTCCCTGCCTGCAATCCCTCTTTTACATGACTGACTACTGCTGGTCAGCCAGATCTTGCCTCAAAAATATCACCTTCTGAAAGGGCTAATCCTGACACGAAGCTAAAGTGGTCCCTGCCGGTAGTCATTCACCATTTTCTCTAACATGTATGTGGTCTACCTCCTCCAGGGACAGGGATCCAGCCGGCCTTGTTCACTGCTACCTCCGCAGTGCCTAAGGCCCTGAGCTCCATGAACAGCTGTTGAATAAATGAATGCATGCACGCACGCATGCATGCACGCAAAGAAACAATAATACAGGAAACTAAATGAAAAAAATTTGAAAAAGAAACAGTTCCCCTGAACTTTGGTGGGGGGTCACATAGGGCAAGTCCTGGCCATATGATGTCACCCACAGACTGGAAGTCCAGGCGGACCCCAGGGAACACATATCCAGCACCTGCTGTGTCCCTGGAGCTCAGGGTAAAAACCCGACAGTGGCCCCAACATGGGACTGAGTGGGAAGGGTGCCTAGTGTCCAAGGGCTTGAGAGAAAGCCTGGGGGAGTCCTCTCCCTGAGCGAAGTCAGGCAAACCCTCAAGATCCAGGGGTTCCGACTCCTGAGGTCTTTCCTGAACCCTGCTTCTGACTAAGGAGCCCGCCGGCCTCGGGTCTAACACAGGACTTGTTTATCTATTAAGCACCTGCTGTGAGCTCAGCTAAGGAAAATAGCAAATCTCGGATGAAAACAGAAAGGTACCCTCATGGGCCCTCCCGCACGGTGTCCCAAGCTCCCAGACACGTCCCAGCCCCAGGGGGAGCTGGCCTCTCGGGTTTGCATTAAAATCCGGAGCGAACCCGTTGGGAATACGCCAACCGCAGGCCCCATGTTGACAAACCCAAGGAGGGCCCAAATCCCTGCACAGGCTGTGCCTTCGTGGGCAACCCTATTGACCGCTCCGGGCCTCGGTTTCCTTATCGGTAAAATGGGGCTACTTTGCGTTTTGCCGATCGCAGCGAGGGTGAAACGCCCTCCCGCGCGAGGAGGGCAGGGACGCTGCTGGGCCCACAGGAAGCCGCAGCCCGGGAGCTGCTGTTAGTGGCGACGGTCGGGAAGGGCCTCCCGCGGCGGCCCGGCCGGCGGAACGACGGGACCCGGGACGGGGGCGCCCCTCGGGGCCTCGGAACGCCGAGCCCCGCAGGCCGCCGCCGCCGCCGCCGCCGCGCCCGGCCCCTGGCCCCCAGGGTCCCGGCAGGGCTTGGAGCCGGGGACAGACAGGGCGCGTGCACTGCCGGGGGGTGCGGGAACGCGGCGAGGGCGCGGGGTTTCCCCAGGGCCCGGGGACGCCGGCTCCGGCCCGCCCCCTGGCGCGCGCCCGCCTTCCCGCCCGCGCGCGCCGCCACCTCAGCCTCGCGGCCTCCGCCCGCCGCAGCGCGCGCCCGCGGCCTCCTACCTTCGCGCGCCGCCACCGCCACCGCCGCCGCCGAACGGGCCGGGCGGGGCGGGGCCAGGGCAGGCCCGGGGGCGGGGCCAGGGCAGGCCCGGGGGCGGGGCCAGGGCAGGCCCGGGGGCGGTTCCGGGGGCGGGAACGGCGTCAGCGCCCGCCCCGCCCGCGTTCCCGCCGGGGCCGCGGAGGAAGGCGCGTCCCTGGGCCCGGGCGCGGCGGCGGCGGCGGCACGAAGGGTGCCGCGCGCTCGGTCTGTTGAGCGCTTGCCGGTGGCGGGGGCTGGCTTGAGGGCTTTTCCAACACAGTCGCTTTGACTGTTCCTGACGACCCGGCCAGCGGGGATTATTGGCTCCTTTTGCGTAACGGGAAGCTGTAGACGAAGCAAGTCAAGGTCGCGAAGCTGCAAGGTGGCAGAGCGGAATCGGAGCCCACTCCCAGCTGCGGAGCCCGCCGCGGTCTCGCTTGTGTTCACTGGCCACGACTTAAAGGTCTAAAACTCTTAAGCTCTGGCCTCCGCCCATCGCCCCACCAGACAGAGGGGGCATTCCCTGCCCTGCCCGCCCGCACCTTGAAGCCCCCAGTAATTGTACTGAGGCTTCGCTGACTCCACCGGCAGGAGAACATTTTCTGATTGTCTTGCTAATCGTGCCTGAGGCATTCTGGCCTCAGTTTGTTCATCTGTGAAATGGTGGAAACCCATCTGCCGCCCACTTCTCACAAAATCATATGCCTTCCCCAAATGGGATAGGGATCAGCCCATAGAGGAAACTATGTTTTTTTATAGATAATAGATAGATAGATGCCCTTTTTCTTTAAAACATTAAAAAAAAATTTTGTGTGTGTTTATTTTTGAGAGAGAGAGAGAGAGAGAGAGAGAGAGAGAGAGAGAGAGAGTGAGCAGGGGAGGGGCAGAGAGAGAGGGAGACACAGAATCCGAAGCAGGTTCCAGGCTCCGAGCTGTCAGCACAGAGCCCGACGCGGGGCTCGAACCCACGGACTTGGAGATCATGACCTGAGCTGAAGTCAGACGCTTAACCCACTGAGCCACGCAGGCGCCCCTAAAAATTTTTTTTTAATGTTTATTTTTGAGAGAGACAGAGCATGAGTGGGGGAGAGGCAGGGAGAGCAGGAGACCCAGGCCGTGAAGCAGGCTCCAGGCTCCTCACTGTCAGCACAGAGCACGAGGCAGGGTCACACACACAAACCATGAGATCCTGGCCTGAGCCGAAGTCAGATGCTCAAAGGACTGAGCCACCCAGGCGCTCCCCACCCCCTTTTTAAAAAAGTAATGTCTAGGGGCACCTGGGTGGCGCAGTCGGTTAAGCGTCCGACTTCAGCCAGGTCACGATCTCGCGGTCCGGGAGTTCGAGCCCCGCGTCGGGCTCTGGGCTGATGGCTCAGAGCCTGGAGCCTGCTTCCGATTCTGTGTCTCCCTCTCTCTCTGCCCCTCCCCCGTTCATGCTCTGTCTCTCTCTGTCCCAAAAATAAATAAACGTTGAAAAAAAATTAAAAAAAAAAAAAAAAAGTAATGTCTATACCCAATGTGGGGCCGAGCAGACAAACCCAGGATCAACAGTCGCATGCTCCCTCCATGGACTGAGCCAGCCAGGTGCTGAGGAAATCATGCTTTGGAAAGTAAACAGTGATAGGTCATTTCTGTTGTAACAAGAAGTTAGATTCTGTCCGCCCACTGGGCCTCAATCTCCCTCTGTTCTCCAAAGCACTGAATCAAATCATCCATTTTCAAAGGAGGAAGCAGGTCTGAATCTCTAGGGCTGCGAGGGGGGCGTGCTTTGTCTGAAAAAGCATGTTTAATTTTATATTTGGAAAATAGAAAATACCCAGAAAGAAAAGAAGGCCTATGGCTGGGTATAGATGGGTAGGAAGGGATGAATGGGAGTTTCATCTTTGTTGAAGAAGAGCCTGGGTTTTACATCTGAGAACCCACACTTGAGGCTGCGAACGTGGCCTTCGGGCTCTGCCAACCTGGGATGGCACAGGCAAGGCTGCAGCCTGGGGCGCCTGGGCGTTTCAGTCAGTTAAGCATCTGATTCTTGATTAAGGCTCAGGTCACGATCTCATGGTTCATGAGTTCGAACCCCCCGACAGGCTCTATGCTGACAGTGTGGAGCCTGCTTGGGATTCTCGCTCTCTGCCTCTCCCCCATCTCCAAAATAAATGAAAACTGGGGGGGTGGGGTGGGGGGGTGGGAAAAGGCCATAACCTGGGCCAAGGCTGAGAGCTACTGGTCAAGAAAGGTTTGGGTCAATCCCTAGAGTCTGGGGAAGGGGAGGAGGAGCTGCAAAATTGGGAGAAGGGCACAATTTCCCAAGGGGTGGCTGACCTCCGCCAGTAAGCACAGCTGGCCCCAGGTGCCCCAGGATGGTACAGATCTCTGTCACCCTGTCTGGACTCCCCAGACTTGCTGGGTTCCTACCAGGCCCTGACAGGCTCACGGACTCCCCAGCCCACTCCCGATCCCATCCCTGCAGAGCCCTCCGTCCAGAGTGCTCCTCAAGCACCAGGGTCTGGGTTCAGGCCCCCATCGCTGCCCCTCCCTCCAGCCGACCTGCCCGTTGCCTCCACCAGGCCTCCCTTGGTTACCAGTACCTGCACCCCGGAGGCAGCCTACACTGGCTGCATACCACACTGTACTGCCTGCTTCCTCTTAGATTCTCTCATTTCATCCTCGGTCCCCTTTGAACAGGATCTAGGCTGCAAAGCAGGTCCTAGGGCTGTTTCTATTTTACAGATAAAGAAACGGGACACTCAGAGAGGTACAGTCACTTGCCCAAGGATACGCACCAGGGAGTTCAGTGCCTTTCAATCTCATGTTCTTTCCCCTATACCACGCTACCTCATGTGAGACTTTGGGAGGGACAGCAAACACAGCGACTCTCTCCTGACCCTCTTACCCCCAGAGCCCATAGGAGCCTGCTGCGGGCAATCACATACTTACCCCGGCCTCCGCAGGAGGCCTCTGACTCCCCTCTCTGTGAAGAGGCCGGGTCCCCTTCTGTGCTGAACCAGGGACTCTGCTCAGTTCAGCCTGGCCCGTGGTCATTTGAATCCCCAGAGCTGCTGCCCACTCTCCCGGCCCTATACCTAGATGGTGCTCAGCCCAGTGACCCCAAGACCAGCCACCAAAAGGGAACTGTGCCAGGGCCTCACCTGCTCACTGCAGAGGGCTCTAAATCTGCAATTCAGGTAACTGAAAAACAAGTGACTGACTGGAATTACCACCCCAGGGTTGCTAGGGCCAAATGCCTGCCAAATCCCGGTGCTAGGCTGGGTTGGACTCTGACCACCGTCAGCAAAACCACATTAACCAGGAGGCATAGAGGACAGGCATTCTGATTAATTGGATCCACTGGGTATCTTTTTAAGGTGTGTTATTTATTTTAATGTTTATTTTTGAGAGAGAGAGAGAGAGAGAGAGAGAGAGAGAGAGAGAGAGAGCACGCGCACGCGAGCACAAGCAGGGGAGGGGCAGAGAGAGAGGGAGACACAGTATCTGAAGCAGACTCCAGGCTCTGAGCTGTCAGCACAGAGCCTGATGCAGGGCTTGAACTCAGGACCCGTGAGATCATGACCTGAGCCGAAGTCGGAGCCACCCAGGCACCCCCGAGACTCCCACTTCAAACACACTTTGCTCACTTCTTATATTAGTTCTCTATTGCTGCATTGATAGGATTACCACAAATTTAACAGCTTAAAACATCTACCGGCTCAGTTGCTCTGGGTCCAGAGTCTGAGCCCAGCTTCACCCGGTCCTCTGCAGTCAAGGCTTGGCCGGGGCTGTGGCTCATCTAAATGACCAACTGGGGAAGGACCAGATTCCTAGCTCACGTAGTTTGGGCAAGAGCTCTGTTTCTCGCAGACTTGTCGGACCAGGAGGTCTGGTCTCCTGTTAGCTGCCAGCCAGGGGCTGCCCTCAGTTCCTTGCCTCTTCGACCCTCTGACGAGGGCAGCACACACGTGGCTACTTGTTTCTTTAAAGCCAGTGAGACGGGATCTCAGCCAAGTCAGATATTGTCATGTTCTGTGACTTAAGCACGGAAGCAACATCTCGTCACCTTTGCCTTATTGTATTGCTTGGAAAAAACGGGTCTCGCTTACGTCAAAGGAGGGGATTACGCGAGGTGTGCACGCCTGGTGGGGGTAATCATGGGGGCCACCTTTGTGGGTCCGGGCATTCGGATCCCCCAGCTCCGCAGAGTAGAGCCCAGGCCTGACGTTCCCCACCCCCAACCAATTTGGAAGCCCTGGCCAGGCGTCTAATTGAAGAGATGCCTGGTTTGGTATTGGGGGTTTTCCCGGGTACCCTGGCCCTATAGCAGGTTTTCTCCAGCCAGGATTCCAGTAGGTGATGGGAGAACACCAAACTGTTTCTCACCCCACCCCTACCCGCCACAGATCCGTCAAGGTGTTTTTCAGGTTAGATCCCTGATGGCTGCTTCGCCAGCGGCCTCGCCACCCCTGTTACGAGTAATGGTTCCGGGCAAGTTATCTGATTCTCGGCAAAGGTCATTAAGGCCAAACTATGAGATGGGCGCCTCCTAATGCTTCTATGTCTCCTCTGAGTGACACCTGGGGTAAGGAAGGAGCCTGTGGTCACACACCTAACGAGGAGAGACTAGCTCCATAGCCAAGGTCCACCTCCAGAACCCAAGCGCCCACCTCCAAGGGGAGGTACTTCCAACTCAAGGGTTCTTTCAAGTGTAAGCTTCCTCCCTCCCAGCCACCAGATGCTTCGGAAGAAAACAGATGGGACGTAAGAGAGACCCAAAGTTCTGAGATTCCTTTGATGCGAATTCCTTACTCTTACTCAAAGGGCACAGGACCCTCAATTCTAATTTTCTATGTCCCCCCCCCCTTACCTGGTTTATTAGCCAGAGCAGCTGTTTCTTTCCATCAACAACAACAAAATCTGCAGCTTTCCTACCAAACCCTCAGGCACGGGAAGTGCCGTGGCCCTTTCTTTTTGGCCTCTGCGTGCCCGTACACCCTTACCATCTCGGGAGATGCTTCCACGGTGAGGTCACCACCTTACAAGGCAAGGAGCCCAAACATCCCAGAATGGCAAAAAGACTGTGCCTTTCTAGGCGCACGGGAGAGGAGTTACTGGTTTCCTTAGGGCAAGAGGATGGAATTCTCTCATTGTGGCTAATCTGACACCTTGACATCAGACTTTGATCTGGACACGTGACCAGTGGTGAGAGGTGGCTGAGTCTAGCTGCGGCATCCCGGATGGTTTGGTGGCCGTGCTGCCGAAAACCTGTTCATCTTTGACATACGTTGACAGACGCAAAAATATTTATTTATCTTAGGGAATCTGGTCCCACAAAAAGGCCAACACCTTTTTCATCTCATCGTCTTGACCCTCCAAAAAACAGATCTTTCGATTAAGAGGTAAAGTATGTCGATAAAAGCAAATTTAGAGGTGTGCTCAGATAAAATCATTTCTTACAGACCAGTACTCCAGGCAACCCTAGACTTCCAGTTCACGCAGAACTCCCTTCTATCTGTCATGTACAGTCTCTGAAGGAGAAAAGTAAGTTAAGAGGTTGTCTGCAGACAAGGCACTTCAGAAACCACCTGGCGGCGGACAGGAAGGCCGAACCCCCACCTCCGTGAGAACAGCTCCAATGTTCCTGCTCAAACACTCTTCCGCCTGGCTTCCAGCGAAGCCTGCCTCAGCCCCGCATTGCCTACCGGGCCCGGAGGACCCGGCAACCAGGCCACTTGGCCAGGACGAACACCGTTTTCTGAAGCTCAGCGCGGTTCCTGCGGCCGACGCCGTGGAATGCTTTCAGAGGCCCCTGCCGGGGCCTTTTGCAGGAGCAGTCCCTTTTGCAAGGGCGCGTTAGTGCAGATCAGCACGTTAGCAAAGCAAATCTTAAAAAAGGTTTTAAAAGCTGGTTAATACTCCTGATTCCCCTCCTGATTATCTGTTCAAGCTGCAGCCTATAAACCTGCCAGTAATCAGGAAGGAATCCCCCCTCTGAAGGCACCTGGAATGAAGTGGCTCCAGCCAATGGGAGTGCACAAAGCCCTCCTTCTGGACGCTGGTCATGTGACACTCGTAACCACTGAGAAGGGCCGATCTGAGTCCAGGCAGCACACTCAACCCCTTCTCTTTTGCTTTGGGGGCTTGTGTTTAATACGGGTCACTGTGATGGAAGCAGCAGTCTCGGAGTCTCTCATGTCAAGAGAACAGAGAAGGGGATGCCGGAGTTTTTCTCCTCCTGAGTTCTGGTGGCACACCTGAGTCCCAGGGAAGTGTGACATGTGCCAATTCACTGCGAACATGCCAGTCTGTTAAGAACGTCAAGACAAGGAGGAGAGGGTCATGCTCCAGACAGAGGCTGGCCGCGGAGAGCTCCGTCCTCCTTCCTTTGGCCCAGGTGAGGCGGCTCCTTTCCAGAAGTTGTACGAGGAAGAAGAGGGGTGCGCTCAGATCAGAACTGGACCCAGCCTGTGCCTGGTTGAGTCTGGCTGGAAGTCGACCTGTAAAAGGAAAAAGAGGAAGGGGTGGGAGAGTTCAGATGTTTGAAAATATAAAGTCGATAAAATGTGGCTTCTCTCTGGGCAGAAAGAGCTCCGGGAAGCTGGTCCCCGAATGTTCTAGAGCAGGGGTCGGCAAACTACAGCCCAGGGACCAAATCTAGTCCTCTGCCTGTTTCTGTAAATAAAAGGTCACTGCTGCACAGCCACGCACATTGAGCTACAAAAGCAAAACTGAGACCATAAGGTCTGCAGAGTCTATACTAAGTGCCATCTGGTCCTTTACAGAAAGCATGTGCTGAGTCCTGTCCTGCAGCCCGTATAACGTCCGCAGAATACATTTAAGTTTGGAGCACCTCTTCACCTCGACTCCAAGGCAAGGCTTGAAATTTTATCGAGGTGAAGAAGGCAAGAGACCTTGCCTCGGAGGTCCCATGAGGACGGGAGCAGAGGAGGAAGGGGGAGCTCCTAGTGAGGACGAGACCAGAGAGGGTCGCAAAGGGTAGCCCCAGGTCGCCCAGCAGTAGAAGGCAGCGAAGAGCCTTCACGGAGAGAAGCGTGCCACCCAAAGGGGGCACCTGGGGCTCTGCCCTCCGGCCGGCCTGAGAATCTCCGAGCGAGAGCTGCTGCTCTGAACACCACAACAAAAGCACCTGGGCCGATCCCAGGTTTCTCGAGAAGCAGCCCCGGCCCCAGTCCCACCACAAAAATGTGACCCTCCTCACCCTGTGGATTTGGTAAAGTCTCCCCAGATGTCGGCGGTGGCGGCGGTGGCAGGCTTGGGCTGTGGCCAGGACACGGTGGCACCTCCTACTGACGTCCCCACATCCGATGGGCAGGGAGGAAAGAAAAGGAGACACACGTCAGGGATCGCTCTTTTGGGTGGTCTCAGTGACCCTGAGAAACCAGCCTCATGCCTCCAGGTGCCTGAGAAAGACACACGGAGACCTGCTCTGGGGCAACCAGACCCAGCGAGCTGCCACATTTCCGCCATCAGCTCATGAGGCCGTGAGGGCTCCTGGAGAAGAGTGGAAGGCCACGTACGAGGTGGAGGGGAGGGTGCCAGTGAGGAGGAATCACACCTCACCTATCATCCCTACCTGAAGCTGACCTTGTTTCCAACGGCTGACGTTGGCCATCTGTTTAAAATTTACCATCTCCTGCCCTGGCTTCTTGAGTGGAGAATGCCCACCAAAGCTGCAAGCCCGTCTTCACGTAAAGCCCTCAGTCCAGTGTCTGGATCAACCGAATGAAAAAGTCATGCTCCGGACAAGTGGCAAGTGCTGGGACCCAAACAGGTTAGGGTTTGGGGAGAGCCTTCTAGAAGAAGCCACAGAAGCTGCTATCTGTGTGTACCTTTTCATCCAGGGAGGGGGCACAACGGGGCCACAGGGGCTGTTTCTGTGCGTTTCTGGCACCTCTCCCAGGGCTAACCGCCCCTTCCAAAGGCCCTGAGCTACCCTCTGCCTTCCCACCAGTTTGCTACGTCTCATCTGCTCTGGGCTGGGAGATCAGATAAAACCAGGCCCTTCAAGTGTTTAGTTTTACAGCTCGCCAAGTGCTTAAGCAGTGCTTTAAAGTGCACTATCTTTCAAACCCCATCACAGTCCCTGGGGGAAGATAGGCCGGGACCAACCGTGTGACTTCATGCACATTCCTCAGGTCTCAGTTCCCTTATCTCTCAAAGGGAGACAACAACAGTGCTGACCTCACAGAACTGGTCTGTGTTTTGTTTGGTTTTGTTAAGTGGGCTCCACCACACCCAGCACGGAGCCCAAGTCAGGGCTTGGAACTCATGACCCTGGGATCAAGACCTGAGCTGAGCTCAAGACACTTAACCAACTAAGCCACCCGGGGTGGGGGTGGGGTGCTGACACCATTTCATCTGGAGACATGCTAATTGCCAGTCTGGCACATTAGAGCACAGCCCTTGAGAGCAGCAGCTGTACTTGGAGTATCCCCAGGACCTGAAACACCACCTGGCACATATACATATTCTGTATCAGCCGTTAAAAACGCACCAGCAACTGAGGAAAGGCCTAAGACTGGCTCTCAGACCTCAGCGAGCACACAACACTAAGAACACAGACGTTCCTGCCCCTGTCCCTGGTGATGCCAAGGTAGGTGGTCCTACACGGTGCTAAAAGGATAGTTCCAGGTGTCGGGGCCGGGGCTCACTGACTGCTACTCCTGCCCACTCCTGGGCTGGGAATCCCCCACAGGGCTGAGGTTGGAAGCCCGACCTTCAGACAGGGAAGCCAACGTCCACACCCCTAAGAGAGAACGAAAGCAGGACTCCTGCCTAGATCCTGCCCCCTGCCAGAACCTGGTGAGATCTGCGTGGAGAAAGTGGGCTGGTGACAATCACCCAGCCTGGGGAGGGCCAGGTGCATCCAGCTAGGCTGGGCAGGTAGGGTGGGGAGGCCAAGGAAATGGGCTAGCTCCCCGGCATGATCAGCGGCTGGTAATAGGCACGAACCTCTGGAATCCCAGGGTCTCCAAAAGCCGTTCCTTACACCTTAGAACAAGCACCAGCATAGCGTGCTGGGGGAGTTACCTCTGTTTCCCAGCACCCCGAGGGCCTTACAAGGAGCGTGCTCCAAACGAAATCCCCAATTTTATTTCCCACCACTCACCTTGGCAGACTTATGCTACATCCATAACCTTAAATACACCAGATGTTTAAAAATCTGAGCCTTGGCGCACCTGGGTGGCTCAGTCCGTTGAGTGTCTGACTCTTGATTTCAGCTCAGGTCATGATCTCACGGTTCGTGGGATGGAGCCCTGTGTTGGGCTCTGTGTTGACATGTGGAGCCTGCTTAGGATTCTCTCTCCCCCTCTCCCTGCCCCTTCCCTATTCTCTCACGTGTACTCACTCTCAAAATTAATTAATTGAAAAAAAACCCAAAAACCTGAGCCCCATTCACACTTGTCTCTCTCTCTGCGACGCCAAGCATCATCCCCTGCCCCAATCTCTTTCCTTAAAGGCCCAGTTCAATTCCACCTTTTGCGTGAAGCCTCCCCACACCATGCTGGCTGGTAGTATGTGGACCCATACATTTGGTCTTTGCGTCCATGACTCCTCTCTCCTACTAGATATGAGTAGTCGACATGAGAAGACCATGTCTCCATCACCCACCCACTCGACAAACACTGAGCAGCCTCTGAGAGCCAAGAACGCACGTGTGGGTGATTTCACAGCCATGAACAAGTTTCAGTCCTTGCCCCATCAGGGGCAGACAGAGGCACCGAGGGGGTTAGTGGTGGGCATCAGAGAACAGAGGAAGCCCTTACCCAGTCTGGGCAGGATCACCTTCTAGTTTGTCACATACAGGTACCGGATGATGGACCAGTGTGAGTGCAGGAGGGAACACGCCACGGGGCCCCAGCCACCGAGGGTGGGGAGAGGAACCCACAGGGCAGGTTCAGCAACAAGCACTCCGGAGCACTGACCTGAACTGGGAGCAACTGATGTCTGGCCGAGGGACCCCCCCGCAGACAGCTGCTCCCCAGGAGGGGGGATCAGGGTGGAGGTTTTCCCCCCTGGAGGCGGGGGAAGCAGGCTCAAGCCCCCTGTGCTGGCGGGCCGGGCTCGGGGAGTCCCAGCCGCTCCTTCCTTCTTCTTCATGTTCTAAAGAGAGGAGAGGAATGCAAGCCAGTCAGCTCTGCTGGGGTCCCACTCCCACTGGAAAACCCCACAGGGAGGGCCACGGCGGCCCCCAAGCCCCAAATGTCTGTATAACCACAAGGCGGTCAAGAGCTGTCCAGCACTCTCACTGTTACGAACAGTACTCAATGCGGCACAATTCTGGAGCTATTCCCAAATACATTTTAAGACTCGGCACTGGCTTCATTAATCATCAGAGAAATACAAATCAACACCACAAATGAAAACTAGTGCTGTGCCAGTACACGCCCACCAGAACGGCTAAAATGTAGGCTGTCAAGTACCAACAAGGATAGGGAACAACCAGAACATTCCCACACTGCTGGTGGAAGCACAAACTGGGAAAACTCCTTGGAAAGACAGCTTCAAAGAATCTATAAAGCCGAGCACGCCAACGGATGACCCAGCAATTCCCCTCCTGGAAACAGACCTCCCAGGAATGCGTTCTCACATGCACTTGGACGTTCACAGCCGCACCATTTGTGAAAGCTCCAAACTGGCAAGCGCTCCGGTTGAACGGTAACACCGGGGCACATTCTCATCACGAAATACGCCACCACAGTGACGACAGACAAGTTACGTGCACCGAACGGAGGCTCTCACAAATGCTACGCTGGATCAAGGGGTTACACACACAAGAGCACAAAGCAGAGGATTCATTCATAAAAGGCACAAACAAAATCTAGGGCGTCCAACGTCAGGACAGTAGCTACTCTAGCCTGTGGACGGGAGCAGGGGAGGGGCTTCTGAGTGCGGATAATCTCTGCTTCTTGATCTGGGGCTAGTTTGGGTGGGCACGTTTGGTTTTCAAAAATTCACCGCCTTCTACATTTATAACGTGTGTGCTTTTCTGTGCGCGTATCATACTTCAGTAAGACCTTATAAGGGGAGCAGCAGCTTAATCCAATGCTAAAACCATAGCCCTGAACTCAGAAGCCTCACAGCCCTCACTGGGAGTCCAGCTGTGCTGGTTATTTGCAGCTCTATGACCTGGGCAAGTTCCTTAATCTCGCTAAGCCTCAACTTCCTCGTCTGTAAAATGGGAGAACGTTTGAGTCATGTAAGTGCCTAAGAACACTACCTGGCACACAGCTGATGCTCATTAAATGCTAGTCCCCTCCCAGCAAGAGAGGAATCACATCCCAACCAGTCCACTGGACATGACCGGTATTTTCTCTTAAGGGCCAGCTGGCCAACTTCAAGGGTCCCAAATCATCACCATCATGAAGCAGAAAAGAGGAGAAAGAGACAGTGTAAGTAAAAAGGAAGAGCATTATTTTAGGGTTACAAAGTTTCTTCAAAAAACATTTCCATCTGGTCCTTGGTTCCCCCAAATCACTCCAACCCCCCTCCCTGTAGCCGGGTGAGGACCAAGCCTTGGCCGTCCTGCCCAGCACTACCTTTTCCCATTCTCAACAGGAGCTAGCAAGGGGACACCCCCAGATGCCGGGCAGCTTAGGACGAAGACACGGGGTGTCAGGACACCGCCACTGGCAGGAGCTGCCCATGACTCCCGGCATCCACCTCAGCGCCCTTCTGCCCAGAGCAGAAGGCTCTGGCTTCTTCCAAAAAGCCTTCCTGGCTTCCCCAAGCCCTAGGCTGCGTGCCCCTCCTCTAGGAGCTCATGGCACTGAGCACGTCCCCTCCCCTGCCAGGTTGTGATCGCTGTTCATCTCGTCCATCTCCGTTGAACTTTGAGCTCCACGACAGCTGAGCCCTGTCGCCCACCCACGGCCCAGGACCTGGCACAAGGCAGCTGCTCAACAAGTATCGGCTCAACTGATGGAACTGAATTATGGGAAGAGAGGGGTGGGCTCTGGGCCGGGCTTGGGTGCCTGCCAACAAAGCCAAGTGAGGGTGGGACTCACCGCGATGTTGAGCTTGATGGTCTGGCCCTCTTTGAAGCCTAGGTCCAACTTGGGGCCCAGGTCGGGGTTCTGGGCTTGTTTTGCAAATTCACACTGCTGTTTCACCCACCTGGGGACAGAACAGGAAGAAAAGCGTGACAATGAGACCAGGTGCCCTGCTTAGAAAGAGCACACGTGGGCTTGCTACTTGGACCTGAATTCAAATCCTGACTCTTGTCACATAAGCAGCCGCACGCACGTCCGTTACCTCATCAGCAAAATGGGATGACGATCCTGTGTGTCTTAATGACTGCTATGAAAACTCGGTGAGCTCATTTATGTACAAGGCGGTCCTGACACCTGTCTTTAGGAAATCGGAGAACCTGGCCCTTTCCTCCCCAGCACCTGGCGTGAGAACTAAGACTATGTATCCACACGCCGCGCCCAACGACTCTTAAGGTAGCTGGTGAGACAAGACAGATGCCCAGGCGGTAGAGAGCAACACCAAGGTCCCCCACCCGCCATCTGATACCCATCCAGCAGCCACCCAGGGACACGTCAGGGAAGTGCCGGGGGTGCCCACGTGAGGGACGGCACTCTTTCCAATGTGCCAGCAGCCGGGGGGGGGGGGGGGGGGGGCCTGCAGGTGGCAGGGGCACAGTCCTTCCTGTCCCGTCTTCTAGCTTTAG
The DNA here is from genome assembly GCF_018350175.1 of Felis catus. NCBI lineage: Eukaryota > Metazoa > Chordata > Mammalia > Carnivora > Felidae > Felis > Felis catus. Next base: position 12,005,299 of record NC_058375.1, on the reverse strand, counting down.
AAAGGACTCCCAGGACATCTGGTAGGTGGCCGAGGATCGCGCCACTTATCGTACCTGGGGGAACTGGCTCAGCAAGGCCACGTGAGCCTTGCACGGCCTCTGGCACCTCTGGTGCCTGGTATGGGAGGAGGAATGGGATCCCAGAGGCTGGGCCGGCTGACCCTGGGAAAAGGAGACGGCTGGAAAGCAGAGAAGGCAGCCTGCCCCACAGGAGCAGCGAGTTCCCCCGGGGCGCCGCCAGGAGACGAATCCCACACAACCACCGGGGTATCCTAAGCTGGGGCACCATTCTGTCCAGGAAAGAAGGGAGGAGGCGTGAGCACGTGTGTCCTGCAACCACTCACTTGAAATGGTCCTGCAACGCGACATTGAAGTCAAAGGCGTCGCCGCGGTCCCCGAAGCCAATTCCAATAAACGCCCGGCGCCCTGGGGGACAACGCAGGATTAATCCCACTTGCCAGAGGCAGAGGAAACCTTTCTCAGTGGGAGGAACTACCAAGCCCCGCACGCACCGTTTCCGTCTTCGATGCGGATAACGAAGTACCTGCTGGAATCCGTCACGCTCTCCACGGCCGTGCCGGGAAACTGATCCACCGGGGCCTGAGCAAAGAGCTCCCCTGGAAACACAAGGGAGGGTGAGCCTCGAGCCCCCTTCCAGCCTGACATTTCTATCCCACCACTGGGCCCTTTTCCCTAAAAGGCAGGTAGGCAAACCTTACTCTCGAGTTCAAATCCAGTCTATTCTAACGGGACCGGCAGACACAAGAAACATAAGTAAGGAAAGGTTTAAGTCAGAGGGGGCTTAGAGGTCAGACATGGCCCAGTTTTAACATTTTTAACTTAACTGCCAAACTTTTCAAAATCAAGTTACAGGTAAAATAATCCAGGTTTCTGGCTTCTCTTAAAACCTAAAGCCCATTCTCGCGGGAGCAAGCTAGAGTCTACCCGCCTCACCTGTAACATTACTTGTCTGCACTCGAGGGCCCGGGAGCAGGCAAGCCCCCAGGTAGAGCACAGGACTGCAGACAGGCTGGCGGACCCAGGGGAAAGAGGGTTTGGGCACTCACGGAAGGATCTGAAGCAGCCAGGACAAAGGGGCCACTGGTCTTAAAAGGAGCCCTGGTGACATGCGTCCCCTGTCCCTCTGGCTCTCCAGGCCCCAGCACAGCACACACCTTTGGGGACATTCTGGACCTGCGTCATCTCCACAGGTGCCGACCTCCGTTCACAGGTTCAGCACTCGACCCAGGATTTACAGCTGACTGCTGTTCAGAGGTGACTGCCATCAAGGCTGAAGTGAACCGAAGTCAGTGTCCCTGAAGTCTGCAGCTTCTTGATAATTTCTCTGACCCCCTGGTTGGGTCCCTGGCATCTGGAACTCAGCTGGGTGCCTTCAGCCGAGAGCAGCGATTCTCAACCAGGGGTGATTTTGCTCACCTTTCCCCCAGGGGAGACGTGGCAATGTGTGCAGTCATTTGTGGTGTTCACAACTTGGCGGGGGGGGGGGGGGGGGGGGGGGGCGGGAGGTGCCATTGGCATCTAGTAGACAGAGGCCAGGGATGTCGCTAAATACCTTAAATTTGACTTAACAGCCCACAACACTCACGTGGCCTAAATGTCACTAGCACGGAGGCTGAGAAACCCTGGCCCAAAATGACTGCAGAATGAGACAACCAGGACCCAGTGGGCGCGACCCCAAGCCAAGAGCATGCTGAGGTGGCTCCTACAGGTGAGGCTCAGCTCTACACAGTCGCTGTTACACTCCGCGGTCACCCGGAAGTCAGCTCCCAAGGCTCCCAGGAAACAGGTGTTGCCATCCCTTGGGAGGTCACCCGGGACACCCCAGCACGCTGCACAGCCAGAGTTCTCTGGCCTAGTCATGGCAGCTGTCTTCTCAACCTCCTCTGCCGCCAATACCCGTCAACCCCACGCTCCAGAGCAAATCGACGCTTTGGATCACCTTGCAGTTCACAAAGCAATTGGCTAAGTATGTGCTCACTTCACATTTCCAACAGCCTCGTGAAAACAGAAGCTAAGGTGACCCCCATTTCAAAAAGGAGGCCGAGGCACTAGAGGCCACATGGCTCGCGCAAGGTCTCAGAGCTCAGACACAAGTGACACAGTTCTGAAAGAGGCAGCCCATCTTGCCTATGACTCTTTACACTTTGTCCTGCCCCACAAGAACAATCTCTATATGTTAGAAAAATAAATGACCGAATGTCCTGGCACCCGACCGAGCAGGCGCTGTGCCCGATCCCTGCCCTGGGGGCTGGGAGTATTTCAGGCCACAATGCCCCCCACAGCTCACCCAGAGCCACTAGGGGCACAGGACTTCCAGATTTCCCCTAAGGTAACATCTGCCAGCTGACCCCGACACAGCCCAGCTTGACTCGTCCTTTCACCAGAAAAGAGCTGAGCAGGACACTTTCCAGCTCTTTCGGTTAATAGGCGTGGTCAGTCTGGGGAGCTACCATTTAGTCGACAAACAGAATTCCTGAGTAAGCAGCAGAGAGCTCAGCGGCCAAGGGCTGTGTGTCTTCCCCCAGCTCGTCTTCAAGGCGAACTCTGGGGCTTCCTCCTTGGGACCAACCTGCAGTTCTCCTCTCCTTGGGCTCCCAAATTAGTATTTTCTTAAGGAAAAACAGGTGCTTGACAGGCACTCCCTTTTACACCTGGAGACAGTGGTTTCTGCAATTAAAGGCCGGGGCTGGGGGCGGGGGGAGGGAAATGGAGACAGTTTAAAGGTACAGTCGGGCCTTCGATTTCCAGGATCGGTTCCCATGACCCGTGAGTGGACCGGCCTGGGCCGGGCTGCCTCTCCCTTGACAGAGCAGGAGGTGCGGCATCTCGGCCCCAGGAGGGCCTCCCTTGCCTTTACCTGAGGTCCTGTCCTCCAGCTTGATGTAGGCCACCTGCCCTTTTGCAGTGATCCGCAGCCGGCCACTCCATGATGGCTGGTCCAGCTGCCACTCCGCGGCCCTAAGGGGACAAAAACCATTGAGCCTCTGCTAGAGGCTCCTGCTCCCTCACTCCAGTGCTGGGGACAGGAATGGAAAGGGCACCCAGGCTGCTTGCTCTAGACCAGAGGTTGAAAAGGGCCATACAATCTTTGTCACAACTACTCACGCCGCCGTGGTAGTGTGAAAGCAGTCACAGATGCTACGTGAGCATGTTGGTGCTTTAAGTATTTTAACTGAGTGTTTTCTACTGCGACTGTATTTCAGTGCAGCTTTATGGACACTAAAGATTTGAATCTCGTAGAATTTTTTTTTTAATTTTTTTAATGTTTATTTTTGAGAGAGAGAAAAACAGAGCATGTGCAGGGGAGGGGCAGAGAGCAAGGGAGACACAGAATCCGACGCAGGCTCCAGGCTCCAGGCTGTCAGCGCAGAGCCCGACGCAGGGATTGAACTCACAAACCGCGAGATCAGGACCTGAGCTGAAGTCGGAAGCTTAACCGACTGAGCCACCCAGGTGCCCCTCATATAATTTTCAATTAAGAAATATTTTTTTCTTTAAATGTTCTCCAACTATTTAAAAATGTAAAAACCATTCTCAGCTTGTGAGACATTCGGAAACACAGTGAGTCGCACTTTGCCCACCCCAATTCTAGACTACAGAGAACTTCTCTGAAGTAGGACTTTGCAATTTTCTTTCTTTTTTTTTTTTAAGTGTTTATTTATTTTTTGGGGCGGGGGGAGAGAGGGGAGGGGAGGGAGAGAGAGAGAGAGAAAGCCAGCAGGGGAGGGGCAGAGAGAGAAGGGGACAGGGGGTCTGAAGTGGGTTCCGCGCAGACACCAGAGATCTGGATGCGGGACTCGAACTGAACTTTGAGACCATGACCTGAGCTGAAGGCAGGCGCTTAACCGACTGAGCCACCCAGGCGTCCCTCCAGTTTTCTTTCTGTAAAGGAAGTAGCTACTGGGTCTGCCGTTTAAGACGCTGCCAGGCTGCACTGAGACGATCTTCAAAGAAAGGCAAAGAGGGAGCGATCATTAGGAGAAAGAGAAAAGGGGAGCAACCATCCGTGTGAGAAAAGGGGATGGGTGTTCAAGAAATACAATCTCAAAGGTGTCCGAGGCAGGAAGAACCACAGGACCTCATGGACCTTCTTGGGGGACTTTTAAGGCAGTAACTGCACATTTTATTTCTAAGAAGCAGTTCAGTAAAACCCCCAAATACCAAGAACCTTGGGTGTTTCCAAGAGGCTTTTCTTGGAAGTCCCTGAGCAGAAGAAGCCAGGCCTTTGAGCGACACCATAACGTGCACACAGGTTGTTTTCTGGCCACACAAATGCAGACTCTCAATTCACAAGTCAGCGGACTCAGTTTCGGTTCCTCTTAATGGGGCAACACAGGCCTTAGATTCAAGCCCAGCAGAGCTCTGAGGATGAAATGCAGGGACTGCCAGTTTCCTCTACGCCACACCAGCCAGCCCCGACACTTGGGAGACCCACTCTCTGGGGGACCAGGAGGGACAAAGCCCATCCTACTTAAGGGGATCGCAGTCGATGACCACACCCGGTTCGGTGTCCCACCTCCAGTCCGACGACAGAAAGTGAATGTTTTTGTCATCGTTCCTATTGTTGCTTTCATACTCTTTTTAAGTTACATCACGGATGTAATAGGTGTTCAAGAAAAGAATCTGTTCTCTAGAAAATCAGCTACGAGTCCGCACTAACACAACTGGAGAGTAACAAGAGGCCAGAGATGCGGACAGGCCACCGTTCTCGCGATGCAGGCCAATCCTGTATCTCCAAACAACTTAGACAAACACGGCCTTCGAGAGCGACCCCACCCCCAACCCAGTGGCACAAAATAGCCACAGATCAGGCGGTCTGTAACAGGTACATCTTTTCTTCTGCTTTTCACAGGCAACGCACCCAACATGGTAACAAAATGCGAACAGTACAAAAAAAGGATGCCTTGAAAGGAAGTCTCCTTCCAACCCCCACTGTCCTGCGTTCCCTTCCTGACGCTACAAGCACCTGTTTATCACCGGAGACGCGCGGATGGGCTCCTCCCAACCGCCACAGGCTGTGACAGGGTCTGAGGTTCGTGGGAAGGGAGGGGGCTGGGCAGGGAGGGGTCCCCGGGCTTTGGCCCTCCGCTTCCGGCTCGGACGGGTCATTTTGGCCGGTTCTCGGCTCCCTTCCTTCCCCTGGGGATTTCCGCCTGCGATAGGACCCCTCCCCCTTCAGGCTTTTCAAGGTTCCCTCCAAGGCCAGTTGGCGCTGAAAGAAAAGGTCTTGTGAAACCCCCACTCCCAGCCGCTTTCAGGGTACCCGGCAGCCCACAGGCTAGACACGGCTTTAACGCCTTCCGCGCGCTGGGAGCCCCGTGCGTCGGACTGAGACGGCCCAAAGTCTGGGTCCCTCTTGCTGCTCTGGCCTCGAGCTGGGAGAAGCCGCGGCATTACCTCCCGCCTCTCCCCTACACCCGCCGGGGCCGTCCTCGGCTTCCCAGTGGGCGTGTCGGCCGGCGGGGAAGGGGTTAAGTCGGGGTTAGCCCGGGCCGGCGGCGAGCGGTCACCTGTAACCACGGTTGGTGGCTCGCGGCGGGATGCGGTAGACATGGACCTCCGGCTTGACACAGAGCACCGACTCGTACTCGCCCTCCTCCATCGCGACGCCCGGAACCCGCCGGACTTCCGGCTCCTTCCCAGCAGCGGGGCCGGAAGCGGCGCGACTCTATGGCCCGGGTCAGGCTAGAGCGGCGGCTTGCGGTCCTCCGCCCGTTTGTCTCCCGCGCGCCCTCTGCTGGCCGCTCTGGCTCCAGACGTGCGGCCGAAGGATTCTAGAACCGAAGCGATGAGGTCCAAGAGCCTTCGGGGGGCTTCCGCACCTGCAGGGCCAAATGGGCAGCCGAGACAACTTGGGTACAGACCCAGCTGCAATCTGCTGTCCGGTTGTGGGGCATCCCCATCTGACACCTGGGCCCAGCTGGCTGAGATTCCAGGCTGGATCTACCTACACGGTTCACCCTGAAGCCTCTCTCTTCCCTCCGCTCTTCCTGCGTGTCCTTTCTTCTCCTGACTCCAGATGATTCCCTGAGGCTACTTCTCCTTGAGAGATGCTTGGGATACCCTGACCCCTCCACCCTTATTCTAACCCACCACATGCCCGAGGCCCAGTGTGGCCTAGACTCAACAAAGAACGAAGTTTACTAACAAAACTAATTAAAAAACAATCCCCCCTTAAAAAGGGGTGTCTGGGTAGCTTGGCGGGTTAAGGCTCCGACTCTTGATTTCGGCTCAAGGCGGGATCTCACGGTTCCTGCGATCTAGCCCCAGGTAGGAGCCGGCTTAGGATTCTCTCTCTCCCTCTCTCTCTCTGCCCCTCCCCCACTTGCTCCCTCTCTCTCTTTCTCAAAATAAATAAACATTAAAAAAAAAAAAAAAAAAAAAGAGGGGCTCCTGGGTGGCTCAGTCGGTTGAGCGTCCGACTTTGGCCCAGATCATGATCTCGCGGTTTGTGAGTTCGAGCCCCGCGTCGGGCTCTGTGCTGACGGCTCAGAGCCTGGAGCCTGTTTCAGATTCTGTGTCTCCCTCTCTCTCTGACCCTCCCCTGTTCATGCTGGGTCTCTCTCTGTCTCAAAAATAAATAAAAACGTTAAAAATAAAAATTAAAAAAAAAAAAAAAGAACCCCAGTCCTAGTTCGAATTTCTCATAGAATGTTACGGGGATACATATTGTCCCACAATAGTCAAATTCTCCAAACGCCTTCTCCTGTACCATTCTCTCATTTCTTCCACAATTATTTAGTAAGTGCTTACAACCTGCCAGGTCCTATGCGGAGAGCTTTGCTCCACCAAAGCTTTGCTCCACCCCCAACTCCCCTCTCCTCCCTCTCTCTCCTTTTACTCACTCTGTACAAGTACTTTATCATAGAATTAATCTAACCTCTTAAAAGATCTTTTTTAGGGACGCCTGGGTGGCTCACTCGGTGAGCGTCCGACTCTTGATTTCAGCGCCAGCCATGGTCTCACGGTTCCTGGGTTCGAGCCCCGCGTGGGACTCTCTTCCGATTCTCTGTCTCCCTTTCTCACTGTCCCTCCCCCATGCTCTCGCACTCTCTCTCTCTCCAACAATAAGTTAAAAAATAACAACAAAAACCTTTCGTATTGTGGCAAAATATACATAACATGAACTTTACCATGTTGACCGTCTTTAAGTGTGCAATTCAGTGGAATTAAGTGCATTCACGGTATTGCATAGAGCTATCACCACTATTTCCAGAACGTTTTTCATCATTCCAAACAGAAACTCTGTACCCATTAAGCAACAACACCCCATTTCTCCGCTCCCGCCAACCCCTGGTGGCCTTTATTCTTTGTCTCTGTGAATTTGCCTATTCTAGATACCTCATATAGGTGGAATCATACAGTTATCAGGCCTTTGTGCTTGGTTTATTTCTCAGCATGATGTTTTCAAGGTTCCTTCCTGTCCTCGCATCTATGAGAATTTCATTCCTGTTGATGCGTGAATGATACTCCATGGTGTGCATATTTCACAGTTTGTGTATCCATTTATTTGTTGATGGACATTTGGGTTGTTTCCACCTTTTGGCTACTGTGAATGATGCTGATTTGTTTGAGTCCTTGTTTTCAATTCTCTTGAGTATATATATATATATATATATATATATATATATATATATATCTGGAGGTGGATTTGCTGGGCCATATGGTAATTTTATGTTGAGCTTTCTCTGGAACCACTGAACTGTTTTCCATAGTGGCTACACCATTTTATGTTCCTCCCAGCAATGAACAAGGGTTCCAATATTCCCCCATCCTTACCAATACTTACTTTCCACTTTCTTTGATCACAGCCATCCTGGGGGGGGGTGAAGTTATTTTCTCTTTATGTGAATTGATTTACCCTCTAATCTCAACTTTGCTCATTACCCTGATTCTCCACAACAAAGAAGAAATTGAGAAATGACCCAGAAAATGAGATTTCTTCCTCCTGCTTCTTTGATCCCGTCTCTCATTTCCCTGAGCAAAGACAGAACTCCCTTCAAAGGTGGAGGGGAGAGATATGAAGAGGGGCAGGGAGGGTGCGGTCCCACACGGACGATCTTACCCCTTCACATTCTCACCATTCGGTTTATATGGCTGCTCTCCCACCAGACCGTGAGCCTCTTGAAGGATCCTGTCCCTGCCGCCTGTGGACCCTGTATTCAGCAGCACAAGTTCTGGCACCGAGTAGGTGCTCAGCGAATGGGTGAGTAAATGTGTGTGTGTGTTCAGTTGGCTACATCCCAAAACCAGGTGGCAATTTAGGGATGGGCCACTGTGTTTTCTCGTTCACACTCTGACTCCTTGCATCAATATGTACTGAACAACCCAGGGGAGAATTGGGTATCCAAGGAGTAAAGCACCCAGACTCATTGGGTTAGAGGACTTCCAGCTGGGAGAGCATCTCGGACCAGGTCTCAAGAGCTGAAGTTCAGGGTAGTGTCTGTAATCAGCACTGAGCTCCATCACTTCCCCTCTGGAAGCCAGGCAGCTTGAAGGCAGCCCACGGTGGCCGTGTGGCCTCACCGTGTGGCCACGACAGGTAGGAAACTTTCCTCTCATGAGCCCCGAAGGGAAGCATCACCCATGCCGGGGAAAGCCAGGCCCTACCATGTGTTCAGAGCACGTTCAGTTCAGGTCGGTCTAACAAAGACAGGAACGGAGCACCTACCCTATGGCAGGTGCTGGCTGCTGGGGCCACAGAGATGAAGCCAACCCAGCTCCTGTCTTCGTGGAGCTCACAGACCAGAGGAGACAGAGAGAAAAGGAGTTGTTTACAGTGCACAGTGGGAAGGGCTGTGACCGAGGAATTCGCAGGGGCTATGGGCGCCAAGAGCAGAGAGACCCAACTCAGCCTTGGGAAGTCAGGGAAGGCTCTCCGGAAGATGTTACATGGACATAACAATCTCCGCGAGGTGGGCAGGGTGAGGATTGTTCTCTCCATTGTGTGATGGAGGCCACTGCAACAGTGACAAGCCCAGGGCACCTACATTGTCCTCGGGTTGGAGGAAGTCCAACTGTCCCTTTTGCCTTATTCTCAGATCCCAGCCTCATGGCTGGACGTTCCTGAAATGCCTTCCAACACCTCTGCTGCGGAGGGTAATTGATGATATCAACTCCCGGGTTAATTACGTTATTTACCAGACATTCAATTCAACCCAACAAGCAGAGTATATATAAGCCCAGATAGAGCCCATCCCAAGCATGAGGAAGTGAACAGAGAAGCAAAATCTTGCTCATTCACCCAGCTGCTTTCTGGTAGGTCCCGGGCCAGGGTGAGGGTTCAATGTGGATAGCTGTCCTCGGTGGCCTCCTGAAATATGTATCACAGGTCACTTACCATCTTTCTCTGCTGTATCTTTCTCCCATCACAGACATTTCTCAGAGGAATTTCCCCCATTTCTCAGATGGGGAAACCACTTATAAAAGGGCACTCAGTAACAACGCAATCTTGAAAAAGAACAAAGTTGGAGACCTCACACTTCCCGGTTCCAAGACTTACTACAAAGCTACAGTCATCAAGACAGTATAGTCCCGAAACAAGGATGGATGCACAGATCAGTGGAGTAGAACTGAGAATCCAGAAATAACCCCTCACATGTATAGTCAGTTGACTTTCTAGAAGTGTGCCAAAGCAATTCAATAGGGAAACAGTCGTCTTTCCCACAAATGGTGCTGAGATACCCACGTGCAGACGTTCGATCCCTACCTCACACGATATACAAGAGGAATTAAAAATAGGTCTTAGGCCTAAGTGTAAGAGCTAAAACTACACAACTTTTAAGAGAAAACATAGACCTAAACCTTCATGACCTTGCGTTTATGTCCTAATAAAAAAGAACCTACTGGATTCTTTTTTTTTTTAATTTTTTTTCAACGTTTATTTATTTTTGGGACAGAGAGAGACAGAGCATGAACGGGGGAGGGGCAGAGAGAGAGGGAGACACAGAATCGGAAACAGGCTCCAGGCTCCGAGCCATCAGCCCAGAGCCTGACGCAGGGCTCGAACTCACGGACCGCGAGATCGTGACCTGGCTGAAGTCGGACGCTTAACCGACTGCGCCACCCAGGCGCCCCCCTACTGGATTCTTAGGACACTAAAAGCACCTTTAAAAAATGACACTAAAAGCACAAGCAACAAAATAAAAAATCGACAGGGACGCCTAGATGGCTCAGTTGGTTAAGCGTCTGACTCTTGACTTCAGCTCATGTGGTTCGATCCCATGGTCCTGCAATCAAGCCCTTCATTGGGCCCTGCTCTGAGCATGGAGCCTGCTTGGGATTCTCTCCCTCTCTCCCTCTGCCCTTCTACCCTGCTCTCTCTCTCTCTCTCTCTCTCTCTCTCTCTCAAAATAAATACATAAAATTTTTAAAAAAGAAAACATAGATAAATAAGACTTAAATAAAATTTAAAACTTTTGTGCTACAAAGGACAAGTGAAAATACAATGCACATCGTGGGAGAATAATCTTGCAAATTATATATCTGACAAGGGACTTCTATCTAGAATATATAAAGAACCCTTACCATTCAATAGTAAAAAGACAAATAATCCAATTTATGCATGAATAATGGAGTCTAGTGGACATTTTCCCCAAGAAGATACACGAATAGCCAATAAGCACATGGAAAGATGCTCCACTATGTGGCACCTGGCTGGCTCAGTCGGAAAAGCATGCGACTCTTGATCTCAGGCTGTGAGTTTGAGCCCCTCATTGAGCCTAGACATTACTTAAAAATAAAATCTTTTAGGGGCGCCCGGGTGGCTCATTTAGTTAAGTGTCCAACTTCAGCTCGGGTCATGATCTCACAGTTTGTTGAGTTCAAGACCCCATTGGGCTCTGTGCTGACAGCTCAGAGCCTGGAGCCTGCTTTAGATTCTGTGTCTCCCTCTCTTTCTGCCCCTTTCTTGCCCGAGCTCTGCCCCTCTCTCTCTCTCTCTCTCTCTCTCTCTCTCTCTCTCTCTGTCTGTCTCCAACAAAAAATCCTTTAAAAAAGTAAATAGGTAAATGGAAAGAAAGAAAGGTGCTCCACCTTATCAGCCATCTGGGAAACACAAACCAAAACCACAGTAAGATTCCCACCTCATACCCACACCCACTAGGATGGCTAGAACTCAAAAAGGCAGATAATAACAAGTGTTGGTCAGGATACAGGAGAGTTGGAACCCTCCTACACTGCAGTTGGGAATGTAAAATGATGCCTCCCCCTTGGAAGCCATCTGGCAATTACCCAAGAAACTAAACATAGAGTTAGCCTGTAACCCAGCGATTACTTTCCTAGCTGTATACTCAAGAGAAATGAAAACATGTATTTGCACAAAAATGTGTACACGAATGTTTACAGCAGCATTCCTCATAATATCCCAGAAGTAGAAACACACAAATGTCCATTAATTGATAAGTGGTTGCACAAAATATATTATGTGGGCCACAAAAGGCAATGAACCTTGACAACATTTTGCCAAGTGAAAGAAGCCAGTCACCAGGGACTAGGTATCGTATGAGTCCATTTATATGAAATGTCCAGAACAGGCATATGTGCAAGGCAGACAGTAGATTAGTGGTTGCCTAGGGCTGGGGTGGGGTGTGAGAATTGAGGTGATGGTGAAGGGGTGTGGAGTTCCTTTTTAGGGTGATAAAGTTGTTCTAATACTGGGGTGATCGTCAAACAATTCTGTGAATATATTACAAGCCACTGAGTTGTACACTTTTTTTTTTTAATTTTTTTTTCAACGTTTTTATTTATTTTTTGGGACAGAGAGAGACAGAGCATGAACGGGGGAGGGGCAGAGAGAGAGGGAGACACAGAATCGGAAACAGGCTCCAGGATCCGAGCCATCAGCCCAGAGCCTGACGCGGGGCTCGAACTCCCGGACCGCGAGATCGTGACCTGGCTGAAGTCGGACGCTTAACCGACTGCGCCACCCAGGCGCCCCAACTTTTTTTTTTTTTAAGTTCACTTATTTATTTTGAGACACAGAGGGAGAGAGAGAATCCCAGGCAGGCTCTGCCCTGTCAGCAGAGAGCCCGATGTGGGGCTCGAACTCACGAACTGGGAGATCATGACCTGCGCCGAAATCAAGAGTCGGACGCTTAACCGACTGAACCGCCCCAGGCACCCTTGAATGGCACACTTTAAATGCGAGAACTGGGGCGCCTGGGGGACTCAGTCGGTTAAGCGGCTGACTTCGGCTCAGGTCACGATCTCGCGGTCCGTGAGTTCAAGCCCCGCGTCGGGCTCTGCGCTGACAGCTCAGAGCCTGGAGCCTGTTTCATATTCTGTGTCTCCCTCTCTCTGACCCTCCCCCGTTCACGCTCTGCCTCTCTCTGTCTCAAAAATAAATAAACGTTAAAAAAAAATTAAATGCGAGAACTGTGGGGCGCCTGGGTGGCTCAGTCAGCTGAGCATGTGACTCAATACTGGCTCAGGTCATGATCTCACAGTTGTGGGATCAAGCCCCGTGTCGGGGTCTGTGGTGAGAGTGGAGCCTGCTTGGGATTCTCTCTCTCTCTCTCTCTCTCTCTCTCTCTCTCTCTCTCTGCCCCTTCCCAGCTTTCCCTCTCTCTCTTTCTCAAAAATAAAATAAATAAATAATTTTAAAACTAACTAATTAATTAATTAATTAATTAATAAGTGGGAGAATTGTATGGGATGTGAATGAAATCGCCACAAAGCCGTGGACAAAACCAGAAGGTACAAGTTCTCGGAAAGGACATCGTCGTCTGTATGTGCCACCCACCTGCCTCAATTCTGTCCTCAGATTCCATGCCCTTCTGCTAGGGTTGGGGGCGTCCCCTCGTTCAGACTCTCACAGGGTTTGTAAGTCCCAGATGGGGACAGAGAGGGGGCTGGATCCCCTCTGGAGCCTCTGCCCCTTCAAAATTCCAGCTTGTGGAATGCCGGGGCCTGAGGATTCTGAGGTGGAGACAGGGGACAATGGGGGGCGTGTTCGAGGGGTCTGGAAGGGCGGTCCTCCAAATGGGTCATCCACCCCTGGGGCGGGAATGCCCGGAGGAAAGGGGGATGTGCAGGGGGCCCTCATGGGAGAGAGACTGGGAGGAGCAAGGAACTTCCAGGGCAGAGGGAGGGATTTGGTCACAGCGCTGACCTCCCTGTGCCAAGCGAGAGACTAGATCCTTGGGGAGAAGGGCGCTGCGCCTGGGGCGGGCGCCCCACGGGATGGAGGTCTCGTCTGCATTGTAGGGGCGCAGGCCTAGCTGCAGGAAGGATCGGGGTGTAGGTAGGGGTGGGAGGAAAGGAGGAGGGAGTGGGGATTGGGGGTCGTGGCTGTTGGGAGCACCTGCTCTGTGCTCCCCGTACACTGCGAGAGCCTTCAGAACAGCCAGCGCATCCTCAGGACCTGGTGCCGTGCCCAGCTTGGGCAGGTGTCTGTTAAACAGCTGTTGGTTACGTAGGTAGACGAGTAAGTGGCTTGAGCTTCTTTGGATGCGAGATAAGACGGTGAGACACGCGGCCCCGGGAGCCGCACAGGCCTGGGGCTGAATCCAGATCTTCTGCAGACTAGCTGAGTTGCGCTGGACGAGACACGGGGCTCCTCTGAGCCTCAGGGCTGAACCCAGTGATCCCACAGAGCCCTTAGGAGAGCACCGCCTGCAAACGCCCCCAGCAAATAGAAGATTCCTGTGTCTGTTGGCTGGCCTGCCCTGGTTTAAAGTGAAAGCACCATCAAGATCTTTAAGGTTCCGGGGTCACACGGGGGGGGGGGGTGGGATTTACCCTTAGAAATCGTCAACAGTATAAAGGGGTCTGTGATGCAGCCATAGAAATAGTGTTAATGTTACCTCAGAGGAATCCAGACGCTGGAGGTGGCTGAGGTGGCTAGAAGCTTGGAGAAGAGGTGGGAGGTTGAAGAATGGTGGTTGGGGGGGTGGGGGTTGTTGGGGAGACAGAGAAGTGGGATGTGGGCACAGAGGCTGGGGGTCTGTGGGATTAGGATTGTGGGAGGGCTGCTCAGGTTGAAACATGTTTGAGTAGGGGGTGGTGAAACAGCCTAATAAGAGGTTGGGTGGGAGAGGCAGGAGAGACACCAAGAAAGGCTTTAGAAAGGGATGTGTCCGGGGGTGCCTGGGTGGCGCAGTCGGTTAAGCGTCCGACTTCAGCCAGGTCACGATCTCGCGGTCCGTGAGTTCGAGCCCCGCGTCGGGCTCTGGGCTGATGGCTCAGAGCCTGGAGCCTGTTTCCGATTCTGTGTCTCCCTCTCTCTCTGCCCCTCCCCCGTTCATGCTCTGTCTCTCTCTGTCCCAAAAATAAATAAACGTTGAAAAAAAAAAAAAAAAAAAAAAAGAAAGGGATGTGTCCGGGGCAGGGTGGAGGGTGCTTTGGCGAACTAAATGTTGCTATTGGAGACCTTGGGGTTCCCGAGACAGATGTTCTCAGCTCTTGTTCCTTAACCCCAAGAAGAACTTGGAGTTTTCATCTATAGCAGCAACAGCCGTGACATTCTGGGGCACTCTTTAAAATGTATATTTAACATGCACATTGAAGGCTCTGAGAAGTTCTGCAGCACAGAGCCTATTCTATTTTTTTAAAAATTTTTAACGTTTATTTATTATTGAGAGACAGAGAGAGACAGAGCGTGAGCAGGGGAGGGGCAGAGAGAGAGGGAGACAGAATCCAAAGCAGGCTCCAGGCTCTGAGCCGTCAGCACAGAGCCTGACGCGGGGCTCGAACTCACGAACCGCGAGATCGTGACCTGAGCCGAAGTCGGACCCTTAACCGACTGAGCCACCCAGGGGCCCCAGAGCCTATTCTATTTTAACTCAGCACTTTCCAAATGCATTTGGCCTCAGAACTCTTTTTGTGTGTGTGTGCTGTACCTCATGGGACCAATATTAGGACCAAAGAGCACCCATTAGGAAATGCCGGGGTAGGAGAAAGTGCGTGTGTTTGGGGATCCGACAGCCCACGGTTTAATTCCTGCTCTGTGGCCTAGTTGGCATTGGACCCTGGGCCAGTGACTTTGCTCCTCAGAGTTACTGTGAGAATCAGGATGAATGTGTGGCTAGCTCTCTGTTTCCGCTGCATCCCTCTCCGGTGTGGGCCGGGCCCTGACTATTCCCTTGAGCCAGGCTCTCTGTATCACAGGTTCCAGGTGGGCTGCTGAAGAGTGCTTAGGTAATGACCTTGGTGGAACTTTGATTGGATTTCTCCTGTGGGACCACAGCAACTGATGCCCCTCACTTGGCACCCTCACTGGCTGTGGCACAATGGACAATGGAAACGCCCAGATGCACACGGAGGGAAGGATCCAGGCTCCAGGAGCCCAGCCAAGTCCTGGCATGAGCACCACCAGCAAGAGGCCTGGTGTTGAGCCTACCATATCAGAAATCAGCCAGGTAGGGCCCTGCACCTCATGTTCTGACCCTGCTATTCCCAGCCGGCACCCTTCCCTACGTCAGCTTGGGTAGATGACAAATCTCCGGGTGTGCTTCAGGTATGGCTGGATCAAGGTGCTACATGAGTGTCTGTTGGCTCTGCCTTCCAGTGTGACACTCCCAGGCAGGCCCTTCCTGAAAGGTGGCAAGGATTGCCCTGGCCACTTCGGGTTAAAATCTTCTCATCTTACGTCCTCTGGCATAGCGTCCCCAACAGGAAGACAGCCTCTCTGCAATAGTTGAAGGAAGTCTCTGGTATCACTGCGACTGGCCCAGATCGTGGTCACATGCTCATCCCTGAATTAGTCACCGTGGCAGAGCAGAGTGGCCTGGATCTCTTGGTATAACGGAGCCAGAGGTGGTACTCACTTGACTCCACTGGCTTCTCTTACCAGGATAGATGCTGGGTGAGCAAAACCAGAGTTCCTATTTACTCTGCTGTGTGCCCCCAGCTCCCTTTAGACCCTCCAGTCCCCTGACAGTTGCTCAAGGCTTCCAGCACGACCCTCCCCAGCCCTCAGCCTGCATCCTAAGCCTCCATCACACCCCTCAGCCTCTTTCCAGCCATTCTTTTAGGTGCCAAGGGGCATGAACTGAAGAGCACAGGGAAAGCAAAGCCCTCCTTCCCATCTGGTTTCCCCAGAGCCAAAAATGTCACCATAAAAAAAAAGAAGTCAACATTCCCTTGGGCGAAGTGTTACCCTCTCCCTGTAGCTTCTGTTATAAATCACGGCTTCCCTCGGGGGCAGGGAGAACGCCTGAAGGTAGGGGGGGCCGGTCTTAGAAGGAGGCTGGGGCAAGCGTTCAGGGCTTCCTCCACCTCTACCCCTCATTTTTTTGTTTTTCAACAAACAAAGTCATGGGTTTCAGTCCGGTTATGTAACCAGCCATATGACCTTGGGCGGGCCATGGCACCCCTTTGAGCCCCACTGCCTGGGGCACAGACTCTGCCTCCCCGAGCGTAGGTGTCCTCAGTGTTGGCTCGACCTTGCATTAGAACAACTGTCCTCAAGTGATTGAGGCAGGTCGTCTGGAGTTTGCTGCCTCAGGTGAGGGTCGGAGCTGGCTCCAGTCACTGGCTCAGCCAGGGACTGATAGGCCAAGATGGGCATCAAGATCCGGTTCCAGAGCCTGACCTCTGAAGTAGCAGAAATTGTGGAAGCCTCTCTTGGATCTTCTGAGGGTCGTGATGTCCCCCAGGGGGCTCCGTCAGGCTGTCCTCAGGGGGTTCCCTTGGCTCAGGTGCTACCCCGGACTGTAGGTTTCTGCTAGAGCCCTTAGCGCTGCTGGCTTGGGCCAGGTCTTACGCCTAGCCACTCTCTCCAGCTCCCTGTCTCCTCCCCCTCCCTTTCCCCCTTCCCCTCTCCTGCACCTCTCCCTTCTCCTCCTCCTCCTCCTCCTCCTCCTCCTCCTCCTCCTCCTCCTCGCCTCTCTGCAGCGCCTTCCGCAGTCAGCACAGGATGTCCCTGTCCCTGAGGCCTGGACGATGTCCAAGGAGAGGGAGGAGCCCTCCAGAATGGGTACTTGTGGCCAACCCTTGGGCTAGCGCATGGGCATCTCTGTTCCAGGTTGCGTTTCCAGATGCTGCAGGGATGGGCAGTGGGAAGCAGCCCTCATCAGCCCCAGGGGGGCCAGAGAAGGGACCAGAACACAGCGCAGCCTCCGAGGAAGGGCCTCGGGAGCTCAGGACCCAGGAGCAGAGGCAGCCGGCAGAACCGGGGTGAGCTGGGGACTTCTTAAAGAAGGTCTGGGAGAGAACTCTGTGAGCCACCTGGGGGACAGGGACGAGGCAGGACTCCCAGCCTAAGGCAAATACGCCCTTAATCTTCTCTCTCACGGGGGGCACAAATCCCGCTACATCATCGCTCCCGAACCTTCCATCTGCACTGGCTTCTAGACCCACTGGACCACAAGCTTCTTTGATGTGTCCTGCTCTGCTTCAAATCCCTCATGGCTGGGACTGTGCCTGGCACTTAGTAGATGTTCAATAAACATGTGTTCACCGAATTAATGGAAGACTGAACAAAAGAGAGGTTGAGACTCAGAAACACACATTTACATGGCATTCTTGTTACTATTTTCTAAATATTGTATTTTTACCTTGTCTACAGTAAGACTCATATTTAAAAAAAATTTTTTAATGTTTATTTTTGAGACAGAGAGAGACAGAGCATGAACGGGGGGGGGGGGGGACAGTCAGAGAGAGAGGGAGACACAGAATCTGAAGCAGGCTCCAGGCTCTGAGCTGTCAGCACAGAGCCTGGAGCCAGGCTCGAACTCACAGACCATGAGATCATGACCTGAGCCGAAGTCCGTCGCTCAACCGACTGAGCCACCCAGGTGCCCCAAGACTCCTATTTTAAAAGGCAAAAGATTTATAAGATCTGAAAAGAAACCAGAGTATGAGACTCTTATATTTTAAAGATTTTATTTTTAAGTTATCTCTACACCCAACGTGGGGCTCAAACTCAGAACCCTGAGATCAGGAGTCCCATGCTCCACCGACTGAGCCAGTCAGGAGCCCCAGAGTGTAATCTTTTTCAAAAGAGGAAAGTGAAAGAGAAACAGACAGAAGCAAAAAGGGAAAGATTTGAGAAATAGGAATAGTTCAGACTAGTCAGCATATCGTTTTAATTTGCTTATAACCAAAAGCCTCTGAATAATCTCTTCTACATGGAAAGTTAGGGAAATGAAGCAGAGCTAGGTCGGAGCCCCCCTCCGCCCAGATGGGAACCGGTAGAAATAGAAACCATTTCAACACATCTGTTCAACAACCTGGCCATTTGTTTCAACGGCCTTAAAAATACCTTTACCTTCATCCATGTCTAGAAATACACCCTGAGGAAGTAATTGGCGACGCGGGCAAAGTTTTATGCAAGTTTTTTTTCCTCTGCCATGTCATTTTAAATGCTAAAAATGCTGGAAATGCCAGTATGCCCTAAATACCCACTACAGAGGAATGGTAAAGTCGAATATGCTTATTTATCGAATATGGAACTTTCTACTTCCACTTAAAAGGCATGTGTATGAGAGATGTTTTGGCATGGAAAAAAAATTAGGTTAAAACGATCATTGAAAAAAGATGGCAAAACTGTACACAAAACATAATTGTAACTGTGTAAAATTAGGCAATTGTTTGAAGATGGTAATGAACTAAATCCCCATGAGAAATACACATGTTACATCCATAGGAAGAAACCTGGGGAAATACTCCAGAACATGAAAGTGACATCAGACCGGCACAGACTGAAACCCTGAGCTGTCTCCTTCAGCTTTATGAGCCTAGGCTCAAACCTTCAAGCCCCTCAATCTCTCTTCTCTCTGATTTTTCTTTTTTTTCTTTTCTTTCTTTCTTTCTTTTTTTTAAGATTCTTTTATTTTTTAAGTAACCGCTACACCCAAGGTGGGGCTCGAACTCACAACCCTGAGATCAAGAGTCACATGCTCCACCGGCTGAGCCAGCCAGGCACCCCTGATGTTTCTTTTTATTCTGAACAACAACAATAATAAAATCCTAACGCCCCGAAACATTGAGATCATAGTATCTGGGATTTGGGGAATTCATGTCAGTCCTCCATTCATTCTCTCCAGCATTAAGTATGCACCTATGGTGTGCCTAGTCCTGCACGGGCGCTCTGGGAAATACAAAGGAGTCTAAGAATATAAAACGATGGCCCAATCCAGGAGCTGAGGTGTCGCTTTGTCGTTCTCCCCAGGAAGAAGCAGTCAACCCCGGCACCCCAGCAAGGGCCCGGATTGCGGCAAGGAGGCCGTGATCAGGCCAAGCCAGGAAGTGAGCTGGGGGTGCTGCCTTCCAGGGTCCCCGCGGCACAGGAAGGGCAGCAGCAACAGGGCTCAGGGAAGGAGACCGAGGACCAACCGGGGAGACATCAGAACCCAGGGATGGTGGAGGGTCAGGCCCCCGAGAGCCAGCAGGTAATGTCCACGGAGATGTGACAGGAGGGCACAGAATGGCTGCTCTCTGGGGGAGACCAAGGAGCCTCCCGGGGCCCCCCCATTTCGTGTCTGCTCCTCTCTGTGCCCTGGCGATGTCGAGTGCCCAGTCTGTGTGGGTCACTGGGATATTCTCCATATTCTTGATCGCCCACGGCAAGCCTTTACAACCTGTTTCTGGAGTGGCCCCACAGTATGTCAAGGGGTGATGGAGGCAGGGATGACTTGGGGGTTACGTGTACAATAAGAATGGGCACATGTTGGATTTAAAAAGCTCAAAGTTTTCTTCACGCTAGGATATCCTAGAAGCTGCTTCTCAGCGGCCGAGCTTTTGTGGGACCTCGCAGGAGATGACTAGAGCGCGGTGCCTTTTTCGAACTCATTTGACTACAAAATACCTTTTCACTTATTTTCATTTTAAGATTATTTCCTTAAAGCTTCAGTGAGGTATAATGGACACACGCTCGCACATACTCCAACTGTACAACTTGATGTTTTGGTGCACATGAAGCCAGCACCACAATCAAGAAAACAAACCTTATCTGTCACCTCCCCCCCCCCCACTAAAACTTCCCCAGGCCCCTTTGTAGTCCTTTCTGCCCCTCCGCCACCCCATCCCCAGGCCACCACTGATCTGCTTCTTAGTCTCTATGGGTTTGTTTGTACTTCCTCGAATTTCACCTGGCCTGATGATGTTGGGGTTCAGCCATGCTGTTGAAGTATGAATTCTTCATTCTTTTTGTTACTGAGCGATATTCCGTTGTAGGCCCCTACCTCCCTGTCTTCATCCCTTCACCTACCGACGGACATTGGGTTTGTTCTCCCTTTTTGACTATGACAAATAAAACTTCTCCGAACGTTTCGTGTCCGCGTGAACAAAGGCTTTCATTTCTCTTGAGCAAAGAAATCGCTAGGAGTAGAATGGATCATACGGTAGGCGTATGTGGAGCTCATTAAGAACCTGCCAAAGTCTTCTCCAAAGTGGTGGTGCCATTCTACATCCCCACCAGACGTACTGAAATTCCAGCCGCCCCGCATCCTCCCCAAAACTTGGTAGGGCCGGTCTTTAATTTTAAGTGTTCTGATAGGTGCCTCGGGGACTCTCATGGTGGCCTGGGTTTGCGTGTTCCTAATGACTAACGATGCTGACCATTTGTAAATGCGCTTCTAGGCCACCTGTATATCTTCTTTGGAGAAATGTCTATTCAAATGCTTTGCCCGTTGTTTTCATCGGACTAGTCATCTTATTGTTGAGTTGTAGGAGTTCTTTATATATGGTGGATACTAAACTCTTATGACACAAACGATTTACACACTTTTTTCCTTCCATTTTGTGCATTGTCCTTTCACTTACTGCCTTAAAAAAAAATCAGATTCTTTTCTTCTGATTGAGTTTGGAGAGTTCTTATATATTCTGAACATAAGTCCTTTATCAGATGTGTGATTGGCGAATGTCTTTCCCCCAGTCTGTGTCTTGTCTTTTCCATTCTCTTACAGGTGACTTTCAAAGAATAGAAGTTCTGAATTCTGATAAGGCCGAATGTATCAATATTTTCGTCAGGGCTTGATTTTTTGGTGTTGTTTCTTAGACATCTTTGCTTAACCCAAGGTCACATCAGAAGTTCTCCTATGTTTTCTTCAAGAATTTTTTCATGTTAGGCTTAACATTTACATTTCAGGATGCGTCTTGAGTTAATCCTTGTGCGTGCGTGCGTGTTAGACAGTGGTTCAGTTTTTTGTGTGCGGCCATCCATCCATTCCAGCGCCGTTTACTGAAGACTCCTTTCCATACTGGGTTTGTACCTTCGTTGCAAAGCAGTTGAACATGCATGTGGAAGCCTATTTCTGGACTTTCTTTGTTCCATTTATCTCTCTGTCCTCATTCCGGTATCACACTGTGTTGATCATAAGTCACTTTGTAATAAGTCCTGTATCAGTTGACGTAAAACTCCTTTTTTAGGGATTCTTGTACTCTGAAGCCTCCTCGGGAAACCCTGTTTAAAAAAAATTTTTTTTTTCAACGTTTATTTATTTTTGGGACAGAGAGACAGAGCATGAACGGGGGAGGGGCAGAGAGAGAGGGAGACACAGAATCGGAAACAGGCTCCAGGCTCTGAGCCATCAGCCCAGAGCCTGACGTGGGGCTCGAACTCACCGACCGCGAGATCGTGACCTGGCTGAAGTCGGACGCTTAACCGACTGCGCCACCCAGGCGCCCCAGGGAAACCCTGTTTAAAGGGAACTGCCTCACTTCCTCCAAGTTCCCCTTCTACGCCTATGACTTTGGGTGGGCCATGACTCCTACAGGCCCCAGCGTTTCATCCCTGAACACGAGAATCTGTGCTGCTTTCTAGGGGTGCTGGGAGCACACAGTAAGAGGACGCTTGCAGTGCCTGGATGAGACTAAGCCTGTGATAACTGGTCTCCAGGTGAGTGTGGAATTCACCTGGGAGCCAGGATGGGACTCCTCATTTTGGTATCCTTGTCCTTGGCAGGACCCAGAGTGGCGGCCTCCCCCAGGTCACCAGGCAGCTAATGGGGAAGACATAGGACAGCCGGTGAAGGCTTCTTGCACCTCGGACAGCCGTGGGCAGCAACTGGGAGACAAGCCCGCCGAGGAGGTGGACACCCCATGTATCAGGCCGCAGGGGGCTCTGCCAGAGCCTGGCCCAGGGGGACATGAGGACAGTTCTCAGGGGGCAGGGCCCCGAATGCCCCTGGCAACTCTGGAGGAAAAGACGGCCAACTCCTTCCCACCATCCACGCCAGGACCTGACCCCCCAAAAGGAGGGTAAGCCATCCCCTGATGCCATCCCCTACCCCACTCCCTGGCCCAACAAGGACATGCTTCTGGTAAGTTACCAGTGAGGTGAATTCTAGTCCTGACTCCTCCTGACCTGATGTAGGACCTCGGGCAAGTCACGCCCCTCTGGGCCTCAGTTTCCCCATCTCTATGATAGCTCTGACACCAGAATTCTTTGTGCTGCAAACCTGTGCTTTAAGGGCCTTGTCCTCACGTGGGGGTGTGAGGGAATGAGGGGCCCCTCTGAGATTAGAAGGCCGGAGGGATGCAGGGATCATCTGAGTGTCCTGGGGGCGGAGGGACGGTCGGCGCAAAGGACAAGTCTTGAGCTGAGCCCCTCCGCCATCCCGGGGTCTCTCCCTTGTTTAGGGTCGAGGGGGTGGAGACCCAGCCAACACCAGGGCCTGTTCCTCCACCAGTAAGTAGACCCAGAGTGGGGGGTGGGGAGGGCACAGGTGGGCAGGAAGAGGAAGGAGGGGCTGTGGTATTTGGAGTCCAGCTGGGGAAGGCGTAAGTGTGAGTGTGTACGTGGAGGCACATGCATGCGCGTGTGTTTGCACGTAGGCGTGTGTGTGCGTCTTGCGGGGGGGGGGGGGGTCAGAGGCTGCTCTTGTACTCTGGAGCTTGGAAAGAGGAGCAGAGCCCTGGGCTGGTAGCTGGAGGGGTTGGTCAGGGGGGAGATTTTTTTTTTAGGAAGATAATGACGGACGAAGCAGAGCCGATACCCTCAGGGACAGGGTGTGAGGCAAGCCCTGTGTCTCATCTGGGAGAAAGGGCCCAGGAGTCTGTGCGGCATGGCCTGGGGGCTGGAGGTGGACTGGGGACGGCCCATCCCTGTATTGGGAGGGACAGACGCAGGAGGTGGCTGGATTTGTCGGACGAATGAGTGGGCATTTATTAGGCGCCTCGCATGCGTCGTCCCGGGCAGTTATGGAGGAAAGAGGCAGACCAGGGCCCGGAGCGCGAGTGGCAGCAGAAGCTCGGGTGGGACAGTCTGGCTGGCGGGAGGCCTCCCGGGTCCCTTCCCGTGTCCTGCCCCCAGGAGACGAGGGACACTGGAGAGAGGAGGGACCTGAATCCCGTGCAGAAGCAGCCTCAGGCGCCCACGGTGGCCGCAGGGGCCCCGAACCTCGGGAACCTTCGGCAAGGCTTCATGAAGTGCTTGCTGGAGGTGGAAGAGGTGGAGGCCACACATCGGAGGGCGACGGCCAAGGCCCGGGCCCTGCCAAACCGGAAGTCCCCCAGGACCCTGACCCAGCTCAGCTCAGCCCCCAGCCTGCTTCTGACCCTGCCTCAGACCCCCGCGCCGGCATCCTGGGCCCGGTTGCCAGCCCCCGGGTCAATCCCCGCCCCTGGGGGCACCCCGGTCCCAGGGCCCGTGGTGGCCCTGCCGCCCCCCACCCTGGACGCGGGCTGGAGAAGGACAGAACTCCTGCAGCCGAGCGGAGACAGGAGCCTGAGCAGCTCCAAGGCACGGTAGGAGCCACCCCGCAAAGGGCGCCCAAGGTCACAGCCCGTGTCCCAGTGTCCCCGGCACCTCCCTTCCAGACTCTCGTCCCTGTCACTGCACCTGTTCCTGCTCGGGTGTCCTCTCTCCGTTTCTCCTCACTTCCGGTCCCCTCCCTCCCCCACACCTAGGTCTTTTTCCCCCCATCTCTGACAACTTTTCCCTTCCTAACCCTCCCACAGTGTGTCCCTTCCCCTCATGGCCCCTCACCCCTGCCGCCTCCTCACCGGGGGTCACTCTGAGAGACTCTCTTGACTTCCCAAGCGTCTTCCCGGTGCCCTCCCCTGTGCCCCCCTTCCCCCTCACCCTCCCCTAGCTTCCTGGGGGAGGCTCCGGGCCAGGGTGGGTGGCTGGACATGGGCCCCTGCCCCGGTCCGTCCTCTGCAGGCAGGAGCTGGAGGAGCGCGGCCTCCTCAAGCTGTCTCAGACCCGGGAGGAGAGGTCGGAGGACCACCTCACCCTGAAGCAGGAGGAAGGTGAGGGCAGCCCCGCCGCACCCCACCCCACCCCCAGGAGGGCACACGGCTGTCCTCCTTCCGCCCCTCTCTCCTCTCCCAAGTCTGTGACCCTCTCCGTCAGCCGTGGCCGGCCGTGGCCCCTTCTAGCTTCCCCGAAAGTGCTCTCTGGCTCCCCGTGACCCCTTCCTGGGGTCTGTTCTATGCGCCAGACCTCAGAGTCTGTCATGTGCCAGGCACTGAGTTAACACAACTGCTCTCAGAAGAGGCACTGTTCTGTCCGTCTCACAGATAGGAACATCGAGGCTCAGAGAAGTACAGCGACTCACCCACGGCAATTGTAGAGTTTGCTTGGGCCGCCACAACAGAGTATCCCAAACTGTGTGGCTGAGCATTTATTTTCTCACAGCTCTCAAGGTTAGAAGTCCAAGATCAAGGTGTTGGCAGATTTGGTGTCTTCTGAGGCCTCTCTCCTTGGCTTGCAGGCGGCCGCCTCTCCTCGTGTCCTCGTGTGGTCCTCCCTCTGTGCACACGCATCCCTGGTGTCTCTTCCCACATTTCCTTTCCTTGTAAGGACACTCGTCACTTTGGATCAGGACCCATGCTACTGTCACATTTTAACTTAACCGCCTCCAGGGGCACCTGAGTGGCTCAGTCGGTTAAGCGTCTGGCTTTGACTCAGGTCATGTGAACTCACTCTTGGGAGTTCGAGCCCCACGTCGGGCTCTGTGCTGACAACTTCAGAGTCTGCTTAAGATATTCTCTCTCTCTCCTTCTACCCCTCTCCCCTGCTTGCGTGCTCTCTATCTAAAACAAAACGAACAAACAAAAAATTTAAAGGGGCACCTCGGTGGCTCAGTCGTTGGGCGTCTGACTTCGGCTCAGGTCATGATCTCACAGTTCGTGGGTTCGAGCCCCGCGTCGGGCTCCGTGCTGACAGCTCAGAACCTGGAGCCTGCTCTTAATTCTGTGTCTCCCTCTCTCTCTGCCCCTCCCCTGCTCACACTCTGTCTCTCTCTCCCTCAAAAATAAACAAACATTAAAGTAAAAAAAAAAATTTTTTTTTTAATTTAACTTAACCACCTCTTTAAAGGCCCTGCCTCTAAGGCAGTCACATGCTAAGGTAGTGGGGACTAGGGCTGCAACAGAGGAATCTGGGTGGGATGCAATTCAGCCCATGGGGGCAACGCGGCTAATTGTCAACTGGTGGAACCAGCTGTCTCTCTAGGCCTGTTGACTCTCCCTGCATTTTGCTGTAACGAGAGGGCTGAGAAGCCAGGCACTCGCACGTTATGACCAGGCCGTGGCTTTGGTATCAGTTGGTGCTTTTCTGGAATTTTCTCAGTGTGCTTCCAGCCCTCTGCTCTGGTCCAGACAAGCTGTCCTAGAAGCCACGTCCGTGCAGATAATTGACCACACAGCACCAAAGCCAAAGAGTCAGAAAGACCTGCCCGGCTAGTCTCGAAGCCTCAGTTTCCTTATCTTTACAAAAGGAACACGCATTCGACTCTTAGAGGTTGTCGTAAGAATTTAATATGAGAACACGGCCGTAAAGAGCCCAGCACAGTGCCTGGCACATAGCAGGGGTGCCCTCGATAGGGCGTGTGCTCTCCTGGTACAAAATGAAGATCGCTAAGGAGGTTAGCATTTGGTGCACCAGCTGCACCCTTGGCCTGACCTTGTAATAGAGAGTAGAGTGAGGAGAGTGCGTGAGTGGGACTGCGCCTTCCACTGTCGTCCTTTTAGTGACCTTTGCCCCTCCTCCCAGCCATGGTGTTAAAGGATGCCGGGGCAGGAGGGTGGTTGGAAGGGGTGGGATGAATGGTAGCAACAAGCAATGTCCCTGCCTCACGTGACCCCGTGGCGCTCCCCCCTCCCCCCAGCCTTCCGCAGCTACTTTGAGGTCTTCAATGGCCATGGCGAGGTGGACGCCCAGAGCCTGGAGAACATCCTGTTGCTCGTGGGCATCTCCCTGACACCGGCCCAGGTAGAGGACGCCCTGATGAGTGCTGATGTCGATGGTGAGTCGGGGGAGGTGTCATTCTCAGTCCCAGGCAGGACCAGCCACGTGGGACCTTCATGGTCACACGGGGCCCCGCGCTCAAAGGGCCCTGCGCGCAGTTTAATGGTCTGCTGTCACGGTCTGGAAACTCTTCGTAATTTTTGAGTGAGGGGCCCCACCCTGCGTTTTCATTTTGCACTGGGGCCCACAAGTTATGTAGCTGGTCCCGGCCCCCGCGGTTACTGCTCTCTGAGCAACTACTCAGTGCGAGGCCCTGGGGACCCAGAGATGACCGCGACCTACCTTCTGACCCCAGGACGTAGGTGATTCCTCAGACTCCTCCCTTTTAGGCCCTCACGTGTGATTCACAGGACATTCTCCTGTGACTTGGTCGCTCCTTTGACCAGCTGTGTGACCTTGAACAAGTTCACCACGCCTGTTTCTGTAAAATGGGTCTGATGGTAGTACCCATCTCACCAGGCTACTGAAAAGCAAATGAGACGATCCAGGCAAAGCATTGAGCACAAGGCCTGGTGCACGGACGCATCCAGGAGACGTTAGCCTGCTGGTACTATTCATCCACCAAATATTTATTAAATGCTCACTGTGTGCCCATTCCCGTGCTGGGCACTGAGAATAAAGGGATGTGTAAGACCCATGAGACCTGCCCTTGAGGTGCTCACCTAGACAGGGACACAGAAGTAGGAGTCATCAAAGGAAGAAGTACTTAAGGTGGCTTGGAGGAAGGGATCGGGGAGGAAGGCTTCCTGGAGGAGGTGATGCCTGAGGCAAATTGTGAAAGATTAGACAGGGGTTAGGTGGGGAGAAAAGGAAGAAGGGCATTCCTGGTGGTGGAAATAACGTAGACAAAGGGAAGAGGAATGGGGGGGGGTCAGGGGAATCGCACGTGGTTTGATTGGCTAGATGCACGACACGGGGAGCAGTGAAGCTGTAAGGGTCCTGGGGTCCTGGCCACTACCTGGCCTCCTGTGTTTCCTCCATCACTGTACAAGGGCAAATCCACACACACAAGCCAGGAATTGACCCCAGCTCGGCCCCTATGTGACCCTCTGGCAACTGCTTTCTACTCTCCGTGCCTCAGGCTTTATCTGTGACATGCGGATAAGAGTATTAAGCACCTCCAGAGGGTGGTTTTCAGGATGAGAGACCATTCATTCATTTGTCTAGTAGTTCAGAGAACATCTGCTAAGACCTACCTGTCTTGTTTGTTTGTTTGTTTTTAAGTTTTATTCATTTAAGTAATCTCTACACCCAACGTGGGGCTTGAACTCACAACCTTAAGACTAAGCCTCACGTTCCTCCAACTGAGCCAGCCAGGCACCCCCAAGACCTACCTGTCTTAAGTCCTGGGCATAGAGCGCAGAACAACACAGACCCAGCCCCTGCCTTCCCGAACCTCCACTAAATTTATGAGAGTGGTTAATGGGGCAGCTGACTCGGTCAGGTTTTAGGCAGAAGCACACGTAGGATGCTTACTAAGTGAGAGAGTTGGAGGACGGTAGAGAGGATTCGGGAAGAGGAAGCAGCATGTGCAAAGGCCCAGAACAGGGAACGTGGCCCCCCGTGGAAGAACACGCTCGTGCCGGAGGCGCTTGGCACCAGGTGAGGCCAGAGACAGGTAACTGGGCCTTGAAGGCCGAGGTGGGACTCTTGTGGGTGCATAATTTTCGTGCAGTGACTGGCATGTGGTAATAATAACAGTCACTGACATTTAGTGAGCTCGTAAGAGATGCATGGCCCTGTTCTAAACACTTTGCCTCGCGTGATCATCCAGGATACAGGGATGACTATAGATGAGAAAACTAAGGCTTGGGGGGGTTAAGAGACTTTGCGAAGGCTGCACAGATAGCAAGTGGTGGACTGGGGATGTGAATCCAGGCTGCTATCTCTAGGACCCAAGTTCTGGGAGCTTCCCACGCAGGAGATTTTAATTTTCGCCTTCCACTTTCCCGTCTGCACCACAGATATATGCATTGAATACATGTGATATATGTGTTCAGTATGTGCCGTATACGTGCTTTATCATCAGACCCATTGAGTAAATGCCAGTAAGCACGCCTGGGCTGCAATGCCTGGGACCCGCCCACTGTCGTACCTCTGGCCTCCACAGGAGATGGTCGTGTAGGCTTCAGGGACTTCTTGGCTGTGATGACAGACAGCGGGCGTTTCTTCTCCTCCGTGGGTGAGCAGGGATGAGCCCAGAGCAGCGAGAGTTCGGGGAGGGGCCTGGAGGCCGGTGGAGGGTGGGTCTCCGGAGCTGCCAGATGGTAACAGCAGACATCATCCCACGTCCCCAGAACAGAGCGCCCTGACGGACACGGCTCCCCCCAACCCCCACACTCTGCTCTTTGAGATCCTGTCCCTGATGGTGGAGATGCTGGCCCTACCCGAGGCAGCCTTAGAGGAGATCACCGAGTGAGTGGGGCTGGTGGCTGGGGGTGGAGGGTCGCAGACCCAGAAATGGCACCTCGTATTTTGACAGCTGATAATTAGGGTTCCTGGTCGCAAGTGAAAGACACCCAAATAAGACTGGTTGAAGCAAAAGGGGAATATATTGGCTCCCATAACTGATCGTGTCTCAGGAATGGCTGGATCCAGGAGACCGGATGATACCATTAAGGCTCGGTCCCTCCTACTCATCTCTGTACACTGGCTCCAAGCTCAGCTAGGCTCTTCTCACCGTGGGAAGGATGGCAACTGGCAGCCCCGTACTCACACCCTCCTAGTTTAACAACCTCAGCAGCAAGCAGCAGAATTCTTTCTTGCTCTATCAGTGTCGCGATCTCAGAAAAGGAATGTAATGGAGGCTGCCTGGGGCCAGAGAACCCTAGAGATGGAGGCCTCCCCACGTTCCCAGAGTTGGCTGGTGGGTGGTTAGTGGTTCGTTTCCAGAGTGGGCTGGTGGGTGGTTAGTGGTTCGTCTAAGGAAGGTATGGCTACATACGGAACATCGACACTCAAGGGCTAAAAGCTACACGTGACAGCAGAATGCCCCAGCTGGTCTCTCTGTCTCCCCCACAGGGGCCTGTCCCTGTCGCTGAGACCAGGCCTTGTCCACATGGGGCCAGAGGAGGGGGAATGATAGCAGGCTGTTCCAGCTTAGCAACCCCAAAGACCAAAAAGGTCTTTATCCCCCCAGCCCCTGTAAAGTACTCTAAATATATATAACTCTGAAGAACATACATGTATAATTTTAAAACCAATGAAACAAATTCCCATGTGTCCAGGTCCCCAGTTTAAAAATAGATCCTGTCCAATAACCTCAGAGCCCTGTGGGCCCTGCCCTAGTCACAAAGCACTCTCTCCCCAAACAAGAATGAATCCTTACTCCCTTGCTTTCTGTTCTTAAGTTCTCACTGCTTGGTTTTTTTCCCCCTTTGTTTATTGACAATTTCAAATATGCAGCAATTGGAGAGAATTTCACGCGAATGTTTACATACCCACCACCTAGATCCCATCACTGCCCGTCCGCCATACTCGTTTTATCTGCTGTCTACTCAGCCCTCTAGTCACCCATCCACACTGGGTTTTTTAATTCATTTCAAAATAAATTAGGGTCATTTTCCTCTAAATACTTCGGCAAACATATCAATAACTAAAGATCACTATTTCTTTAGAGGTTTGTTGTTGTTGTTGTTGTTTTAATCCTTTCTTGCGGTATAATTTACATTCAGTGAAGCACACAGATCGTCAGGGTCTGGGTCTCGGCAAACGCCCACATCCGGGCAACCTGAACCCCTCTCAAGTTATACAGAACTTTACCATCACTCCGGAGAGGGCCCTCCTGACCCCTCCCAGTCGCCCTCTGAACCCACCCCTGCGCAGGCCATCGCTCTCTTCTGGTTTGTTTTCCATCACAGGTTGGTTTTGCCTGTAGGCAACTTCGCATCAGTGGAGACATACGGTTTGCAGTCTTAGCGTGGCTTCTTGAACTCAGCACAGCGCTTTTGCGATTTGTCCATATCGTTGTGGGTGTCAGTGTTCACCCCTTTTTATTGCTGAGTGTGTCCCATTTACGAGTCTACCATAGTTGGTTCATCCATTCTTTTACGGATGGATTTCTTTGTTATTTTATTTTATTTTATTTTATTTTATTTTATTTTATTTTATTGATTGACTTATTTTTAAATGTTTATTTTTGAAAGAGAGAGAGAGGGGCAGAGCGTGAGCAGGGGAGGGGCAGAGAGAGACGGAGACACAGAATCCAAAGGAGGCTCCAGGCTGTCAGCACAGAGCCCAACCCGAGGCTCAAACTCATAAGATGTGAGATCAAGATGCTGAGCCACCCAGGCGCCCCCCCCCTTTTCTTTTTTTAATTTTTAAAATATTTTTATTTATTTATGAGAGAGAGAGAGAGAGAGAGAGAGAGAGAGAGACAAAGAACGAGTGGGGAGGGGCAGCGAGAGAGAGGGAGACACAGAATTCGAAGCAGGCTCCAGGCTCTGAGCCGTCAGTCAGCCCAGAGCCTGATGTGGGGCTCGAACCCGCAAACTTCCAGATCATGACCTGAGCTGAAGCTGGACGCTTAACTGACTGAGCCACCCAGGCGCCCCGTATGGATGGATTTCTGAGCTGTTTCCAGCATGGGGTTATAATGAATAAAGCTGCCATTAACATTTTTGTACAAGTCTTTTTGTGGACACGTATTTTGGTTCTCTTGGGGGAACATGCAGAAGGGAATTGTAGGGGTTTGTACGTTACTTCTGAGAAATCACCACCCTTTTTTCCAAGTGACGGTACCATTTTACAATCCGACCAACAATATGAGGGTTCCAGTTGCCCCACACCTTGTATAAATTTGGTAGTCAGTCTTTTTTCTGGTAGGTATGTAGTGGTGCTTTCTGATCTTTACTCACACTTGTTTGTGTTCCTGAATACTTTATTGTTGGGCTTTGCATATTTTTGAACTTTATATGAGTAGACTCATACTGTAGTAAGTTGTTACTTGTTTTTTCTCCTCTACGTTATCTTCTTGTGATGCATCCATGTTCTTGTGTATAACTATTGATCATTGATATTTTCTTTCTTTCTTTTTTAATGTTTATATTTATATTTGAGAGAGCTTGAGCGAGAGAGGGGCAAGGAGGGGGGACAGAGGATCTGAAGACGGCTTTATGCTGATAGCGACCAGCTCAGTGTAGCACTTGAACTCACGAACCATGAGATCATGACCTGAGCTGAAGTCAGACGCTCAACCAAATGAGCCACCCAGGCGCCTGTTTATTATTTTCGCTGCTACATACTATTATGTATGACTATATCACAATATATTTATTCGTCCTGCTGATAGGCATTAGGACTATGTTCGGTTTCCAGCTATGATAGAAACAGTGTGAATATTCTTGTATGTGTCTCCCGGGACACATGGGCAAGAGTTTCTCCCGAGCAGAGGTTTTCAAACTTTTTAGTCAACCTCCCTTTACACTCTTAAAAATTACTGGGGACCCCAAGGAACCCCTCTATCAATATTTTCGACATTTGAACTTAAAACTGAGGGAAAAAAATTCAATACTTATTAACTTATCTAACACTAATAACCCCATTACATGTTAACATAAGAAAACATTTTAGGGGCACCAGGTTGCTCAGTCGGTAGAGTATGTGACTCTTTAGCTCAGGGTTGGGAGTTCAAGCCCCATGTTGGGTGTGGGACCTACCTAAAATTTAAAAAAAAAATTAATAAAAAATAACTATATTTTCCAAAAAAAAAAAAGTTAATGAGAAGAATAGCATTGTTATACAATATTGCAAATCTCTTCAGAGTCTGGCATAGAAGACAGCTGGATTCTCCTATCTGCTCTGCATTCAATCTATTGTAATATACTGCTTTTTAAAAAATGTTTATTTGCTTTTAAGAAAGAAAGAGCAAGCAGGACAGGGGCAGAAAGGCGGGGGGGGGGGGGAACCAAGGATCCAAAGTGGGCCTGATGCGCAGCTCGAACTCATGAACATCAGATCATGACCTGAGCCAAAGTCTGACGCTTAATCGACTGAACCACCCAGGTGCCCCTGCAATTTGCTTTAGTTGAAGTATATGAAGAACTCAGATAGGTAACTGTAAGAGGGAGGATGTTAATAGCCTTTTCATTTCGTATCTACATATCATGTGGATATTTTTTTTGATACGACACCAGACTCGACAAGTGGTAGACGCTTCTGCGATTGCGATGTGAAATCTGAAACCCTATCAATGAACTTTACTATTTTATTTGATATTATTTGAGTTTAATTATTTAAGCAATCTAGGGGCACCTGGGTGGCGCAGTCGGTTAAGCGTCCGACTTCAGCCAGGTCACGATCTCGCGGTCCGGGAGTTCGAGCCCCGCGTCAGGCTCTGGGCTGATGGCTCCGAGCCTGGAGCCTGCTTCCGATTCTGTGTCTCCCTCTCTCTCTGCCCCTCCCCCGTTCAAACTCTGTCTCTCTCTGTCCCAAAAATAAATAAACGTTGAAAAAAAAATTTAAAAAAAAATTATTTAAGCAATCTCTACATGCAACATGGGGCTTGAACTCATGATCCTGAGATCAAGAGCCACTCACTCTACCAACTGAGCCAGCCAGGCACCCCTGTACTCTTTAAATAAAAGTCTACTGGTCTGTCTTATAGTTCGAATGGCTCTTCTCCCATGAATGTTTTCCTGACATGCACTGGTTATTTGGAAATACTATGTATCTTCCAAATGTTGATATTATATTCAGTACATATATAATATACACTAATATATATAGTGCAAATATATTATAATCAGTACATATATAATATACACTATTATCACTAACATCAGAAAAGTCTTTAAGTATTAGAAGTGTTGTGTGTGGCTATAGTTGATTTCATTTTCACTGCTATAAATAAATTATTTTGCATAAGAACATGCATAGGCCCATATTAATGGATTTAAGTTTCCCCAAATTCTAACTTTTTTCTTGAAAGCTTTAATTCTATCACAGGCAACAAATGCTGTCCGTTTTCCTTGAAGCGATGGGCTAACTTCATCCACTTTTAGAGAAATGTCTGCCCAATACCAAAGGCTCAATAACCATAGTTTGTCTTCCTTTCAAGTAAAAATGGCATTTAATGCCTATGGGAGGAAAAGGTTTTCATTACTGTCTTTTTTTTTTTTTTTTTTTTTTTGAGAGAGAGAGAGAGGGAGCATGAGCGGGGAAGGATCAGAAGAGAGAGAGAGAGAGAGAGAGAGAGAGAGAGAGAGGGAGAGAGAAGACCCCCAAGCAGGCCCTGCATCAACAGTGCAAAGCCTGATGCAGAACCGTGAGATGGTGACCTGAGCTGAAGTCAGACGCTCGACCGATTGAGCCGCCCAGGAGCCCCTTCCCTTACTGTCTTAAGAGTTTCCAACTGGGACTGACAGAAGATGGATGAACAGGAGCGGGAGCCTAGAGCTGGCTCAGTCGGAAGAGCATGTGACTCCTGATCTCGGGGTCGTGAGTTTGAGCCCCACGTTGGGTATAGAGATTACTTAAATAAATAAAACTTAAAAAAAAAGATAGATGAACAAGAGAAAAGCATACGAATCTTCTTTATATGTACGGGTGCCCTTATGAGAAAAATGGAGAACCAAAGGAAAGACTCGGCCCGAGTGTTTACATCCTAGGTTGAACAGGGACTAGTGATTGTGCAGAAGCAAAGCAACGAAGTAACAATAGAGGCGACCAAAGAAAGAGAAGAATTATTTTAACAAGCTCTGTTACGGAGTTCTCTTAGTCAAGGCCCCTCATCTCTTGTGATAAGAATGTTTCTTCCTCCTGGTACAGAGAGGGCACCTGTCACATGGGAATTTTATCACCTGCTTTTAGAAAGAGAGAGAGAGGGACAAAAAAGATCTGAATGTTCTTCTTTTTCAAGGGCTTCGAACTAAAATAACCATATGCCGAACTGGCCTGTTTGGCAATGGCATGTGCCCTCAACTCCTTCATTCCCCCCAACCAGAAACTTTCCTGTAAGCTTCCTTTTTTTTTTTCTCCCCCTGTAAACTTCATATATTAAAATCTTAGTTAGGGGCACCTGGGTGGCTCAGTCGGTTGAGTGTCCGACTTTGGCTCAGGTCATGATCTCGCGGTCCGTGAGTTCGAGACCCATGTCGGGCTCTGTGCTGACAGGCTCAGGGCCTGGAGCCTGTTTCGGATTCTGTGTCTCCCTCTCTCTCTGCTCCTCCCCTGCTCATACTGTCTCTCTCTCAAAAATAAAATAAAGATTAAAAAAAATTTTTTTTTTTTTTAATCTTAGTTAGTGGCTAGGGGGAGAAATTCAAGTTAGAAGTTGTGAAGCAAGAGATCTGTAAAAGGGGGAGAAAACCAGATGGTAACAAACAGGAAAGAACAAATCTAAGCACGCCGTCCCCATATTTCACTGGCTCATTCTATCAGTCCTGAGACTATAGGTCAGTTGTCGGTGTTCATCCTACTTTGGGTTCGTTGAGCTTCCTGGATTTATAGTTTCTAGTTTTTATCAAATTTATTTGTTAAATGTAATTTGTTAGATGTAAAATGTACATTTTTCTTTAACTATTATTTTTATATGCCCCCCTCTCTACTCCTTCTGGGACTCCAATTCCATAGCACTTAAAATTGTTTCCTGGGTGCCTGGGTGGCTCAGTTGGTTGAGTGTCCAACTCTTGATTTGGGCTCAGGTCACAATCTCAGGGTTGTGGGATTGAGCCCAACATTGGGATCTACACTGAGCATAGAGCCTGCTTACGATCCTCTCTCTCTCTTAACATAAGTAAATAAAAAAGCATTAAGAAAAATTGTTTCCTAGGTCACTGAGGCTCTGATCATTTTGATAATTTTCTCTGTGCGCTTCACTTTGAATAGTTTCTATTGCTAAATGCTCATTGGCTGATATTTTCTTTTGCTGAGTCTCATCTGCTCTTCAGCACATCCGGTGGATTTTTCATTTCAGCTTTTGCAGTTTTCATGTTTACATATTTCATTTAGTTCTATTCCATGGTTTTATTTCTCTCACGTTCATATTTCCTTTAAATCCTTGACCATATTTATGATAGCTCATTTAAGGTCCTCTTCTGCTAATTCCATCATCTTTCTCATTTCTGGGTCTGTTTATATAAACTTCTTTTGCTTTTTTTACTGGTCATTTTCCTGCTCCTTCTAATGTCTGCTTTATTTATTTATTTATTATTATTTTTAAATTTTTTTTAAATGTTTGTTTATTTTTGAGACAGAGAGAGACAAAGCATGAACGGGGGAGGGGCAGAGAGAGAGGGAGACACAGAATCTGAAACAGGCTCCAGGCTCTGAGCTGTCAGCACAGAGCCCGACGCGGGGCTCGAACTCACGGATCTCAAGATCATGACCTGAGCCGAAGTCGGCCGCTTAACCGACTGAGCCACCCAGGCGCCCCTCATGTCTGCTATTTTTAATGAGATGCTGGATATTGGGGCATTTCCTTTATTGAATGTCTGGATTTTCATCTTTTTGTTTTAAAGTTTATTTATTTTGAGAGAGAGCGAGAGAAAGCACAGGGGAGGGACAGAAAGAGAGTGAGAGGGAGGATCCCAAGTAGGCTTCTCACTGTCAACGCAGAGCCACCCAGGTATCCCTGGATTTTGTTCTTTAAAGTGTTGAACTGGGGGGCAGGTGGTTAAGTAAATGAGGATAGTCTTCTTTCTTTCAAGGTATTGTTTTATTTTATATTTTATTTTATTTTTATTTATTTTATTTTATTTTATTTTATCTTATCTTATTTTAGTAAACTCTACCCCCAGTGTAGACTCACAACCTGAGATCAAGAGTCACAGGCTGTACTGACTGAGCCAGCCAGGCGCCCCTCTTTTAAGGTTTTAAAGCTTTGTAACGGAAGATCCAGAATAGTCTCTACTCTAGGGTTGATTTAGTCCCAACTACTTAAAAGGAGCCATCTAAGGTGTCCACTAATTCCACAGGTGTTCACCAAAGTCTTTCTGCTCTGGCCGTTTGAAACTCGTGTGTCTTTCAGTCCTAGGTAAACTCTCCTCCCTTTTTTTTGTTCTTTGTCTGGCTTCGTAAAAGTTCACGCTACGTGGGGCGCCTGGGTGGCGCAGTCGGTTAAGCGTCCGTCTTCAGCCAGGTCATGATCTCGTCGTCCATGAGTTCGAGCCCCGCGTCGGGCTCTGGGCTGACGACTCAGAGCCTGGAGCCTGTTTCCGATTCCGTGTCTCCCTCTCTCTCTGCCCCTCCCCCGTTCATGCTCTGTCTCTCTCTGTCCCAAAAATAAATAAACGTTGAAAAAAAAAATTAAAAAAAAAAAGTTCACGCTACGTGTGTACTGCTCAGGACGCAACCAAAGACTTAAGAGTACCCCATGCATATTTCGGCAACTCTTTCTTTGCCTGGCTCCCCTCTGTGATGTTCTGATACACTAATCCCAGGGGCCTCCCATCTTCCCCAGCTACGATGTCTGTCCTCTTACCTCAGTGAATCTACTGTTCTGCTTGGGATACCACTTCCCGCACTGCAGCCCAGGAAGTACCTCCAGGCAAAGTTCTAGAGAGATCACCTCATCGGTTTCTCTTCTCTCAGGGATTATAGTCTTGTGCTGCCTGCTGTTCAATATCTGACAAGAATTTCACGTAGTTGGTTCATGTATCTAGTTATTTATGGCAGAAGGACAAGTTCAGTACGAGTTGTTTCATTATGGCCAGAAACATAATTCTGTTCATTTGTTTTCAATTTTTTTTTCTGTTTTTCAGATTGGATGATTTCTATTGATCTGTCTTCAAGCTTACTAATTCTTTTTTCTGCTCTCTCCAATCTCCTGTGAAGCCCATTCAGTGACTTTTTCACTTCAGTTATTATACCTTTCAGTTCTAGAATTTCCATTTGTTTCAGGTCTGTAGTTTCTGTTTCTCTATTCATTAAGATCACATTTTCCTTCAATTATTTCAATATATTTTTAATAGCTCCTTTTTTTATTTTGTTATTTTTTTTAACGTTTATTTATTTTTGAGACAGAGAGAGACAGAGCATGAATGGGGGAGGGTCAGAGAGAGGGAGACACAGAATCGAAACAGGCTCCAGGCTCTGAGCTGTCAGCACAGAGCCCGACGCGGGGCTCGAACTCACGGACCGTGAGATCGTGACCTGGCTGAAGTCGGACGCTTAACCGACTGCGCCACCCAGGCGCCCCTTGTTATTTTTTTAATATAATGTTTTTAAAATTTACATCCAAATTAGTTAGCATATAGTGCAACAATGATTTCCGGAGTAGATTCCTTAATGCCCCTTACCCATTCAGCCTATCCCCCCTCCCACACCCCCGCCAGTAACCCTCTATTTGTTCTCCATATTTATGAGTCTCCCATGCTTTGTCCCCCTCCCTGTTTTTTTTTTTTTTTAATTTTTAAAAATGTTTTTATTTACTTTTGAGACAGAGAGAGACAGAGCATGAGCAGGGGAGGGGCAGAGAGAGAGGGAGACACAGAATCTGAAGCAGGCTCCAGGCTCTGAGCCATCAGCCCAGAGCCCGACGCCGGGCTCGAACTCACGGACTGTGAGATCGTGACCTGAGCTGAAGTCGGACACTTAACCGACGGAGCCACCCAGGCGCCCACCCGCTCTGTTTTTATATTATTTTTGTTTCCTTTCCCTATGTTAATCTGTTTTGTCTCTTAAAGTCCTCATCTGAGTGGTCATAGGATATCTGTCTTTCTCTGACTAATGTCACTTAGCATAATACCCTCCAGTTCCATCCACGTAGTTGTAAATGGCAAGATTTCATTCTTTCTGATTGCCAATACTCATTGTGTGTGTGTGTGTGTGTGTGTGTGTGTGTGTGTGTGTGTGTGTGTATATATATATATATATATATATATACACCACACCTTCTTTACCCATTCATCCATCGATAGACATTTGGGCTCCTTCCATACTTTGGCTATTGTTGATAGTGCTGCTATAAACATGGGGGTGCATGTGTCCCTTCGAAACAGCACACCTGTATCCCATGGATAAATGCCTACTAGTGCCATTGCTGGGTCGTAGGGCAGTTCTATTTTTAGTTTTTTGAGGAACCTCCATACTGTTTTCCAGAGTGGCTGCACCAGCTTGCATTCCCATTTAATAGCTCCTTTAAAGCCACCATCTACTAAATCCAACATCTGGGCTACTCAAGTTTGCTTTCCATGAGTTTATTTTTATGGCCCTTACTATGGACCACATTTTCCTGTTTCTTTGCATGTCTGATAATTTTGTTTTGTGTCCTGGACATTTTAGATGATATGATTTAGAGACTGGATTCTATTGTGTTTAGAGACCAACCTCTTCCCTTGATGAGTGTTAATTTTTTGTTTTTGTAGGCTGTTCAATTACTGGCTAATCACTCTGAATTTATGTAGCCTTGGGTTTTTTTTTTCTTTGTTATGGCATATTTGTGAAAAGCCTAGGTGTTACCTAAACCTTCTGACTTGGTAGACTCAACTTCCAAACTCTTCTTCCTGTGGATTTTAGTTTTAGGGAAAGTCTACAGCTGACAGAGATCATCAGACTTTTGTCCGCAGGTCGCATACAGCTCAGTTTTTATAGTTAAACTTTTATCAGAACACAGCCACACCCATTCATCTACAGATAGTCTATGGATTCCTTGATGTGACACACTGGCAGCGCTGAGTATCTATTATCACTTCTGTGATACAAGATTGTCTACTTCTCCTTGTAGTTCTATCCGGTTTTACTTTATATTTCATGTTTGGAATTTTGTATTTTCTGATGAACTGAACATTTTATCATATTCTATGGTAATCATTTGTGTCTCTAGTGATTTTTTTTTATCTTAAGGCCTAGTTTTTTTTAATATTAATATGGCTATAGCAATTTCCTTTGGTTAGTATTCAACTGACAGAACTTTCTTTATCCTTTGAGTTAATTCTTAAAAACTAATGTGTACATTGTTTAAAAAGCCAAACAGTCCAAAAAGCTTCATAATAAACACTTGCAGTTCCCCACACCGTTCTTCACCACGCTTCCCACTCCCTGAAGTCTCCCTTATCAAGGCAAATACTTTTTGACTCCTTACTTCTAAATAATATGCTTGTACTACAATATTTTAGTTAGTGATTTTTAGACTCGTATCAATGGATTTCCTATTAATGTATGGATTTAGCTGTCTGATACAACTATCCCCTAAACTCTCCTCTACCCATTCTAATATAATTTTTGAGTCAATAATTTGGGGGGAGGGTTCTATTATTATGGTTATGCAATTTTTTAATAGCTGAGGTTTTTTTTTTAATTATACTATGATTTCACTTCCTTATCTTTTTAGCTCCTGAAGTTGACAATTGCCTTGATGTTTGTTTTGTTTTGTACTCATTAATAATTTCTGTGCCTTTCATTTTCTTGGAGGTATGTTCTAAATAATTCCATTCTTTTTATTTTTGGATTCTTTTCAGGCCTGTTGCAGAGTTGTCATCCCGGGAGTCTGTTGTCATCCTAGGTATTCTTCCTTTCCTCTGATTAGGATTCTGTTTGTTAGATTACATTGTCTTACTTTTTCTCGGTTTGCTTAATCTTTCTTGGTTTGTTTGGTTTGATTAAAAAATAATAGGAGGGGCATCTGGGTGGCTCCGTCGGTTAAGCGTCTGATTTTGGCTCAGATCATGATCTCATAGTTCATGGGTTCGAGCACTGTGCTGGGATTCTGTCTGTCTCTCTCTCCCTCTTTCTCTGCCCCTCTCCCACACGCACTCTCTTGCACTATTTCTCAAAATAAATGAACTTAAAAAAATAATAATAATGGGAGATGTTTCCCTAGTAACTTTTTTGGGTTAGAAAGGCAGTGATTCAATAACTGGTGCACTAATGCCAGCCCTCGAAATGGCCCTATTCTTTTAAGCTATAGTGATCTAATCTACACTTGTCCTTTATGGCAGTTGCAGTACGAATGTGGGATCTCCCTTCACCATCTTCCTTTACCTTTGCTTCTCTTCTGTGTTGGATTGCCTGTTTTCTGTATGTATATATTCTTTTTCTGGTTTTGGTTTATGCCCTCATTTTGGAAGGGTACGTCCTCCAGTAGCTTCTTGAAAAAGAATGCATGGGATGCAGAATTTTTGATCTTTTATGTGTCTGCAAAAGGGTTTATAGTCACACATACTGAGCAGTTTAGCTGGGTATAGGATTGTAGATCGGCATGTTAGTTCAGGAATAGACCCCAGTGCACTATAGTTCAAACAAGATAGTTTATTTCTCTCTTATATTGACAGTCCAGGAGAAGCAGGCAGGAAGACAAGACTGCCCAGCGCACAACATATAGCTCCTTTCTAACTTATTGTTCCACCATTCCCTAGGTCAATCCTAAGCCAATTTACCAGCAACACATCTTAATTCAAGTCCTTGGAAAAGGGAGACAGGAAGTGGAGAGCAAGCAATTTCCTTTAAAATTGTGACCGAGAAAGTTGCACACACTTTGCTCGTGTCCTTTTGGCCTCTGTGGGGTGAGCTTATTTTCTGGTTCATCTTTTCACTCAACACGTTGCCTTTTCAGATCCTAGTTTTACAGAGGGGTCCAGATCCAACTTTCACGTGAGGGCTCTGGTATTCAATTTCTATGTTCTGTGTGTGAAGCTCATTAAAACCCCAAATTCCAGGCTCCAGAGATCAGCAGAGGCCCTAGCAGCACCAGCAGCTTAAGCCTTAGGGTTTCCCAACACCAAGTAGCATGCCCACCCCTCACCACTGCCTCAAAGCCCTGGGTGGACCGGCCCTGCCATCTTGCTGCACACGTCACCCCCCCTTTTTCACACAGCAGGCTCTAGCCCCTCTGGCTTCCCTGCCATTCCTAGAGCCCACTGTGCTCTTTCTCACCTCCTGGCCTTCCCACATGCCATTCTGTCTGCCTGAAAGACTGTTTCTCCAGAGATATCCATCTGACTTTCTCCCTCCCCTCATTCTGCTCAAACACCACTGCCTCTGAGACTTGCACCGAGCACTGCAAGCAAAAATAGACCCTCGTCACTACCCTACTACCCAGCTTTACTCGCTCTCAGAACACCCACCACTCCTGACATGGGATCGTATTGATTTGTTCACGGTCCGACTCTCCCACTAGGTGTGTGCCTAGGTGGTTGATTTTAGAAAGTGAATCCAGGGAGGAGTGACAGAAGGAATGTGAACAGAACGATGCAAGCGGGTGTTAGTGAGTCAACCACCCCCAGGATCTTCTGAGGAGACTGAATGGTGGCTCAGAATTCTGTCAGGAGAACAAAAAGAAACCCATATCCCTCAGCTGCTAGCTCCTTTGGTCAAGGGTAGACCCCACAGTGGTTTAATTCCCCTGGACTTCTGGGTTGCTTATGTGTCAGAGAAACTCCAGGTAAGAGGCTTCTGAGGTGAGGCCATGTCAGACTGTCCCTGGGCAAAGCTGCTGAAAACCCACGTGGAAATGGTCACTCTGCAGCAGTGGCTGGAGTGAGAGAGGGGCTGAGAGAGACTAGGAGGCAGGGGCCTGTATGGAGATCTCTTGCTGCTTTCCCCAAGCACTTAGATGAGCAGCCGGCATGCGGTAAACACCCACTGAATATTTACTGAATGGACGAAAGGTGCTGCGGTCTAGAGGGTAGGCAAGTAGCAATGAGTCAAGAAAATAAAACTCAAATAAGACTCAGATCCGGAAGATGAGCAGGTTAACTGCACAGCTGCCTCGCAGAGCACGCGTACATCTAAGCAAAAATACCAGCGACGGACATCATAGTAACATTCACCAAAGCTCTTTCCATGGGCCAATTTTCTTGAATACTTGATGGGTCTGGTTATTGAATCCTATAACATGAAAACTGACCCGTTTTACCCAGGGGGAACCTGAAGCCCAGGGAAGTCAAGTGACTTGCAGTGACAAGGTAGAGGTAACAACTTCCCTTGAGGGGTGACTGGAACCCACAGCAAGGCAGTGACTTGCCCACAGTCATG
Organism: Felis catus; assembly: GCF_018350175.1. NCBI lineage: Eukaryota > Metazoa > Chordata > Mammalia > Carnivora > Felidae > Felis > Felis catus. The sequence continues at coordinate 11,963,226 of NC_058375.1, read as the reverse complement.
AGAAGTCAATGGCAGAGCTGGGACTAAAACCCAGGTCTCCCGACTCCTGGGCTTGTGTCCCTGTCCCAGAGCTGGCCAGACAGACCAGGGGCTCAGAAAGAATGAGTGGGGAGGAGGGTGAACTAAACGCAGCCAGGCTGAGCGGGGCGGACACTGCCTCCCCAGCTATTACCAGAAGAAGCTGAAGGCAGGCACCTGTAAGGCCCGAGAGATGGAGTCGGCCATAGGCCGGCTGCGGTCCCGGAAGAAGCTTCCCTGCAACCCCCAGCAAGCAGACACCTCGGAAGTCCCGGAACGAAGGGTCCTCAGGATCCTGAGCCGGCTGAAGCAGCAGAACTACGGTGAGGGCCTTGGGCGTGGTGAGTTCTCCGCATTCCTGCCCGCCTGGCCTCTCCCTGGGCCCCCCGCGGCCACACCTCCTTGCTGCGCGACATGGTTGCCCACGTCGGGCCTACCTGTGGGCGGTAGTCAACGGGCTGCAAACCGCTCCTCCACCTCTAGCTCTCTGACAGGGGCCCCCTGCGCTCTTCCCCCAGGCCTTAACCCTGAGCACATGTTGGTCCCAAGAGCCTCAACTGAGAACGGAGGGTGATTGGCCATCCCAGCTCACCATTTACTGAACACCCACTGGGGTCACTCCCCATGCTGGGACTTCGTACAGGGGCTAGAATTTAGCCCTCGCCATCACGTTCACCCCGTTTTACAGAAGAGAACAGTGAGACGGAAGTTTAAGCAACTTGCCCAAGGCCCCACAACTAGCGTGTGTCAGAAAGGGCAGTGTGGACCCAGGTCTGATTCCAAAACCTGTGCCCTTTTCACCGGGCAAGGCTGCCTCCCCATAACAGCAGGGGCCACCGATTAGATCCCTACTGTGTGCCAAGTGATGGGCTAGGAGCTTTCCAGAGTCTCTCCGGTGTACTGACTGGACCGCCAGGACCCGTCACAAAGACGTGTCCTCCTGTGCAAGCCGTTATTAGCCCTTACTCCGTGCTCAGGATTTAGCCGAGTGCTCCGCGCGTGTTGCCCCTTTAATCAGCTCTGAGAGGTGGGCACCACTATCACCTCCAGCTTACACAGAGGCTCAGAGAGGTTAAGCGATTTGCCCAAACCCACCCAGCTCATTATGTGGCAAAGGTGGGATTTCAGCTGGGTGGGCCAGCCTCCCGAGGTCGGGCGTGCTCTGGAGCGTTCCCCTCTTCTGACTCCTCCTCCCTTGCCAGCTGCCAATCTGCAGAGCCCCTACGCCCAGGTGCCCTGCATCCCGCTCTATCCGCGGCTGGACAAGAAGATGGCCCGACGGAAGCAGGGCAGCCACTACGTGCTAGATCAGTGTACGCCCACCAGCCTGGGCCCTGACATCCGTAGCCTTTTCTTCCAGTCAGGATCTCAAGGAAGCAGGTGGGTGTCCAGAAGGCAGGGGCTCCAGCCCAGGCCCATCCACCTCCTTCTTTATGAGGCGCTGGCCTAACCCGAGGGGAATCCAGCCTTCCAAGAGAGGATACCTGGGACACTGCTGCTCTAGGGAGGAAAAGGGGGAAAGGACGGAAGCAGTAAGAAACGAACCTTCGTTTGAACACTGTGTGCCACGGCGATCACGCCTGTCACAGCACTTACGCCTTCCTGTGCCCAGACTCAGCGGCACATGCTGTCCTTCTCTTAGGCTGGCACCGCCTGCCTTCCCCACACAGGGGGTTTAGCTCTCAAGTCCTTTGCCCGCGTCTGACTCCCGTGTTAGGAGCAGTAGGCAACAGGGACTGCTGGGTGGAGGGAAGCTTCCCCCGCCAGTCCCCTTCCAGGCACTTTGGGGGTAAAAGAAGTCTGGACTTGCAATCAGGCCCCCGAGCCTGACTGCTTGGCTCCATCACTTCCCAGGGAAGGCCTCCTCTCCCCTGGGACACGTGGGGATGGCTCGTTTCCTCCCACCCTTCTCGCCTCTCTCCCTAGGGAACACAACTCAGAGAGCCGAAAGTGGCTCAGCTCTGTGCCAGCTCGAACCCACTGACCTACGGAGTCTACTCGGGGCAGCTGCCGTCCGAGGCCTGCAGATGGACAGGTCGTCAGGCAGGTACTGCTGCTGAGTTTTGCTTTTGTGGCCTGGTAAGCCAATAAACACCGAGAACCTCGGCCTCTGCGTCTGGCGCCAGGGAAGGCCCCCAGGCTTTCACCCCTCCACTCGGCTGTTGGCCTGCAGGGCCCTGGCTTCCCCCAGGCTTGGGACACTCTGAAACGAGACACACCTCACGACCCTGCCCAGGGTTAGGGCGCCTGCTAGAGGGGCCCAGGGTGCAAAGTCTTGACCTCCTACGCACTCTCGAAGCACAGAGCTGGGACTCTCCGCAGAGGAGTGTCTCCCCTTTTGGACTAGGATCCCCACGAGGACAGGAAGCATCTCTCCCCTCTTGCTCGAGGGGAGCGGTAAATGTAAGGGAAGTACCTGGGAAAGATTCTGGACCCTGAAAGGGGCAGCCAGACCCTGCAGAAGGGCAGGAGGGGGTCTCAGCCATGCTCTCACCAACGGAGCCCCAGGACCCATGGGGGCCCTTCTCTTGAAACCTAAGGGTGTGTGGGTCTTTGCCCCCCAACCCACATGCCACCCCAGGCCTACTTCTCTAACCAAGAGTGAGCTCCTCCCTGGGACTGAGCAGGGGCAGCTCCCCCAGCAGTTAAACAGGCAGGCACAGCAAGAGGTTAGGAGGCCAGGGACTGAAATGAGGACAAGGCTCTGACAAGTTTAAAACATGTATTTAAAATACAATTTATAAAATGCTTAATCTGCCGACTCAGGAGCCCGCGGTGCGGGGTGGGGTGGGGTAGGCAGCTGCCCGCTAGACCAGCAGAGCAGGACTGCAGGGGTGCGGCCCTTCCTCCCATGCCCTTCTGTTCAGACACCCAAGGGGCCCATGTGCACCCCTGGGATCACACGGCCAGAAAACAGGACCCCAGAGGTTTCCAGAGTCTCTGCTTACCAGGGAGGCTGGGGCAGCCCTGCCGGCCCATCCCTGAGCAGAGCATCCCCACATGGGGCAGAGCAGGGTATGGCTGGGCTGGACAGGGCAGGGCGGGGCAGTGGGCTCTGGAAGGGGCTGATGGTAGCAGATAGGGTGTTGCCTCCTGCCTGCAGGTGGGGAGCACCCTGATTGAGTGGGCTGAGAAGGGTTGGTCACCAGGCCCGGACCCCCAGCTCCTTTGGTTATAGGCTGACATCAGAATAGTGGCTCATGGGAAGCGGTTAGCTGGAAGGTCTGAGGCCTGGCTCACGGGGTCAGGGAGGAGCTGGGGGAAGGGGACAGTACCATGAAGGCAGATAAAGGGGCAGCAGCCTCAGGTTTCTGCCCCCCCATCCCCCTGGGGTTTTCCAAGCCAAAGCCTGCAGCTTACTTTAAAAAAAAAAAAAAAAAAAAAAAAGCACTTAAGGAAAGTTACAGACAACTACCAAAAAAACAAAAACAAAAAAACAAAACAAAAAAAAACAAAAACAACCCACACACAAAATCCAAACCATTCTCCCATCTCCCCTCCCGCCTCCCCCCAACACAATACAGTTCATTTTCACTTTTTTCTTTCTTTTTAAAATCTTGCCTGCCACCTCTCCATCTGGGAAGCCAAGGGTACGACCGCTGGTGGCTGGTGGCAGGTACACAGCGGGCAGAGCCGCATCTTTGGCCAGAGGGAGGTGGGAACACCCGTCCCTACTCCATCGTCAATCCACAGATGCCCATCAGCCAGCCTTCCCATTGGCTCCCACTAGGGGAGGGGTGGGCAAGAACAGGTGGTCCCGACGGCTGCGCATCGGCACTCCTGGCCGTGCCACCTGGCCTACCTCTGTGCCCGTCTCCAACTGAAAGGACGGTCTCATCTTGGGCCAGAAACCACTATTACATGAGGGACGGACACTATACATCTAGAATGAGGAAACTCGGTCAGGGCAGGGGAACTACAGAGACAGCAGCCAACTTTCTCCCTTGCCCACTCCCGGAGGGAATCCCTCCTCAGAACGGCCCGTGGGCACAACCCAAGGCCCTGTGGGTTCTCCATGACTGAAGTTCTGTTCCAGCTCTGCTCGCGGACAATTTCCTGGCTTCTCACGGTTGGTTATAAGGCTGTGCTATGGACCAGCTGCTGCTTCGACTGGCAGCCGGCCCTTCCTAAGCGGGAGGTGCAGCGGGCTTGCTGGGCCCGGCCTACATTCCCACAGGGCAGGGCTGAGAGCCAGGTGAACCAAAGGCGGAGTGAGCCTGCAAAACCGTGCTTGCCACCTTGGCCACCACAAGCTGCCCTAATCACAAAACGTCATACCGCCCACTCCAAAACTCATCCACTGAGCGGGGAGGCCATCCGGCTGGCTGAGGGATAAGGCGCAGTGCAACGGAAGAGACCAGAAAGCCTGAGAGGACCCAGATTGTACACACACACAGCTGCTCTGGGCAGTGCCCTCTTAGCCTCTTCCACCTTAAAGGGCCAAAGCAAATCTCTAGGCTCCAGGGACAGAGGGGGGAAACTGACTTCATTCCAAGCCCCCGCTCCGGAAAAATGGGTGAAGGGTCGCCTGGGTTTATGGGAAACTAGTCTGTCATCACCAATCTTTGCAATGCACAGCTTGCCTTTTCCCAAATGTATTCAGAATGGTCTGCTCCCAAGGTAGTGATTTCACAAAGGAAATGTACCAGGAACGGTTACTGAGCTGGTGCCATCCGCAGAGACGGTGCTCACAGACCCTCCGGAGTGGGAAGATCTCTCCACCTTCCGAGCACACTAGGCAGGAGGCGCAAAGTCCTGGAGCCACTCTCTCCTGGCTCTCCTTGTGCTAACAGCCAAACACCGAGCAAGTCTCACACCCCTTACTTCTGAGCTCGGAGTGCAATCTCAGTCCCTGCTCCCTTCTAGAAGGAGCAAGCCTGGCTGGCAGGGAACCGCCCTGAGGGGTATGGGAAGGGGAAGTCTGTTCACTTTCCCTAACTCCCAGAATACTAGAGGTGGGGTTAGCACCCTCCCCCAGGCTCTCTGAGCCTGTAGAGCTAGCCCAGTCTCAGATAGGGCCAAGATGCCCCTGGGACTCAGCTGGGGGAGGGAGGTATAGGCATGGGGTGCTCATCTGTCCTGGGGGCTGCAGAGCCCTGCCCCTTTTCTGGGCGGCAGTAGGAATACAGAAGCTAAGCTCACCAAAAACCTATTGGTTAATGTTTCTAGTGAATTTCCCAGAAACATTTTTAAGTAGACTACCAAACTACCCTTTCTCAATTAAAAATTCATTAAACTGCTAAAACCCCTCCCATGCACTTTTTCTTGCAAATCAGAGATTTGTATAAACAAACAAAAAATAGGAAGGAGAAAAAAAAAAAAAAAAAAGAAAGGATATTTTCAAATGGAACTTGCTTTTAAGTGATGAAAGACATGCACTTGGGGGTGGGTGGCGGGAGTTCTCATCTGTGTTTTGAAATCCCAAAATTAATGAGCATGATAAACTGTTATTGCTGGCACTGGCTTTACCCCAAGTGGCCAAGTGGCACTGTCTGACTCTCTACTGAGTCCTTTGCGGGTCCCCCCAACCCTCCCCTAACCCCCACCCTTTCCCTTTCCATTGACTTGGGACAGCCCTTATAGACGTGCCAATCACAGTGGGAAGGGGGGGGAAGGAGGGAGGTCACAGTGCATGGGGTTCAAGGTCACAGTGGGCGGAGCAAAGGGGATCACAGTGCAAGTAAGTCAGGTCGTTCCCTCTGCTCAAGTCCAGCTGTCTGCCACGGCAGTGCGACCCGTGGCGGACGACCCAAGAGGCGGTGACGGCGGCAGCGGCAGCATCCTTTCCTGCACGCATTTATCTGCGTTGTTTGAAGCCTTGTGACCCATCTGGACCCAAAGGCTGTCTGATCACATTATTGGGCTGCCTGCTGTCCTCGGGTTGGGAGATCCTGGTTGGCCTGGAGGGAAGAAGATCAGAGGGAGGCCTGAAAAAGGACATCAAAGAGGTCCCCAAATCTTTTTTCTTTTTTTTTTTTTTTTAACTTTTTTAACGTTTATTTATTATTCAGACAGAGTGTGAACGGGGAGGGGCAGAGAGAGAGGGAGACACAGAATCCGAAGCAGACCCCAGGCTCTGAGCAGTCAGCACAGAGCCCGACGCGGGGCTCGGACCCACGAACTGCGAGATCATGACTTGAGCTGAAGTCGGATGCTTAACCGACTGAGCCACCCAGGCGCCCCAAAGACGTCCCCAAATCTTAAAACCAAATCTTAAAACTGCAGCTGGGGCAGAGGCCAAAGTGGCTATCAGCCAACTCTGGCTCCCTGACCTCGCCTCTCTGACACGTGGACTCAGGGAGCCTTGTTCCAAGCTGGGAAGCCCCCGTGGGTAGGTGGAGCAGGTGGTGCACATTCACCTTGAGTGCTAACGGCGCTTCTTCCCCGAATCTAGAGGGCAAGGGGAGCGCTCAAGGGCCCATCTTGTCCAGAGGCAGTGACCTCAGGCTGCTCAGCCCCCACAGAATCGTGTGGCACAGACTTGTCAGAGTATCGAGCAAAGGTGAAGCCCCCAAAGCAAGAGCTCAGCAGAGGGATCCAGCATCAGCCACTGCTGGCCTCTTGCTTCTCTCCAAATTAGGAGGTTAATGGTGGACTCCTATTGACACAGAAGACTAAAAGGGAACAGACTTTTTCTACTCTGCCAAGTGAAGGCTTAGAGAAGAAAAGTCTATCAAACTAATGGAGGGATGGGAAGAAGGTGCAAGCCCCAGAACAGCTAGCCCGAGGAGGCCTCCCAAAGTCGGAAAGAGGCTATTTAAAAAAAAAATTTTTTTACGTTTATTTTCTTTTTAAAAAATTTTTTTTTCAACATTTATTTATTTTTGGGACAGAGAGAGACAGAGCATGAACGGGGGAGGGGCAGAGAGAGAGGGAGACACAGAATCGGAAACAGGCTCCAGGCTCTGAGCCATCAGCCCAGAGCCCGACGCGGGGCTCGAACTCACGGACCGCGAGATCGTGACCTGGCTGAAGTCGGACGCTTAACCGACTGCGCCACCCAGGCGCCCCAACGTTTATTTATTTTCGAGACAGAGAGAGACAGAGCATGAACGGGGGAGGGTCAGAGAGAGGGAGACACAGAATCTGAAACAGGCTCCAGGCTCTGAGCTGTCAGCACAGAGCCCGACGTGGGGCTCGAACTCACGGACCGCGAGATCGTGACCTGAGCCGAAGTTGGACGCCCAACCGACTGAGCCACCCAGGCGCCCCAAGAAAGAGGCTATTTTAACAAATACTGCTTTAGCTTTAGCAAGAGGTGACACGTTTACATAATGCAACCTCTAGGACTGCAAAGAAAAAAGTGCCAGGGACGAAAAAGGATTCAGAAAATCCATAAAACATTACAAAGAGCTATTCTGAGACCCAGAAGATAACATCTAAGCACTTCACGGGGCGCCATCCACTGTGCGAGGTGAGGTTCTCAGAATGCCACGCTCATTTACTTGTACAACGAGTTGACGGGGCAGGTACTGTGTCATCCCATTCCCCCCATACGTTAGGCTATGAGGGGACAGAGAGGTCAGGCAGCCCTAAGTGGAAGGAAATGGCAGATTCTGACCCAAAGTCCATGCCTTTAACCTCCATGCCACACCGCCCCCCGGTGCCTGCAGAGGCAGCCCGCCAGCAAACCACAGCCTCAAAGCTTGCGGTCCTGAGCCAACGCAGCAGACACTGAACTTGCCCACCAAGCCAGGGCCGGCAGCTGGAGCCGCCCTGGTTCCAGCCCCAATTGTGCCTGCTTCTCATTCCTCCACGTGCAGCCAGGCCGCCCCCCCTTCTCCCCTGTAAGGTGGTCGGGCAGAGTGGTCGATGGTCAGCCCTGCCAGCTACACTCACCTGTCGAGGATGGGTTTTTCCTGTTCCTCCTCGGGGCTGGCACTGCCCAGGATCCGCTTCCGGGCCTCGGCGTACTCTGCCTCCCGCTGTGCTAGGGACTTGACAGGAAGGGCTGGCCTGCTGGTGGAGTTGGGGCTGCTGACCACACCGTTGCTGGTGGGCCTCTTGAGGATGCGGATCTGTGGAGGGGGCCCCGTGGGAAGGCTATCGTCCTGAATCACAATGGGCACTTTGGGAGGAGATTTGGATTTCCTGCTGACAAAGAGCAAACAGAGCTTCACAAGTCCTACCCCTGACTTCGGAGGCCCCATCCACGTCCCTCAACCACCCCCATCACCTTCCCCTCCCTCCTCCTAATTCTACCCGTTGTTCTCTGGCCTCAGACCAGACAGCAGAACTCTCACTCCTGGGCGTCTCAAAAGAGCAACCTTGCCACAAGCTCACGTCGTCCTCAGGCCTGCTCCTCAGACCTCACCCCAGGCAAATGGGGCGGGAGCACCATCTCATTCTGGGACTTCTACACCCGGGTTCACAGTCGCACCAACCACTGTTTGCCCCTGTGGCAAAACATTTCGTGCCCAGAATCCAATGATGTCAGTTAAAATCCCGACTTCCCTACACACAGAGCAGAGTGTAACAGGCTGGCGTAGCAGGAGCCCTTAGCTTAGGGGTCAGCAAAGTGTTCGCTCCAGCCACAGCCTTCCACATGTGCTCACACCAGTCAAACACTACAAAGGAGCCCACTCCACCGTCCCTGCCTGGCATCAGGATAGGATTTACCAAACTGCCTCAGCCTTCTGGTAAGTGACCTGTGCCTCCCAGAGACCAGCTACACCAGACAACTGGGTCATCTCTCCAGAAGAGGTTCTGAGCAGAGACACCTCCCTCACCCGGGCTCTCTGGTATCCTGGACACGGCGGGGCTGGGGCGAAGGACGATCCCAGAGACAGTGCTTGACATTGCTCAGAGGAGAAGCACTGTCCAAGGCTGTTGGGTGTGCACATCAGGCAACGAGTCCACAAGGAGAGGTGGAAAACAACACAGGAGAGGGAAAGAAACGAAAGCCACAAGAGAAAAAAGGGATCCGGGCAGGAGTGACCACCTCTCAGTAGCCACAAAGACCCTCCCCAGAGCAGCCAACTAGCTTCTCTTCAGAACCAAACAGCCTGCAGGGGGCCTGTTTTTAGAGCCACGGTTGTCAGGAGGGGAAGGGGCTGGTGAACTCAGCTGCCGCTAAGGGAGGTCCGGGGGGGGGGGGACAGGACTGTGGCAAGGGGACTGTAACCAGACTTCAGTGCAGCTGCTGAGACGAGCAGACAGACAAGGAGCCAGCAATCTGATCAAAGAGGCAGGAAGCCAGGAAACTAGCAGGCAGGCAGGGCACCCCGGCGTCCCCTGGGGAATGATAAGTCCAGAGAGGTCCCCTCCTCCTCCTCCCTGTCGCTAGTCCCTGTGGGAAGCCAACAGGTTACCTAAGCCCAAAGTCAGACTGCTGAGGTCAATTTCACCTGCTCTGAAACCCACCTTCTCCCCTGTCGGGGGGTGGGGGTAGGGGTGGGGGTGGGGTATCCTTAAAAAGTCTTCGAGAATTTCTGAGCATCTTTTCTTCCAGAATACCCCCACAGTGCCCTTAGCCACCACGTCACAGAGGGCCCAGAGAAATCATCTGCCCAATCTCGTTATGTTACAGAGAAAGAAACTGGTGTCCAGAGGGCAAAACAACTTGTCCCAAACCTCAGAGCAACTGGAACACAGCCAGGCCTAAAACCTAAGTTTTCTGACTCACCACCTCCCCACTTTCTACCAGACCACCTCACACAGGGTACCCACGAAGTCAGAAGGCAGATGCGACACTCCAGCCTTACTCTCAAAGCCTCAAACCACCATGTCCTTGAGGGACACGCTCAGAAGCCTGCCCGGGAGCCTGCCCTGCTAAACCTAATGGCCACCTGGACAATACCACTGACTGCCCAGCTCTCACACGGCAGAGCATGAGCCCTCAGACCAGACAGCAGCCTTACCTCTCCTTTTGTGTGATCTTCAGTTTTTTTTCCAACCGTCTGTCTATTTCCTAGAGGAAAAAAATGTATATAAAAAGTGGAAAAAAATCTCTCTTAGATAAAAACTTATGTCTTTATTTTCAGAGCTAAGGATGGTGTCCTCTGACCAGGGACATTACTGTTTCCTTTGAGGTAACGGATGCAGACCTCCCTTTACTAGACTCTGGGGCTCGGGAACTGACTCCCTGAGGGTTCGTCTCCCTCCATCCCCATGGCCACGGTGATGGTTCTAGACCTCATCATGCAGCTGGGTTCTTTGTATAGCTTCCAACTAGTCTCCTAGCCTCCAATCTGTCCTTCACAGAGCCACTCAAATCAACTTTGTAAACACAAATCTGGTTGTTTCCCCATTAAAACCCCCTAGACCGCTTGTCAGATCAAGTCCAAGTTCCTAAGCACGCCTCACCCACACCTTCCTTTATCTTCTGTTCCTGTTTTACATCACTGTGAAACTGAGCTGTTACCAACCCCCAGAACCCCGCACGCTGATCCACCTTCCCTTTGCCAACTTCCATTTCTCCTGCGACACCCAGCCTGATGTCTGCCTCTCCTTGGTAAAGTCTTCTCTGGTCCCGTACAGTTAATCACCTGCTTCTCAGACATAAGCTCTCCCTCTTCTACATTCCTTCATAATCACATGTATCACAAATGTATAGCCTTCCCCCCCCACCCTCCCGTATGGACTTGAACTCTGTGACTAGCACCTAGCCAAAGGCCCAGAACAAAACAGAAGTCTCCCGTCTGGGACACTGGACAGCAGTGAGCCCTCAGGGCCAGGAACTCTGATGCCTCCACGCCCTCATGCACAAGGGTCTGTACACTGGACAGGGGAGCTGTGCACAGAGCAAGCACCAAACCTTCAGGCCCCTTGGCTGTCCCACTGCTTTTTCTTACAAACATCCCACTCAGCTGTCCTCAGTGAGGACAGCACCATTCAGCTACTGAAGAAGGAAAAAACCGTATGAAACAATTAGGTTCTCTCTCTGAAAAAAAGACTTATTATCAGAGTGGTTCTCAACCAGGGGTGGTTCTGCCCACCACAAGACAATTTAGCAATGTCTGGAGACGCATCCCCCCCACCCCCAATACTAGAGGGGACGTGCTACTGGCACCCAGTCGGTAGAGTCCAGGATGCCGTGCTGCTAAAATGGTACAATGCACAGAACAGCTCCCACAGCAAAAAACTGCCTAGCCCCAAATGTCAGTAGTGCTGAGGTTGAGAATCTTGACTTATAGGGTACGCAGGATTTTCAAAGTTGTTGTTAACTTGCAAAATGTTAAGAATCACTGCCTTAACTGCCAGTCAAGTCTCTGAAATGCACTGAGATCCACCCCAGGGCCCAGTGCGTAGCCAGTTTTCAGGAATGTTCCCCATGTCCTGAAAAGGGCTATATTCTACAGTTGATGGGTACGGTTCAAGCTAGTTAACTATAATGTTCAGAACTTCTAAATTCTTGCTGATTTGCTACATGTATCGACTCCGGAAAAAAAAATCAAAGATTATCTTCTAGTAACTTGTCCCATTTGTTATTATGAAATGATCTTCTTTGCTTTAAAATCTATTATTTAAACTCATAAACACGGAGAACAAACTGAGGGTTACGGGAGGGGGGGGGTGGGCTAAATGGGTAAGGGCCACTAAGGAATCAATCTACTCCTGAAATCATAGTTGCACTATATGCTAACTAATTTGGATGTAAATTTTAAAAAATTAAAAATAAAATTAAAAATAAAAATAAAAGATCAATTTTTAAAAAATCCATTATTTAATATCAATAAAGCCATGCCAAGTTTTCTTTTGGTTAGTATTCCCTGGAACGTTTCCCTATTTTCCTTCTCATCTTTCCACGCTCTTACTTTTGTCTCCTTCTCATAAACACTGTGAAGCTGGACTAACCATACAAAGCCATATTTCAATCCAGTTTGACACGGACGTTCATTCTGATAGGTGCTGAGCTGTGTTTATATGTTTTTGTTTTTATGACATACCCCAAGTGTAAGGATCCCCTCAACTCCCTGGAGGGGCTAGGAAGCCACTAGATGGAAAACTCACTCAAGCTTAGAACCCAGGCTGGCACTCAACAACTCTAATGACTGAATGGAAAAGGGACACGGAGATTGGGAGAACGGCCTGTGAACTAACAGACACGCAGAGAGAATCCACGCCCACAGCATAGTCTGTGTCAGAATTAATTGTTCTAATTTTTTTTTTAATGAATACCAGTGTTATAACCTGAGTAAATACTATGTCTCACATTAGCCTGATGTCTATTACCCTTTAAGGACTTTTCAAGGCCTTCTTCACGTAACTCACAGTTTTAAAACTCCACAGTGTTAACATTTTGCTCCAATCTGAAAATGACACTTCCTACTCAAGTGTCTCCATCATAAATGCAAGGTTTAACATCTGTGGGATTTAGAGGCCTTCAGACAAGGTCCGAACCAAATGCCTCCACAGTCCAGGCAGCAGAGCCTTGGCTTACAGGGCCAGAGCAAGACCAAACTCAAGATTTTCATGGGAAAGCTCTACATTTTTAAACTTTATTACATGAACTCTCACTTTCATATTATGATGAGGGCCAAGTAAGGCATATAGGCAAAGGAGCCTAACACAGGAGTCTTTTTTTTTTTTTTTTTTTTTTTAACTGTGGTAAAATGAATACACATTACTTTAGTTGAATCTGAGAGGTCCCATCCAGGAGACTCTCAGGAAAACAAACTGCTTCCTTTTTTTCCCTACGGCCTCCGGGAAGACAGAATCTGCCCATGCCCAGCAAATGGGAGCCTGGGTAGAGAAAAGCCCTTCAAGAGGGCATTACGTATGGACCATGTATGAGTAAATGGGCCTCTGTCCCCAAATTAGAATGTAACCAGCATCCCTGGCATGTAATATAAGCTACTGGCTTTAGAAATAATGACCTACGTCTGGGGCGCCTGGTTGGGTCAGTCGGTTGGGCATCCGACTCCGGCTCAGGTCACGATCTCACTATTTGTGAGTTTGAGCCCCGCCTGGGGCTCTGTGCGGACAGCTTGGAGCCTGGAGCCTGCTTCGGAGTCTGTGTCTCCCTCTCTCTCTGCCCCTCCCCTGCTCGTGCTCTGTCTCTGTCTCAAAAATAAATAAAAACATTAAAAAAAATTTTAGAAATAATGACCTATGTCAATATAATACTTTAGGATTGTCAAGATGCTTCCCCCAAACACTCATTTCCGGTCACACATCCCTGGTTTGATGGACAAAAGAGCTTTTATCCTGTTCTGTCAGATGAAGGTGATGTGGCTCAGGGAGGTTAAGTTAACATACTCAACGTCACAAAGTAGTAAATCGTAGAGGCAGCCCAACACCTAAGGCCTTTTGGGGCCCTGCCTGATGCTGCTACAACCCCACAAGCGCTTGAATCCCTGGAGATGGTAAAGCCATTGGATGCTGGTCTTCTCTTCCTCATCTCCCCTGAATTCCACACTGCTCTCCGGCACTCCAATAACTAACACTCCCTTCAAGCTCCATCACATCAGGCAGGATGGCTTATCAGAGCTGAGGACGAATTCTTCCATCGGATTAGAGAATGGGATATAAATCCCAACAGCTTCGGTAGAAAGCTGATCCTGACTACGTCCAGATGGCCAGCTGGACACCAGTGTGCCCAGAGCTGGCCCCGCTAAGAGGGAGTGCCCTGCCCGCAAACGGAGAGGGCACTGCAACTCCCTCTGGAGTCTATCCAGGTATCATGAGTCAGTCCATTCTCTTTTTGGACAAGGCCTTGCAAGGGATCTGCTCTCAGTCTCGTGCTCTGAAGAGCTGCACCAAGCCAAAACTTTCCTACCGGGTGCGCTGCAAGGAGAATGCTTGTCTTCTCCAAAGATGCAACAGCCCAGTGGAATTCAAAGGCCCCAGGATGCTGTGTGAGGAAGCATCTGGATGTGGACCCAACAAGAAACCTTATCACCTAAGGGCACCTTCTCTTTTCATGAGGACGAACAGAACTCTGGCCCAAAGTCAAGGCTTCTGTGTTAGAGGCTCAACCTCCACAGGTAGTGAAAGAAACCCATACATAAGCTTATCACTCTATGACTTCTCGGAGCCATGAGGGGTCACCAGGACACAAGGCAAGTGTTAGAGCATAAGCATACCAGAGGTGAGGTGCTAAGAAAAGCTTGATTTCCCATGACTTTTCCTGGCTATTTTTTGCCAAGTAGCACTGAGTAGACTCCAGAAGACAACATGCTGTGTTCTGATGGTGGGGCGGGGGGTAGGGGGGGGTGGCAAGGGGTCTCCTCTTTGGGTCAAAATCCTAAGCAAAAGGTCTGCTGTTGCAGGGGCACCTGGATGGCTCAGTCGGTTAAGTGCCTGACTCTTGATCTCGGCTCATGACCATGAGGTCACGATCTCACGGTTTGTGGGATTGAGCCCTGCGTCGGACTCTGTGCCGGCAGCATGGAACTTGCTTGGGATTCTCTCTCCCTCTCTCAAAATAAATAAATGTAAAAAAACAAACAAAAAACAAAAATGGTTTGCTATTACTAAACACAGGTATCACTTGCCCTGTGGGGCTACATCTCTACAAAAATGAGGTAAACCCTTCTTGGTCCGAGAGAACGAGCAAAACCAGAAGGAAAGGAGTGGAGGCAGGAGGTCGTGAAGAACCACAGTGGGGAGCAAGGTAGTTGTGGACGGCACTGGTCCTTTGTGGGAGGCAAAGGAGAGGCCACGGCCACAGGTGAATGAATCAGACACAACACCTGCAAATTCGACTCACCTGAGGGAAAAAGCACAGCCTCAATGGCTGCTGATGCCCTTAACCTTGGAACGCTTACACTTGTGAGCCCCTCACCCCCAGAAAGCTGGGGAACAGAGGCATATGAAGGGAAGAGCAGAGAAGGGACACCTCAGCCTAATCTGTTACGCAGCCACCTCTTTCAAAAGGAACAAAGGAGACACGAGGATCGGGACGAATGTGCAAGGCGAGGCAGGTTACAATGACAGATTCACTGCTGTGGCACTGAGAGGGGAATGAGAAAGGAAAAAAAAGAAAGGTGAGAAGGGGAGCGAAGTGGAAGAAAGGCAAAGGAGAGAAATAAACAGGCTACTCTGGGCCTTGGGGCAAATTACAGCAAGTTCAAGTTCATCATCATCACAGCCATACTCTCAGACCTGAATATTCAAGAAACAGACTTTATCAGTTTACCTAGGGGTGATGGATGAAGCCCTGGGGGACTGATTCAAACTAGCCAAACTTGGGGTGCTTGGGTGGCTCAGTGGGTTGAGCGTCTGACTGTTGATTTTTGCTCAGGTCATGATCCCAGGGTCATGAGATCGAGCTCCACAACGGGCTCTGTGCTTAAGATTCTCTCTCTCTCTCCGGGCACCTGGGTGGCTCAGTCAGCGAAGTATCCGACTTTGGCTCAGGCCATGATCTCATGGTTTTTGGGTCTGAACCCCACATCAGGCTCACTGCTTTCAGTGCAGAGCCCGCTTTGGATCCTCTGCACCCCTCTCTGCCCCTCCCCCGCTTGAGCGCACACTCTCCCCAAAATAAATGAAAACAAACTAGCCAAACTCACAATAGACAGCAAACAAACCCAAATCCTCTGCTACACTGTGCCCCGCCCTTTCTGGTGCCTGACCTGCTGCTGTCCACTCCCCAGCCTCCCCCCAACTCAGTGCCAAAGACGCTGATTATCCTGCTCCTCTACTGCACCCCCTCCTCTGATAACCAGAATCCTTGCTCACCAGTGCGACGAACACAACTTCTAAGAATTCAAGAAACCTTGTATTAAATGGAGGTTCCTGGCCCTGAGTTAGGACATAACCTCTTTTTATCACCCAAAGTTACTATTTAAGTGACTTTTCTCAGATGATTTGCTTCTCTTTGTCAGTTTCCATTTCAGAAGATGACATTTTCTGATTGTCTCCTCAGGCTCTCTGTGAACCACTGTGTCCCACAGGCTTGTCTGGTCGTGTCCCGCTATCCCACGTTGGGGAGCACACGTCCACAGACACTGGGGGAAATCTAAGAAGAGACTGAGCCCTGGGTACAGGGTTTCTCTCAGAACTGGAGCCTGACAGATCCTGACGAACATAATGACACCGTTTCAGCAAAACGCAGAGAAGATGCTGGGAAGAAGGCAGGCCTCGTTCCAACATGTGTGGCCCTGAGCTCCCAGCACGGACGACAGTGCCAGGCTGGGCCTGGTCTCCGGAAGTCTTGGGCAGGACCTCAGCACCCACTCCCCTGGCTACAGGGCCTTCTGTGTCCCCAGCAAGGCACCTGTGTCTCCGGAACACGCATCTGGATGGGATTCTGCCTATTCCTGGGAGAGCCTCAATTTCACTTAGGAGGGAAACACAAGAATTCACAGTCACAGACAGCAAAATCTGGTTTAACACTATCAGATAAAACGGGGTGTACTTTTGGAGCACACCGCTGGCCATTTCAAGTCCAGGCGTGCGATCCACACACTTTTCCAAACCACCTTCACACCAACTCTGTTAACTCTCTGTTTCAGCCCCTGCCTTGTTTCTCTACGTCAGTGCTGTGGCAGTGGACAGTGCTTCATCTACTGACCCTGGCTAACCCAGGGAGAGAAGCCCCCAATGTCTTACCACTCCAGGTTTGATTCTACAGCGATGTTTCATTCAGGAACATAGTCAGGTTCAAAACACTAACTCAACTCCTGGGCAAACATGATTGATTAAGTCAAAAAAAAAAAGCTGTTTGCTGGTTGGCTCAGCCAGTGGGGCATGCGACTCTTATCTTGGGGTTGTGGGTTTGAGCCTCAAGTTGGGTGCAGAGATTACTTAAAAGTAAAATCTTGAGAAAAAAAAGTAAAATCTTGAAAAAGGCAGAGTTCAGAAGTTGAGAGACCAGACATCCGGGCCATGACTTCATCAGTTGCCCTTTTTTAATACAGACAGGTTAGTCTGTTTGAAGGAACACAGAACACTCCTCCCTTCTCTGCTACTCCCACAGCAAGGAAAACATTCCACATTAAATGGGTCACTGTGGGGGCACAGGATAGTTTTAAAATTCCCTCTGTAAGGAAGTCTACACTTTGTTAATGTATCTCAAAAGCCATTGTCCTTTTGCTTCACTGTGACAAAAAAAAGAAAAAGAAAAGAAAAAGAAAAAGAAAAAAGTTGGAGGCAAGCATTTTGTGGCAAATTGACTGTAAGGTAGGAGACGTGCCAGATGCCGGATGCCCAGAGATAAGGCAACCTCTGCTGAAGAGGAGAGCCCAGCCAGGAGGGAGAAGACTGGTAGGGAACCACAGTCGCTGTGCTAGCTGTACAGACAGCATTGTGGAGAGAGAAATGGGGAGGTGGTGAACCTGTTAGGAGTCAGAGAAAATGGCAGAGACCTAAAGAACAGACTTTCAAGAAAAAGAGAGAGGCACAGAAACACTGGGGAGAAAGAGGATGAAAACATGAATAGAGGGAAAGGAAAATGGGGAAAAAAAGGGACCCCAAATAAGAGATAACTTCAACTGAAATCCACTGGATATTACTTGAGCTGCATTCAGCAAAGGTCTTTATTAGCTGGTATCCATGCAACTTGAAAAGATGCTGCCGAAAGCCAGCTACACTTTCCAGGACCAGCAAGGTACAAATTTGAAGAAACCAGGGGCTCCAGAAAACCATGAAGGGCTTGGGGGGGTGGGGAGGATATGCTGCAGAGACAAAACAATTCTCACTTGCTTGGAAGGGAAGCCACTTCCCACTTTCCTTCCCAAGTTCTCAAGGCTTTCAGGAGCTCTCTGCACCTGCCCAGGAAGAGGAAATCCTTTGGGCACATTTTCCAGCCACGCCACCCGGTCCAGTGGCCACTGCCACACGTGGCTGGTGAGCATTTCACACGTGGTCAGTCTCAACTGAGATGTGCTGTAAATGCCGAATGCACAGCAGACTTCCCAGACTTATGACCAAAAAAAAAAAAAGTGTAAAACAGCTCATTAACATATTTTCAATATTGATTATGTGCTGACCGTGATACTATTTGGGGTATGCTGCATTCCATTTAAAATATTCAGGGGCGCCTGGGTGGCTCAGTTGGTTGAGCGTCCGACTTCAGGTCATGAACTTGCAGTTTCTGGGTTCCAGCACCAGGTTGGGCTCTGTGTCTCCCTCTCTCTCTGCCCCTCCCCTGCTCGTGCTCGCTCTGTCTCTCTCTCTCTCTCTCTCAGAAATAAAATAAACATTAAAAATTTTTTAATTTAAATATTCAAATTACTGAATTTGAGCCAGAGTGCCTGGCTGACTTAGTTGGTAGAGCATGCGACTCTTGATCTCAGGGTTGTGAGTTCAAGACCTATGCTGGGTGTATAGAGATTACTTAATAAAACTTAAAAAAATATTAAAGTCCATTCCACCTGTTTCCTTATACTTTTTAAATGTGGCTTTGGGGAAGTTTTAAATCACACGCGTGGCTAACATGGTACTTCGCTTAGACAACACTGCTTGAGATACAATCTTAGAATAAGATGTATCTGTTATACATTTAATATTTCAGCAACTAGCTGGGGCGCCTGGGTGGCTCAGTCCATTGAGCGTCTGACTTCGGCTCAGGTCAGGATCTCACAGTTTGTGAGTTCGAGTCCCGGGTCGGGCTCTGTGCTGACAGCTCAGAGCCTGGAGCCTGCTTCGGATTCTGTGTCTCCCTCTCTCTGCCCCTTCCCTGCTCATGCTCTGTCTCTCTGTCTCTCAAAAATGAATAAACGTTTAAAAAAAAAATTCAGCAACTAGCAACTGAGCACCTTAGGGACCCAAGAGGCAAGGGGCATGCCGTTTACTCATGTGCATATCCTACTGTGGCGGGTCCTGTCATTTTGGTGTGCCAGCAACCAGCACTCGCCCAGTGCCCAACGTTCAGCCCAGGCCCTGCTCTAAGTGACACTCACAACTTCATCAATCTTGCTCTCTACACCCCCCCATCCTGCTGAAACTTGCCGCCGGAGTCAGCAATGACCTCAACGGTCAATTCCACACCTTCACTTCACTCAGCCTCTCAGCAGCGTCCAACACTGCTCGCTGCTCCCTCCTCAGAGTACTGTCCATCCCAGCCTGCCGGTCCCCCGCCAGCTCCCTGGTAGCTCCTCTCATGCCCACAGTCAACGTCCCCTGTACAGGACAGGCTCCTCTTCCTCTCCAGGGCCCCGAGGTTGGAGAGTCTGCACCTCCCCTCCTCTGTGACTCCGCTGGCTGATTTGGCGATGTCATCTGGTTCCACGGCCTTCCACACATCAGTGGGTGTACGGCTGCCGACTCACCACCCCCACTCCGATTTCACAAGGGACCTAAACTCCCCAGGCCCCAAACCAAACTCTTGACTTCATTCCCTCACCCAAGGCTGCTCCTCCCACACTCCCTCTCCTCACCCCGCTTCAGCTCTGATGTCTTTCATCCCCCACGTCGGTTCTACTTGCAAAACAGATCCCGAATTTTCTCAACGCTTCTGCTACTGTGACCTCCCTGGTCCAAATTACCACAGCCCTCGAAAGGACAGCTGAAATGGCATCTTCAGTCTGTGTTCCCACTCTTGCCCTTACAGTTTATTTTACACGTAACAACCAGAATGAATAATCCTTTTGAAAACCAAGTCAGCCTCTGCTCAAAACCCTCACATGGCTTCCTATTTCAAGGTAATACCCACCACAGCCTACTAGCCTCTACGGGATCCGGCTCCCTGCTACCTCTGGGCCACGCTGTTCCTCAAATAAAACAAGCATGCTCCAGCCTCAGGACCTTTGCACTTGCCGTTCCCTCTACCTGGAATGCATTTCCACCAGCTTCTTCTGCACACTTGCTTTCTCACTCCCTTCAGGTCTCTCTGCCTATCTTTACTGAGGCCTTCTCTGACCTTCCTGCCCCTGCACTCCCCACACACAATGGCACCTCTGCCAGTCATTTTCTACGTTCTTTATCTCTCTTGTTTTTCTTCATTGGGTGTGTATATAAAACATTGTTTACTGTCCATTTTTCTCCACTAGAAAGCAGGTTTTAGGAGAAGAAAGTTCTTTCACTACAGTTGTCCATAGCTCCTAAAACAGTACCCAACACATGAATTATGAACCATCCTGTGAAACAGGGATTCTAGAGATACAGCCCCATTTTGGGGTGCCTGGGTGGCTCAGTAGTCAGTTAAGCATCTGGTTTCAGCTCAGGTCATGATCTTGCGGGTAGTGAGTTCGAGCCCTGCATCAGGCTCTGTGGTCTCAGCTTGGAGCCTGCTTTGGATCCTCTGTCCCCCTCTCTCTTCCCCTCCCTTGCTTGCATCCCCTCTTTCAAAAGTAAACATTAAAAGAGGGGCGCCTGGGTGGCTCAGTCGGTTAAGTGTCTGACTTCAGGTCATGATCTCACAGTGAGTTCGAGCCCCACGTCAGGCTCTGTGCTGACAGCTCAGAGACTGGAGCCTGCTTCGGATCCTGTGTCTCCCTCTCTCTCTGCCCCTCCCCCACTTGTTCTCGGTCTCAAAAATAAGTAAAATGTTAAAAAAAATTTGTTTAAAAACATTAAAAGAGAGAGAAAGATAGCCGCATTTCACAAATGATTTAGAAACCAATTCTGAGAGGTTATGTACTTTGACCATGGTTCCACAACAGTACGGAGGGGAGCCAGAATCTGAACTATGTCTATCTGGGTCTGAACACAGCAACACTACCTGTGTTCCCAGTAAGAGCTGAGGCTGTCACACGCATTTGTCAGCAGTAGTGGTGGTGGCAGCACACTCCAAGCACCTGCTGCAGGTGTGTGTAAGGAAGTCTCTGGCCCTCCCTTCACCACCTCACCCTCACCATAATCCATGGGACATACAACAGCCGTGCTGCATGCTCAGTGGTTAAATGACTTGCCTAAGGCCACTCGACTTGTAAGTGACAAAACTGAATCCTAAACGTCAAGAGGAGGAAGCAAAAACGTTCAGGAGTGGCTAGCGGGTGGCCACAGGAACTACGAAGGGAGGATAAAGGCAGACAGGGAATACCACCCTGCCTGCTCTGCACCCCAGGCCAGGCCAGTGCAAGCTGAGGGGTTCTAAGGAGGGGCTACAGCAGTGGCAGACCACAACAAAGTCCAGACCTTAAGTCTGCGAAGAAGTCCCCTAAAGGAAACAATTCTTCGGTGCAGAACGAGTCTGGTGATATAGACGTATCCCAGGATGGAGGGCCTCGGAAACTGAGAACTGCAATCTTGAGACACTGTTTCCTTCTGCTTCCAGTGCCTCTTCAAAGAGTCTCCATGGGGGAGGGAATCCATACAACCCTTTAGCTTAAAAGCGCAGAACGGGCAGGAGGGGGAGTAGGGCGGCGAGCCCTGTCCCTGGAATAAAACAATGGGCAGAATCTAACGGGGCTCCCCTTTCTCTACGCTTGTTTTTGCCTTTCCCTTACAATTCAAAGAAAACTGTGTATTAGTTCTCAGGGGGAGCAAGAAAGAGACCTCTCAGCCAGTCTTAGGAACCTGCCACTGTAACCAGGCAGAGACTCTACTGGAGTGGCTGGGGAATGCCCTCACGCTCACGACCACCGTACTCGCTACTCCAACATCCGCCTGTGTGCTCCATTTAACCCTCACTGCCAGGCAAGGGGGATTTTATTAGCCCCAGGTGACAAAAGAGGAAAAGGAAGTTGAGAGAAAGGTAGGCAGTGATCTGCCCAAAACCAGACCTGGCAGGCACCTCAAGAGTCAGCCTAGACTTCGGACTTCTGTTACTGCCATGGACGGAGGAAATGGGTCACTAACTGGCAGAAGTGACCTGCTCTTTCCTCCTTTTATAAAGACAGCAAGGCTCCTCTCCCAGGAGGAAATACAATGCATTTGGACACTGGGGGATGGAACAAAGTCATTCTTACCTCCTCCCTACACCACCAGGAAGTTTCATCCAAAGGCCCAAGGGCCCTGTCATCAAAGGCTGCTTAGAATCATGGCACTAAGCAGGGGCAGCAAACACAATGCCTCCAGGTCGAGCCAATAAAGTAAGCAGGAAGGATCACAACAGGTCGCACAATACATAAAGTGGGGACTACAGAGGACAGGAGAACAACCAAGGCCCAGGGAAAAGCATTCAAATTCAATATATAAACGAAGCGTGCACCCCGCGAAAGTACATAGGCTGAATACCCAAGAGCCGCCAGTCTGCAACTACAGATACAGGGATCCTTAAGACAGCAAGCAGAGTGGTTAAATCTTCTCAAGAGATCTGAGCAAAAGATATTTATATTATCTCTTTTCACTTGGACAGATGTTACTTCCCAATTATGATCAAGATTTCAACGAGCATGTCATTTGCAGTCACTGTTTTTAGTGTTACATCGACAGCAGGGGTGCCTGCCTGGCTCAGTCAGTGGAGCATGAGCCTCTTAATCTTGGGGTCAGGAGTTTGAGACCCACATTGGGTGTGGAAGCTACTCAGAATTTTAGGGGCACCTGGGTGGCTCAGTCGGCTGAGCGTCTGACTTCAGCTCAGGTCATGATGTCGTGGCTTGTGGGTTCAAGCCCCGCATTGGGCTCGATGCTGTCGACACACAGCCTGCTTTGGATCTCCTGTACCACCCCTTCTTTCTGCCCCTTGCCCGCTTGCACTCTCTCAAAAATAAATAAATCTTTAAAAATAAAATTAAAGTTTAAAAAGTTTTGTTTTGTTTTGTTTTAAATTTAAAACAACAACTGACGGCAACTGTGTCCTTTTGGCTCTTGGGAACCAAATTCAAGTTTCTCAGAGACAAGAAATTTATCAACTCATCATCAGACTACAGAGGCAGAAGGTCAATCCCAGGTGAAACAAATAACAATCTTCAAAGGAAGTAGCAACTAAACATCCTAAAGCAGTTAACTGGTTAATTATCTGCTGAAAAGCAAAGGTAAACAAACAGTCCAAAAAGGTCCCTAAGAGTGTGGGCTCAGGATGCCAGTAGCTGAGCTGAGACCGACCAAGTGACTTCCTCTCCCGGACACTAGGAATAAAAACACCTACGCGTCACCAGGTCACGGAGACTGACTGGGATAATGAATGTGAAAATGCGCTCCACAAAGCCTGTAGTGAGCCCTTAAGACGCTATCTAAGAAGTCCTTCCAAAAGGGGCCAGCGGGATTTGGGAGTCTGTGTGGGCTTACGGGCAGAGCCCACTCACCAATGAGATGTGCAACTGGGTGGCAAAAACAGCACTGAGAGCTGGAGGGTCACAAATGCTCGTATTGGGCCAAGAACATGCCAAATGCCAGAGCATAAGGGCTGGGAATTTGGCTCTCAAGGTCCAGGGAGAGTGAGGACAACCTTGACCTCTCCAGACTCGAGTTCGAACAGTCTAAGGATCACAACCCTGAAGAATGCAATTTCAACCGTACATGTTATTTCTTTTAGGAAGGAATGACTGTAATTTCCTGTGTTCATTTTATAAGGGAAAGAGTTTTGGGTGCAGGGAGGGGATGACTTACTGGGAGGGACATCTTGAAATGTTTTAACCTTAGGGATAAGATTTTTTATCTACATAAAGACTGAGGTCAGGATTTGTTGCTAATTTCTGCGGTGGTGGGTTTTCACCTCTGTCTTCCCATCAAACATCCTGCGTGGAGCTCAACATTACAGAGAAGGATGCTTGGTAGAGGCTACCAGTTAAAAACCCTTCAGCAAGAGAAATCTCTATGGTTACTACTACACACACACACACACACACACACACACACACACACACACACACACACATTTCATTCTGTATTTTGGCCGCAAACGTAAGTAGCTAAACTCAGTCTTCTCCTAGGAAACCAAGTCAGTAACTGTCCTGACAGAAAATAATTTCTATTCCTGTGGGGCAAGTGTGCAGGAAAGAACACCCCACTCCTTGGTGAAGGCTTCTACCTGATACAGCCAGAAATGGACATTACCTGTGGGGAAGCCACTGCAGTGTAAGGGTGGAAACTGGAAAGAAAGATGTAGCCCCAAGAATACATCTGAGTCATCAGATCTAGACAACAGTGCCTTTTCTCTTGCAGGGATTTACCAAAAGCTTTACAGACATACACTAAGTTCTCTCCTGTTGTAGAAGTTAAAGCAAGTAGGCCTGTGACTGCATCTCCAGCCCACAGCAACCATGGCAGCGGTCTCAAACACCTAGAGCATGCTGGGAACAGACCCCCCAAGCAGCCTCAATGAAAGGAGCAGAGGGGTTACTAGTGAAAAGCGCATGACGGTTTCTTTGAAACCATAACGAAACAGACCTGTTTCCAGAATCACAAGGACAGACTGCTCAGCATGATCATGTCTCAACCGGCCAAATGCTTTATAGAAGGCTGCTCTGAGCATATCACAATCCTTAAGACCCAATCTTCCCAGAAAGAACTGGAACAGCCTAGAAATGGCTCCTTCAGGGGCGCCTGGGTGGCTCAGTCGGTTGGGCGGCCGACTTCGGCTCAGGTCATGATCTTGCGGTCCGTGAGTTCGAGCCCCGCATCGGGCTCTGTGCTGACCGCTCAGAGCGGGTAGCCTGTTTCGGATTCTGTGTCTCCCTCTCTCTCTGACCCTCCCCCGTTCATGCTCTGTCTCTGTCTCAAAAATAAAAAAAAAAAAAAAAAAAAGAAATGGCTCCTTCACAGGCATGGGACACCTGGATTTGTACTTTCCAATACCACAAATTTTAAATGCCTTCTTTACTATAATGACAAAGAAATCAGCACCAGGTAGCCCTGAAATAACTGTTATCTGCCCACTACCCACAGCTACGGTAAATATTCCATAATGACAGCAGTTACAGGAAGCGCTAAGGACCCCAAAGTAAGGTGCAAGCCATGCTCCAGGAGGGAGAATGGCCTCTTCTCTAAAGAATAAGACGTAAATCAGGCAGCTCTTTCTGCCCACGGGTCCTGTCCCCATGCTTTAATAAAATCACCTTTTTGCGTGCACACACACACAAGAAGTAAATCAAAGTTCTTATCTCTTCAATTAAAATCTATGCCAGGGATGCCTGGATGGCTCAGTTGGTTAAACATCCGACTGTTGACTTGGGCTCAAGTCATGATCTTCTGGTTCGCGGGATCAAGCCCCATGTTAGGCTCTGTGCTGACTGCATGGGGCCTGATTGGGATTCTCTCTCCCCCTCTGTCTTTACCCCTCCCCCATGTGAGCGCTCACACGCACGCTCTGTCTCAAAATAAGTAAATAAACAAATATGCCACTACTCTGCTTTAAAAAAAAAATTAAGCCTTCAAAGCTCTCTTGTGCTGTAAGGACAAAGTCCAAGCTCCCCAGAACCAAATACAACGAGGCCCTTCCCCATCTGGCCCCTGCATACCTCTCTGGCCTCGTCTCTTTCCATTCGGCCCTGCCAAACCCTTACCCCACAGCCAGAAGGAAGTATTTGTAGCTCTCCCAATGCGGCACATTCTTCTCTTGCTGCCTATACACATCCACATTGGCCCTACACTCTACCCACCCCTCCCAGACTTTCTACAGCTTAATTCAAGTAGTCTGAAACATCACCTTCTTTCTACAAGACTGTCTCTGATCCCAGCTATCGTACCCCATCTATGCCTCTTCTAAAGAAAAGCGCTGCTTTACCCATCTGACTCCTCCACTGGCCTGTGCCCAGTGCCTGATACACAGTAGGTATCTGGAGTTTACTGACACTTTCTTATAGACTTATATGGCAACCAGCATTGCTGATGGGGTAATGTTTAGAGGTTCAGTGAGGGTAGAAAGTAAACATAAATTTGAATTCTTAGTCCAGAAGAGGGACTAGTCGTCCTTTAACTTAAGATACATTTTCTTCCAATTAGTTACATGACTTGCCTTTGGCAAAGGACAAAAGGCAACTTTAGATGCAAAGAAATCAGAGAGGCTGCCAAAGCATCATAGCTACCAGTCCAATTCCATTTATGTGCCATCTGTCTTCCCCTAGGATCAGGTTAGCCCATTACCAACAAGATGGACAAGGTTATGCCTTTTTTTGTTTGTTTGTTTTTTCCCTAAACATGTGAATATATAAAGCTTGAAACTGTCAGAAACTGAGCAAACTGTTGATCTGATTTTTTTTTTTTTTTTTTTTTTTGGCGCACAAAGATGTCTTCCAATTACAAAATGCTCTATTTGTCCCTTGAAATGTGCTTAAAACAAAGGACAGAATTTAGAGTTTGAATCAAAATTAACTCAATTTACATTTTCATTTCTCCCAAAGGCAGTATATTTTTAAAGAAGCATTTCCTTAGTGGGATGTAAGTTATATTCCTTGAATTGTCCTTTGATTGGCAATGTGACTCTTTGGGAGGAAACAGGAAAGGAATAGTTCTATATCAGGTCAGTGTCCACCACATTAACTAACAGCAAAAGGCAGCCAATTTACAGAAAATTTGGAGTATTTCTCAATTTGGAGTCTTCCCCAGAATGACACAATACGACTCAATATTGAGTATTTTGAAAATATGCAAGAAAAAAAACGATCTCAGATGTACTGACACGTAAGAAATTCCAGGGGCACCTAGGTGGTTCAGTCGGTTAAGCATCTGACTCTTGATTTTGGCTCAGGTCATGACCTCACGATGAGACTGAGTCCTGCAGTGGGCTCTGTGATGATAGCAGGAGCCTGCCTGGGATTCTCTCTCTCTCTGCGCCTGTCCTCCACCCCCAACACAGGCAGGTGCGGTCTCTCTCAAAATAAATAAACATTAAAAAACAAAACCTCCAGTATGACATCAAAATTTTTTCGTGGTGCCGAGGGCAGGGATCACCCAAAAGCCTCTATTTTGAAGGATCAGAACTACCTCCAGATTATATAAAGACTGCGTGTTCACTTAAAAAATTTGTGAACCCCCATTTACTAGTCTTCTCACCATCCAGATTGTTTTTTTGGAAGGGTGAGTGCGTAACACTCATTACCAAGTTTCAGTTGTTAGAAAGGATCACTTGAATGTTAGAAAGGATAACTTTTACATATGCAACTGGCTACATCTGAAAGACACGTACAATCAGTTGGTTTCCCAGTGACGTGGACACAGCACATCATTCCATCTCTGGCACCCTTCCTTCAAAGGTGCACATTTACAAAACCGTTTGTGAAATTCAAAGAGGGAATCAAATTCAAGAAAGCCTTCAAATACAAGCCGAAAGCAAACATATGAAAAAATAAAGGTAATGCCCAACTCCCAAGTCTTCCACAGGTCCCAGGAAGGGAGACAGCAAAATGCTACAGAATGCACTCTGCCTTGGAGTCAGACAGGCTTTGGTGTCAAAACCCAGCTCCCTACTTACTATCCAATCCGTGCGACCTTGCGCAAGACAGGTTATTCTCTAAACTTCAGTTTCCTTGGTTATAAAAGGGCAATAACTACAGATTATTTCAGTGGTTCAGTTACATAAAAGATACTGAAGGAACCTGCATTTTGCTCCTATGTCAACAAGGCAAGGTTTGGGTTCCATCTCTGTACCAGGCACTTCTAAAGGGTTTTACTAACATATAGTCAAAAGCGTAGTGGACAAACATCAGAAAGATCTAAGTTAAATCCTACATCCCTGGGATTCATTCAGCTTTAAAATGTGGGACTGGGCTAGCTGATCCTTATCTGTTCTGAAACACACAAGTAATCCACAGATTTCTGAATTGATTTTCTGAATTTCTGCATTGATTTTTGTTTTTATGTTATTATTGATTTTATGTTTTCATGTCTCTTGTAAACAGGTCAGAAAAAACAAAGCAATGTCAAGATGCTCAAGAAACTTATCATTTGAGCCACATTCAAATTACAGGCCAGGCTTTTTTTCTTTTTTCTTTTTTCTTTTTTTTTTTTTTTGCAGAAGGGTGTACATGAAGCATGTCTGAATGCTGCACTCATATTAGTGGTAGGTAATAAATGCCTGTACCCGGAAATTTTGCATTCTATAGCACAAAGTCACTGCTACACACACTGTCCAGCACATAGAGACACTCAAAAAATGTTTGCTGAATAAACACTCAGACACCTGTTGCTCTCTACAAAATCTTTCAATCGCTCTCCTTACTCAAGTAAAAATCCAAGAAAGATGGTCAGCACATAAGAACTGTATCAAATACCTTCTGAACGAACTAATCCTTCAAATTCTTAATTATGCTAAGCGGAAAAACAGAAACACCATGAAAGAAATGCTGAACCACGGGAAAAGACTACGAGCGAAGCCAAGTTTCAACATTCCCGCAGAGATCCCCTCTGCAGCCGGGTCAATTTCTCCGCCTCTTCCAGCTCTGATGAGCACCCTCAAAGGCGCTTGGGGGAAAATAAATAAATAAATAAAAACAAAACTCCTGTTCTACCCTAGTACACTCAGCTCTCCGCGCCCCACTCCCAACACATAAACCTTGAAGGTGGAGGTCACTTGAGCCAACACTGAACAGACACGAACGCCGGGAGGCCAAAAGGCTATCTCCGCATCTTCACAAGGGTCACCACTGAACCACAAACTCTGAAAAGACCCAAATGAATCACAAACCTAACAGGATTGGTTGGCTCCGGCTGTTTCAGCTTGGGATAAACTATTTCCCTACAGCTTCTAGAGTCAAACAAAAACTCCAAAAGCAAAGTCGAAGGGTCCATTTCCCCCCTCCTCTCCCAGGAATGCGGCTACTTTACAAATCGCACCCCTCCCCCCCCCCACCCCCCGGATCCGGGCAAGTACTCTCCAAGACCTTCGCCCCGGGCTCAGATCGCTGGGTGGGTCCCCGGGGAGAGGGGCTGCCCACCGGGCTTTCGGTTGTTCTGGCGGGGTCCCCGGGAGACCCGCCTGCAACGGGCTCTCAGAGTAAAACTGAAAAAGAAAAAAAACCCCAGACTCGCCCACCGTGGCGGAAGGCGCAAAGCAATGGGGGATTTTAGCACAGAGTGGAGGGGACCAGAGACGACTCAATTTCCCCTCCTGCCCTCCGCTGCTCTTCTCCGGAGCCGGGCACGCCGCCCAGGTCAGCGCAGCCTCCGCCCCCCCCCCCCACCGGGTGTCGCTCCTCATCAGAGCACATGAACTTTAAAATGGTGACTCGGGAGGGGGGGTGGGCGGCGACAGGAGAGGAAGGGCCAGAGAGTCCCGGGAAGAGCTAGCGGGCGCGGGGGCCACGCAAAGAGGCCCTGGATGGCGGGTGGGGCGCCCCGGGTGACGCACACGTCGGGGGGGATGTAGGGAAGCGCACCGGGCGAAAGTGGAGGGAGAAATGGAACGCGGCCCCTTTAAGAGGCCTTCACGGCGCTCAAGGACCGGGGGCCTCTCCTCCACGCCCGGCCCGGCGTGTGGGGCCCTTCCTTGGGGAGAACCATCCCCAGGCCCGCTCCCCGGAGGCTTCCCTCACGCCAGGTCCCGCCCGGCCCTGCCCCGCGGCGGCGGCTCCTCCTTACCCCGCTGTCTGCCGCCTCCTCCCAGCTCTCAGCGACCTCCTCATCTTCCATCTTACTCGCCGCTCTCCCTCCTCCCCCACCCCCTCCCCGCGCCTGCGCCCTGAAGCGCGCCTCCGTCGCGGGCGCCGGCACGCAAGGCTTTACTCAATGGACCCCGCCCCTTGCCAAGCCCGGAAGAAGCGCCTGGCCAGCGCCCATGAGCATCGAGAAAGCCATCTTGGAAAAGGGCAGAGGAACCAGAAGGTTGCCATTTTTCTTAAGGGCAACGTGTTAGCTCTTGTACTCAATGAGAGGGTCCACGTGAAGTCATCGTCCTGAGTAGGGAAAGTGTGTTCTTTGGAACCATCTTTTCTAAGGGCAGGCAATTACTGAGAACCTTTTTTTTTTTTTTTTAAAGTGACTGGTAATCTTCATGAACTGCAGATGGCGTATTTTTTTTATAGTTCTTAAAATATTTTTTATGCCTCAATAGAGGATGAAAAACATCTGATGCATAACACATTTTATTATTTCTATGTGATAAGGTGAAAATCGTTACAGTTTTTCCTTCACATAAAGCATATTCCAAGCATCTGTTAACTAAAACGGTAGTTTTAGTTGATAATACTGCACCTGATCTGGCCAACCAGAACCACAAAAGTTCTCCTGAGTCTTCAATGACAGATACAAACATTAGCATTTCCTTAAACATTTATTTATGCATCTTCCTAAACGGTATTCCTGCTTTATTTTTCTACAGTACAGAAGTAGAGACCTTGAACTTTAAAGTTCAACTTTGGACACTTCCAACTTGAACAAGTTTGTGTGATCTTATGCAAGTTACTTGTGGGTTCTGTGCTTCGGTTTCCTCAAGTGTAAAAAAAAGATAATAATAGTAGCTGCTTCAAAGGTAAATTGTAAGAATTAAACTAGTTACTATGCTGAGAAGCATTGGACAGTGCTTGACCCATAGTAAGAGTTCCAAGGGTTAGCTATTATCATTTTGAGGGTGTCTTGCCTCCCTAAAAAAACCCTGCAATTCTCTAATCATCCTTTCTTTCCCAAAACACAAAAAAGGGGAAAAGCAAACACCATGTATTTTTATTCTCACTGTCATATTCCCATGGGCTCCCCAGTTTTAAAAACCTGTCATTTAGTAGTGGTGCATTTAGCTATTTGTAATCAAATTACCTAACTTGGAATGTGTTTCTTCTCATGTTTTTAGCATGTCATTAATCTTTCTAAAGTAACAGCTTCCTGTTGAGAATTTTTTATTCTTTTTTTTTTTAAGTCTATTTATTTATTTTGAGAAAGACAGAGACAGTGTGGATGGAGGAGGGGCAGGGGGGGGGGGGCTTGAACCCACGAAACCAAGATCATGACCCGAGCTGAAACCAAGAGTTGGACACCCAACCGACTGAGCCACCCAGGTACCCCAAGAATTTTTGTAATTTGCATTCCTAATAATTAATATATAAACTGCAATCATGTGTTAAATGTTACTAGTTTTTATTTAGAAGTTAAAGTGACATGCTTACTAATTCTGGTTTCATGACTTCCTGTCTCTGAAATATGGATAATCTCTGGGTATGTCCTCAGTCCATGGTTTTTACATAGATGCTCATGATGTAAGCTCCCTACTGAATGCTAAAGACTCCCAAAGTTGACTTCCAGCCCTGACCTGACCTGGTGTTACCAATTCTTAATCTAGGCTTCTTACTGGCATCTCCACATTGGATATTCCATTAGCAATTCAAATTCTCTATGTATAAAATATAATAAAATATTATGAACAGCCTGACCAATGTCAGAGAAAAAGCATTTTGTCTTGTTCACTCTCTGGAGTTATGTTTACTTTGTTGGGTTTTTTAAAAAAAGATTTTATTATTTTTTTAAGTTTATTTATTTATTTTGAGAGGTGGTGGGGGGGTGGGGGGAGGCACACTTCAGGGCAAGGCTGCAAGATCATGACCTGGGCCGACATCAAGAGTCGTATTCTTAACCAACGGAGTCACCCAGGCACACCTAAAGATTTTTATGTTTAAGTAAGCTCTCCACCCAACGTGGGGCTTGAAC
Organism: Felis catus; assembly: GCF_018350175.1. Taxonomy (NCBI): domain Eukaryota; kingdom Metazoa; phylum Chordata; class Mammalia; order Carnivora; family Felidae; genus Felis; species Felis catus. The sequence goes on along the minus strand of NC_058375.1, from coordinate 11,931,924 downwards.
CTACAACCTGGAGATCAAGTGTTATATGCTCTATGGACTGAGCCAGCAGACACCCCTGGAGCTATATTTACTTTGAATACATTCTTCTGTGAATGTTCTCTTAAGTGAATTATCCTGACTGGGCCTTGGGGACAGCAAGGAGGATGAGATTGTCTATCAGGCCTCACCAAAGTCTCACTCTTGAGGTTTGATTAATTTTTCATCATTGCAGCTGATGTGCTTTTTTTTTTTTTTTTTTTTTTTAGGGCTTTGTAGTTGTAGAATGTTACCAGCAGAGGGAGATAGTTTCTTACAATTTTGTTATATTTGCCATTGCACCTTCACAAAGGAATTAGTTGGACATTCCTGAGACTGAATTTTCCAGGCGAGCAGAAAGAGACCTTGGAAACCATTTGAGCATGTTGCAAAGGAAATAGCTTTTGTTCCACTAAGGCTGGACACCAGCCCTAGATATAGACCCCTTGTGACCTTGGGCAAGTCCCTTCCTCATCTGTAAAATGAGGGGATGGGGCCAAATAAGTTCTGAAATCGAGGAAGTGGTGGTGATTTTCTTCGATTGGGGGGGAAAGTCCAAGAAGTTGCAGTAGTGGTACATGTAGATATTAGCAGATATCCTAAAACATGAGTTTCTCTTTCCTGTGAAATACATTTGATACACTATTCACATTTGGGACTTGTACTCAGAACTGCAGGCACCTTTGATACATCAGGTAAAACACTCTGATATGTGATAGGAATTAAGAGCAAAGCCCATAGTGAGGAAACTTTCCATCTAATGCACAAACTGATGCTAGGTAGACAGTTGTGTTAAGAAATAAATGGGAAAGCAAGCGAAAGAAAGAAAGAAAGAAAGAAAGAAAGAAAGAAAGAAAGAAAGAAAGAAAGAAGGAAAGAAACATCTTACCAATATTTAAAGTGTACATTACATGCCTTTTTGACCCAGCAGTTGCATTTCTAGAAAATTTCCCTGTGGATACATTTGCTCATATGCGAATAACAAAAGTACAAGGATATGCTTTGCTACTTTGTTTATACTCACAAAACAGTAGAGACAAATGTCCACCTCTAGAGAATTTATTTAAAAAATATATGAGGGGCACCTGGGTGGCTCAGTCAGTTAAGCGTCCGACTTCAGCTCAGGTCATGATCTCGCAGTTCATGGGTTCGAGCCCCGCATCGGGCTCTGTGCTGACAGCTCAGAGCCTGGAGCCTGCTTTGGATTCTGTGTCTCCCTCTCTCTGCCCCTCCCCTGTTCACACTCTGTCTCTGTCTCAAGAATAAATAAACATTAAAAAAAATTAAAAAAATAAAATTAAATTAAAAAAAATAAAAAATATATGGTACAGGGCCTCTGGGATGTCTGGGTGGCTCAGTTGGTTAAGCGTCCGACTTCGGCTCAGGTCATGATTTCATGGACCGTGGGTTTCGAGCCCCATGTCAGGCTCTGTGCTGACAGCTCGGAGCCTGAAGCCTGCTTCGGATTCTGTGCCTCCTTCTGTCTCTGCCCCTCCCTCGCTTGCCCTCTGTCTCTCTGTCTCAAAAATAAACATTAAAAAAATTGGGGGGCACCTGGGTGACTCAGTTGGTTGGGCGTCTGACTTTGGCTCAGGTCATGATCTCATGGTTTGTGGGTTCAAGCCCTGCGTGGGGCTCTATGCTGACAGCTTGGAGCCTGGAGCTTGCTTCGGATTCTGTGTCTCCCTCTTTCTCTGCCCCTCTCCCGCTCATGGCTCTGTCTCTCTCTCTCTCTCAAAAATAAATAAACATTCTTTTAAACTTATTATTTAAAAAAGGCAGCAAGGTAAAGAGCAGCATGTATAGCTTGCTGCTATATTTATTTATTTATTTATTTATTTATTTATTTATTTATTTATTTATTTATTATTTATTTATATGTTGTATGTGTGTACTTGTTTTGCTTTTTAAAGTAATCTCTACCCCAAACGTGGGACTCACAGCGTGGAGATCCAGAGACACATGCTTTTCCCACTGAGCCAACCAGGAGCCCCTATATGTGTATGTGTTTGCTGGCGTAAACATCTCTGGAAAGATACAAGGAATTTGTAACGGTAGTTGCTTTGGTGGAGGAAAGAGGTAGCTAGGGGACTGGCAGGATGGATTTAATTTTTGTATGTCCTTTTGCACCCTTTGAATGTTGCTCTATGCTTACAGCTTGCTTACTCTACATGGGTATATACATGAGAAATTACTTTCAGTAGTTGATTACTGGAATCGACTCTGGAGGAAAACTTTTCTTTTACACTTATTAGAGAGGCGACAGCCAGCCCTCTCGTCTCTTGTCTCATTGTATTCAATCATATCCCAATTGGCCTTCACCCTGCAGAGAGATTATTCTAAAATACTATTTTCATCACATAGCCTCCCTACCCCCAAATCTCCATGACATAGTTTTCCTGCTGATATTTCAGACCATATATAAACTGGCCTCAATCTTCTGTCCTCCTGTTTGTCAGAAGCAACATTGTATAGGGTTCAATGACCAAGGTTTTGAGGCTCAACACCACTCATCATCAGGGAAATGCAAATCAAAACCACAAAGAGACGCCACCTCACATTTGTGAAAATGGCTGCTATGAAGAAGAAAAGAAATACCAAGTATTGGTGAGGAAGTGGAGAAAAAGGGAGCCCTTGTGCACTATGGGAGGGAATGTAAATGGGTGCAGCCACTGTGGAAAACAGTATGGGTGTTTCTCAAAAAATCAAAAATAGAGCTACCATAACATCTAGCAATTCCATTTCTGAGAATCTATCCAAAGAAAACGAAAACATTGCTTCAAAAACATACATGCATCCTTATGTTCATTGAAGCATTATTTATAATAGCTAAGTGTCCATCGATAAGTGAACTGATAAAGGTGTGATATATTTGTACAATTGGATATTACTCAGCCATAAAAAAAAAAAAGAATTCAATTTTGCCATCTGTGACAACATGGATGGACCTAGAGGCTATTATGCTAAATGAACTAAGTCAGAGAAAGACAAATACCGTGTGATTTCAGTTTTTTATTTTGAGAGAGCGCACACATGCGTGTGCAAGTGGGGGAGGGGAGGAGAGAGAGACACACACACATAGGGACCGAGAGAGAGAGAAAGAGAGAATACCAAGCAGGATCTGCGCTGTCAGCACGGAGCCCGACTTGGGGCTCAATCACAAACTGTGAGATCATGACCCGAGCTGAAATCAACAGTTGGATGCTTCACCAACTGAGCCAACCAGGCACCCTTGTATGATTTCACTTACATGTGGGATCTAAAAAACAAAACAGGGACATCTTGCTGGCTCAGTCAGTGGAGCACGGGACACTTGATCTTGGGTTGTGGGTTCAAGCCCACATTAGGTGTAGAGATGACTTAAAAATAATTAAATAAACTTGAAAAAGTTAAAAAACAAAACAAATGAACAAACAAAACAGAACAGAAAGAAATTGATAGATACAGAGAAAAATCTGGTGGTTGCCGGAGGGAGGGGTCAGAGAGTGGGCAAAATAGGAGAAGGGGACCACAAGGTACAGACTTCTAGTTATAAAACAAGACACAGGGATACAATGTACAATCGGGAATATAGTTAAAAATATGTAACAACTCTGCGGTAACAGTAACACATAGTAGATATATTGTGGTGATCACTTTGCAATGTATACACATTTTGAATCATTATATCATATACCTGAAACCAACAGAATGTTGTGTGTCAAACTATGCTTTAGAAAAAAGTTCTGGAGGCACCCCTGTTGGCTCAGTCAGTTGAGCGTCCCACTTCAGCTCAGGTCATGATCTCTCCGTTTGTGGGTTTAAGCCCTGCATCAGGCTCTATGCTGACAGCTTAGAGCCTGGAGCTTGTTTCAGATTCTGTGTCTCCCTCCCTCTCTGCCCATCCCCCGCTCATGCTCTGTCTCTCTCAAAAATAAATAAACATTAAAAAAAAATTTTTTTTTAATTAAAAATAGGAGGGGCGCCTAGGTGGCGCAGTCGGTTAAGCGTCCGACTTCAGCCAGGTCAAGATCTCGCGGTCCGTGAGTTCGAGCCCCGCGTCAGGCTCTGGGCTGATGGCTCGGAGCCTGGAGCCTGTTTCCGATTCTGTGTCTCCTTCTCTCTCTGCCCCTCCCCCGTTCATGCTCTGTCTCTCTCTGTCCCAAAAATAAAATAAAATAAAAACGTTGAAAAAAAAATAAAAATTAAAAATAGGGGCGCCTGGGTGACTCAGTCGGTTGACCGTCCGCCTTCGGCTCAGGTCATGATCTCGCGGTCTGTGAGTTCGAGCCCTGCATCGGGCTCTGTGCTGACGGCTGGGAGCCTGGAGCCTGCTTCGGATTCTGTCTCCCTCTCTCTCTGCCCCTCCCCCGTTCATGCTCCGTCTCTGTCTCAAAAATAAATAAATGAGAAAAAATAAAATAAAATAAACAAAGTTCTGGAGATGGATGGTGGTGATGGTTCCACAATATGAATGTACTTAATACCAACAAATGCTACACTTAAAAAGGATAGGATAGTAAATGTTGTTTCCAAAAAAATTGGAAAAAATAATTAACAAAATTAACAACAACAAAGGCTTTGACGTAAAACCACGTGGGTTCAGACCTCTGCCTGTGATCATGGGTTGAGCTACTTAATCTCTGTATGCCTCAGCTTCTTTTTTCTTTTCTTTTCTTTTTTTTTTAAAGATTTTATTAAAAAAAATTTTTTTAACGTTTATTTATTTTTGAGACAGAGACAGCGCATGAATGGGGGAGGGTCAGAGAGAGGGAGACACAGAATCTGAAACAGGCTCCAGGCTCTGAGCTGTCAGCACAGAGCCCGACGCGGGGCTCGAACTCACGGACCGCGAGATCGTGACCTGAGCCGAAGTCGGTCGCTTAACCGACTGAGCCACCCAGCACCCCTAAAGATTTTATTTTTAAGTAATCTCTGCACTCAACGTGGGGCTTGAACTCACAACCCCAAGATCAAGCGCTGCATGCTTCACTGACTGAGCCAGCCAGGCGTCCCTCCTCAGTCTCATCAGCTGCAAAATAAGCCCCAAATGGCCCCTACTTAGCAGTTTGACTCATAAGACCAAACAATAAACGTCAGCTGTGATTATTTTTGACAATTTTGTTTTAATGATAATACTTTCATTCTTATCGCAATTTATCCTTTCATTTTGGTTTATTTACTTGCTTATTGTCTGTCTCTCCCAGTAACGTAGGGGACTTCCATGGGTTCCTCCACGAATATATTTAAAAATATATTACCAGGGGCACCTGGATGGCTCAATCAGTTAAGCGACTGACTCTCAATTTTGGCTCAGGTCACGATCTCACGGCTGTGAGATTGAATCCTGCGTCAGGCTCTGCACTGGCAGCATGGAACCTACTTGGAATTCTCTCTCTCTTCCTCTTCCTCTGCCCTTCCCCACTTGTATGTGCACACATGCATGCATGCTCTCTTTCTCGACATAAATAAATAAACATTTAAATAAAATAAAATAAATAAAAATATATTACTATGCATATTACATGGTTTGGCATATAGTAGGCACTCACTAAATATTTGCTGACTGAATGCTCTCTCAGTTGTCAAATTCCCAGCGTGTTCACTTATTCAACACATATTTAGCAAGTCTCTACTGTATGCCAATCTCTGTATTAGATAATAAAGCTGTGAACAAAACAGAGCAGTATCTGTTGTCTTTGAGCTAGGAGATTCAGGGTGGAGTAGTTCTATGTTTTAACCTGTTCTAACATGATCGAGCAGTTCCAAACCAATCCGGGCATCAGAAGCCCTAGAAAGTTTTAGAAAAAGTCTGAAGCGGGGTCTGAGGCCAGCCCTGAAACCTGCATTTTTAAAAGGAAGGAGTTAGTAGCCAGCTCAGTGTTTCTAACATTGAGCTCTATAGAGTATTTTGGTGGGTGGTAGGATTAGTCACAAACTCTATGGCAATTTTTATGCTTGGGTTTTTAATGACAAGATCACATTATTATATTATATTATATTATATTATATTATATTATATTATATTAATTACATGCTTATTTATTTTTGAGAAGGAGCAAGCAGGGGAGGGGCAGAGAGACAGGGAGAGAGAGAATCCCAAGCAGGTTCAGCACTGTCAGTGCAGAGAGCGATGGGGGGGCTCAAACTCATAAACCGCGAGATCATGACCTGAGCTGAAATCAAGAGTCAGTGGCTTAACTGAGCCATCCACGTGCTCTTTAATGACAGTATTTTACTATTTCTTTTGCCAGTTGCAATTGCCAAATTTCTCTTACACAGTGACATTTCCATGCTTCCTACCTGAAATACTTGAGGGTTTTTTTTTAACCTTTTAATGTTTATTTACTTATTTTGAGAGAGAGAGAGGGAGAGCAAACGGGGGAGGAGCAGAGAGAGAGGGAGAACAAGAATCCCCATCAGACTCTCCACCGTCAGTGCAGTGACCGACACGGGGCTCAAAGCCACAAACTGCAAGATCATGCCCTGAGTCGAAATCAAGAGTCAGATGCTTAACCAACTAAGCCACCCAGGAGCCCCGGAAAGACTTGAGTTTCTTAAATCGGTGCTTCTCATGCTGGGATTCGGTGAGTGTATCCCCAGGGGTTTCTGCATTATTCAAGTTTGAGGAACGTGCTTTCTGAGGCTGACCCAAGTCTCCTCAGTAGCACCTTGCCCTCCCTACTTGAGAGGGGACTTGGGTTCTGACCCAGACCTACGTCCTAAGAGGTATCCCAGAAGGTCCACTTTATTCCAGAGTGGTGGGCTGGCAGCTTAAGATTCCTCCAGTCTCAGGTACAAGGGGTGTAGACTGAAACCCTTGGGCTCTGTATCTCTGGCATTTCCTTAGACCACGCATGAGTTCATGAAGATTCTCACCTACACACCAGGTTGCTCCCTTGGAAGGGGTACTGGACCCCACCGCCTGGTGACAGTGATACCGTAAAGTATTGGAGCTTGTGAATCATATATGCCTATTCTGTCTTGCTTCCCCCACCCTCACCCTGCCCCTCAGATGTGTGGCCTTGAGAAAATATACTCATACGACTCTGCACCTCAGTTTTCCTCATCTGATAAATGGAGCTGTAGGAACAAGTCACACAGCGGTTGCTTCCGTTAAGGGACACTTCGACTGCCCGATCAAGGCACGTTGTTTCCCTTCTTCAGTTGACATCCAAGAGTACTTCCATTCACCACTGCCCTCCCTTGCTCCCATCAGGCCTCCGGGGGTCCAAATGAGTTCATTCCAGGCCAGGGGTCTATCAGTCCCAAGCCTCTGGGAAAACTGCCCAGTTGCCCCTAGGCAGTGCCAGAGAGGGTGGGTGCAGCTCTGAGGTCGGTGCCAGGGACCCAAGGAAGGCGGGCGCAGAAGCGCGACCCTTCGTTCACTCCAGCTTCACACCCGCAGGCGGCGTTCTAACCCCTGGAGAACCTCTGCCCAGGCCCGCAACCCTTCCCAACATGGCCGCACCATCAGGCCGCCTCGCGCGGGGCCGCCGCGCTGACGTATGTGCGAGCGCCTCCTCCGCGCCGGCCCCCAGCGCATGCGCATTCCGCGCTGTCTTCTCCTGGCCAGAGCAGCGGCGGCGGCGGCGGCGTTTGAGTGGAGGAAGATGGCGGCTCCGGGCGGTTCGGGGTCCCGCCAGCTGTGAGGCGCTTGAGTGCGGCAAGCGCGGCCTGAGGCGAAGCGCCTCTGCTCTGGCCCTGTCCCCGGCTCCCTCATCGCCGTCGCCAGCGGCGCGAACCCGAGAGCGTGGCGCGGGCTGGGCCAGGTGAGGCCTCTCCCCCTCCTGGGGCCGCGGCGGGGAGCCGGCGCCTTCTGCCCTTTATGCCCCAGGCCCGCAGGGGGCAGGGGGCGTCCCGGGTCCCGCGCTGGACGCGCCTCCTGCGCGGGGGTCGGTGCTGGCTGGCCTGGGGGCCTTGCTGTCGTCATCCTCGGCCTCCCTGGGTTGGGCAGGGAGGAGGAGTGCCCCTTTCCACCCGGCCCCTCTCCTCAAGCAGGGCGGTACACGTCCCCTCGCCGGGGCCACGAAAGGGGATCTCACCGGAGCAAGGATGGCTGTAGGGGTGTCAGGTAATCTTTCGCCCAGCCCCGGAATCCCGTAACGCCTTGCGCCGAGGAGCCGGAGCCCGGTGCCTTCCAAAATTGGGGCTGCGGCGAGGGGGCCAGCGTCTTTGAAGCTGCAGCTGCAAAGGAAAGATTTTGGAACTGGCTTTGAAAAATGAGACGCAAGCAGCCGGTCTCACCGCCTAGCTTTTCGAGGGTTCCTCCGGCGAAGTGGGAGCCGCGGGTCTCCTTGATTGAGACAGCCATCCACGTTGTGACTGTGAGAATTGTGCAAAGGGGACGGTGCAGGGTGGGAACGGGTCTGTAAGCGGAGAACAGCCCGTTCTGAGATCTTCGTGGTCTCTGCAGGCTCACTTAGGTGCTAGTGAAGCCTTCGTTTGGTTGAAACCTTTGTATTTTGGGGATTCGGCGTAGCCGGTTGCTTTTTGCCTGTTAAATCTCCCCGAATTTTATTAGGAAAATAAAAGCTGCTTTTCTTAATTGCCGAAGTCTTCGGAGTTTCGATGGTGGGATTCTGATTGCTCGGGGTGAAGATTCAGACGCCTTACCAGTTCTCACTTGCTGGCAGGGGCCTTGTGCTATGCCTGTTATTCCTTTCTGAGAGTAAGTTTTTGTTGTTGTGCAATTGCTAATTTGGAGATTCTGATTTCGTTTATCTCACGCTGGGAAGCCGGTTTGAAGCCTTGTGGTCTCTTCCTTGAAGGATGATGGAATCAGTTGGAATTGTGCTATATGGGCGTTTGTTGAGGCGATGGCTTTGGGCTTGGACACACCGACTACCTTTGTAACTTAAATTTGCTTTGCTTATGTTTAAAATGATGACATCATAGGTAAAGGGAGAAGGAAATTAGAGAGGGAAATGCCCCATTTACAACTGAACATTTACCATGCATCCTGAAAAAAAAGAAATAAAATGCATCCTGTAGCTTTTACAGCGAGTAGTGACTCTCTGTGTCAAATTCCTAACTTTGTGCATATTCATGTGTCTAATCTGATTGGGTGTCCTTTGTATTGTGTGTTGTCATTTTATACCCTGTAAACTGTTTGCTTTTGACAAACCCAGTATGAATCTTAATCTGTGTCGACCACGGATGTTTCCTTTACTTCAGAAAGCTTTTAATTGTTAAAATGACAACTGTTTGGTTTAATATTAGCTAATTCTTTGTCTGTTTTTTTTTTTTTTCCTTAAAGCCTTTCCCATAGAAATTTGTAGATTTTCTTAGTGCCTTCTATAAGGACGTAAACGTGAGCAGATAACGTCTTCATCGTAGAAAATTTGAGAGCCACTTTACATTTCAATTTGCTAATGAAGAGTCATGAAATTAATGCAGTAAAAGATCCCGATCGTTTGACATTATGCATCTTGGCATAATGTGTTGCATTGTTGTGCTAAATCATCACCAGGTATTGATGCAACTTCATGACACCCATGACATCATTCATTCTCCAGCGTTTGGCCTTTTGCAATTCTTTACCCTTCCAGAGTCACAAAAGAATAGGATCAGGGGAAAAAAAAATAGCTTAGGATGCTCTTTACTGTCTGATTTCTAAGAGCCTTTGTGTAACACTGCTTTATGTAGTTAAAACTCTCCTGTACGATTCAGGGCGGTGTGTGATTCCTACCTATTATGAAGAGCAGACACGGAAAATGCTAATAAAACCTCTGGGTTTTACAAGAATATTGAGGTCCCAAGGAGAAGGTATTTCAAAGATGAACACATACGTGATTATCTTTTGTGATTTCAGGGTTGTTTTAGTCTGTGCCTTAACAATTCTTTATAAAACCAGAAGCTGTCTGGTTAACTAATGCCTTTTCCACTCCCAAGATTGTGAGTCAAAAGAGGTGATGTTTTGTGAAAGTTCTTTGTAAAATAAAAGGTAAACGTAAGATTGATTATCCGATGATCGGTTTCATGAAAATCCCTACCGAGGGCCCTCTAAATATGCTGGGCATTTTGGGAAGTAGGCACTAATGATTCTAAGATAAGACGCCTTTTGATCTCAAGTTGCCTATAGTCTGGTTGGGGAGCCGGACAAGGAAACTGGTTAAGTATATTGTAGCGTAAGAAGTGAGAAGTGCACAAACTCCAACCAAGGGAGTCAAGGAAGGCTTCTCAGGACCAGGATTACTCCCCATTCTTTCCCGTTGCTGCAGAAAAATCTGCCTTTTGTGAGTGACTTGCTTTTTATAAGACCTTAAAAATTTTTTTATCGTGAGTTCTTTCCCCCTTTTATTCATTCAGTGTCATGACACCTCCCACACAGTATGCCCCAGGTATGATTTCTGCATTCTCAAAAATCCAACAGAGTCTTGGGAGAACCTGAGAGTGAGTCATACGCCAGGCAGCAAACACAAACATTGCAGCTGCAGTTAAAATATCTCAGATTACTGAATGGTGACAACGTTGGAGTGGTGCTGTTTTTGTTTTTGTTTTTGTTTTCTAAACTGGCACAAGAAGTACTGTATGATTTTATTTACTTTGATCATGTTTGGTTAATGTTTAGTTGTCAGTCCCTTAGAATCTTGATTATAAGTGGTTATTGGTACTGTCTCCCTTCTCCCAGTAATAAATTAAGTGAGAAAGTCCTTTGCCTTTTTGGGTGAAGTTGATAATTTAAACCAGAACTATACTAAGCTATTTTATAGAATCTACTCATGTAGATGGAGATTGCTTAGAATCTGTGATACTGAGTTTCTGCATCCCAGTACAGTTCCTCATCTTAGTACTGTGGTAGTTTTATAATTAATTAAGCATGTTGTCCCATATGTTGCAAAAATTTTGAGTTTTTGGATGTGTAGAATCTTTGGTGCAGTATTAATTGAATACTTACAATTTGGTAACACTCATGTTTACATGTTACCATGTAGACACTCAACACTAAAAATGAGGGATTTAATGCTGTGGTTGACAGAAAAGTGAAGGTGATGTGTTCACTTATTTTTTTTTTGTAATTGTGAGTTTGTTACATGTACAAGGACAATGGACAAGTCATTTAAAAGTTGCCCAGGGGTGCCTAGCTGGCTCAGTTGGTAGAGCATGGGATTCTTGATCTCGGGATTGTGAGTTCCAGCCCCATGTTGGGTGTAGAGATTGCTTTACAAAAATAAAATATTTTTAAAAACTTGCCCAGTATTGGGGCACCTGGCTGGATCATTTGGAAGAGCATGCAACTCTTGATTTTGGGGTTGTGAGTTCAAGCCCACATTGGGCATATAGCTTACTGTAAGCCAAAAAAAAAAGTGTTGGAAAAAAAACTAAATTGTTTTTAGTGACCTTCTAAATGTCTTATAAAACTATGACTTAGTGGTATTCCTGTAGTTTAATTTTACACTTCCTTACTCATGCATGTATTAGAAGGCAAATTTGCTTTGAATTTTGATTTGTTCTGTATGGAATTTCTATTTAACAGAATAGTTAATTCTTCAGTAATTTTTTTTTTTACATTTATTTATTTTTTTGAGAGACAGAGAGAGACAGCATGAGCAGGGGAGGGACAGAGAGAGAGGGAGACACAGAATCCTAAGCAGGCTCCAGGTTCTGCACTGTCAACACAGAGCCCGATGCGGGGCTCAAACCCACGACCCGTGAGATCATGACCTGAGCCAAAGTCAGACGCTCAACTGACTGAGCCACCCAGCCGCCCCTGGAATTTCTATTTTTTAATTTGTAAAGTTTTCTCCCAAGTTTTTATTTATTTATTTTATTAAAATTAAAGAAAATTATTCAGAGAGAGACAGAGACAGCACAAATTGGGGAGAGGCAGAAAGAGAGGGAGAAAAGAGAGAATCCCATGCAGGCTCTACATAGTCAGCACAGAGCCCACGAAACTGTGAGATCATGACCTGAGCTGAAACCAAGAGTTGGATGCTTAACCAACTGAGCCACCCAAGTGCCCCTTCTCCCAAGTTTTTAATTTAATTTTTTCCAGTGTCACTATGTTTTACTTCCAAAGCGGAAGTAATTTGTGGTGCTTTGATGCTTGTTTACTTATGATAAATATATAGATATTATATAAAGTATTGGTTGCTCATAAATTTTTACATAAAATTTTACTTTTCTGGACAGTAACTTATTTTATCTTCCAGTAATAAATAAATTTGAAGTAGTTCAGTTAATTTCAATAAAGGCAAACAAGATTTACATTTCAGCTATTAATATTCCTTTAGAATATTCAATATTTTGGATACTTTTTTAAAAAGTTTATTTATTTTTATAGTTTATTTTGAGAGAGAGAGAGAGAGAGAGAGAGCGAAAGTGAGAGCACTGAAGGGGTAGAGAGAGGGAAAGAACCATAAGCAGGCTCCACACCATCAATGTGAAGCCTGATGCAGGGCTCAAAGCCACGAACCATGAGATCATGACCCAGGCTGAAATTGAGAGTTGGACACTCTCGATTAGAGTTGGTTGGATTAGCCAACCAGGTGCTCTATTTATTTATTTTTGAGAGAAAGAGAATGCGGGAGAGGGGCAGAGAGGGAGAGAGAGAGAATCTCAAGCAGGCTCCACACCATCAGCCCAGAACCTGATTTGGGGCTCAATTCCACAAACTGTGGTCTGATCACCTGAGCCGAAATCAAGAGTTGGACACATAACTGACTAAGTCACTCAGGCGCCCCAAGGATACTTAAAAAAAAAATTTTTTTTTTAATTTTTAAGTAAGCTCTATGCCCATTGTGGAGCTTGAACTCATGACCCTGAGATCAAGTGTTACATGCTTTACCAACTGAGCCAGCCAGGTGCCCCTATTTAGGATATTTTTATTTCAACTATTTTAAGGAATTCATTGGTATGACATTATTTCCAAATTTGTGTTTCCCATGTTATTCTCATTTTATTTAAAATTTTTGTTTAATGTTTGGTTTATTTTTGAGAGAGAGAGAGAGAGAGAGAGAGCGAGCGTGAGTCAGGGAGGGGCAGAGAGAGAGAGAGGGAGACACTGAATCTGAAGCAGACTCCAGGCTCTGAGCTGTCAGTGCAGAGCCAAACAAGGGGCTCAAACTCATAAACCACGAGATCATGACCTGAGCCGAAGTCAGACACTTAACCGACTGAGCCATGCAGGCCTCCCTTGTTATTCTCATTTTAAATGCTTGGTTCATGTAGGGTGCCTGGTTCCTGGGTGGCTCAGTTGGTTAAGCGTCCAACTTCAGCTCAGATCATGATCTCACAGCTCATGACTTTGAGCCCCGTGTTGTCAGCTCTGCTGACAGTACAGAGCCTGCTTGGGATTCTCACTCTCTCCCTCTCTCTCTGCTGCTCCGGTCCATGTACTCTTTCTAAGTAAATAAATAAGTTAAAAAAAATAAATAAATAAAGGCTTGATTCATGTTGCTAATTGGGAACAGGAATTTTTTTCCAGAATGAACCTCTTGGTGCATTGTTTGGAGAAAGATTGATTTTTTTTAAAGTTTATTTATTTTGAGAGAGAGCGAGAGAGCACACACACTCATTGGAGAGGGGCAGAGAGAGGGAGAGAGAAAATCCCAAGCAGGGTCTGCACAGTCAGCACATAGCCCGAGGCGGGGCTTGAACCCACGAACTATGAGACCATAACCTAAGTCGAAGTCGCACACTTAACCGACGGAGCCACCCAGGTGTCCTAAAAACAGTTAAGATGGCGTGTATGTATGTTACGTATGTATTATCACAATAACAATTTTAAAAAAGGTAATTTAATAGTTTATATATGCTCTGTAGGATGGCCTAATAACCATTTATTTTAACATAGTAATTAAGATCCTAGGCTCTGGTCCTAGGTCGACTCAGGCTCATAGTTCTTCTTTCCTTAGATATGGACCTTAGCTTCTCTGTTTTTCATCTATAAAATGAGGATACTGATACCTATGTTGTGGGACAATTAAATGTGGGAATGTATGTGATCATCTTAGCACATTGCTTAGCAAAGAGTAAACATCCAAATCTTAGACGTTATTATATTGTTTTTTTTAATGTTTATTTTGAGACACACACACACACACACACACACACACACACACACACACACACACATGGTGTGCATGCGCACATGTCTGGGAGGCTGGATCCCACAACCACAAGATCATGACCCAAGCCGAAATCAAGAGTCGGATGCTCAACCAACTGAACCACCCAGGCACCCCTATTATGCTGTTTTTATGGAACATCGAAACTGGGACAGAGAGGGGTGCCTGGCTGACCCAGTTGGTGGAGCATGCGGCTCTTGATCTTGGAATTGTGAGTTCGAGCCCCAGGTTGGTTGTAGAAGTTACAAAAAATAAATAGCTAGGGCTCCTGGGTGGCTCAATTGATTAAGCATCCGACTTTGGCTTAGGTTATGATCTTGTGGTTCACGAGTTCAAGCCCTGTGTAGGGCTCTGTGCTGACAGCTCAGAGCCTGGAGCCCGCCTTGGATTCTGTGTGTGTGTGTGTGTGTGTGTGTGTGTGTGTGTGTGTGTGTCTTTCTCTGTCCCTTTCCCACTTGCACTATCTCTCAAAAATAAATAAATGAACATTAAAAAAAATCTTAAAAAAAAAAAAAACCGTGGTAACTCATTGCCTCTTTCCTCCACGTATCTTTTGAACTCTCTGACCTTCATTGTACCTTGCCTTGCCTCTTGTGTATATTATGCTCATTTGTACAAGAACATTCATCTTCCCAGGTAGGGAGCCTTCTATTTTTCCTTTTTCATTAACTACTGTCTGCAGCTCTGTATAGTGTCTCCTGTATGCCATACCACTGAACCACTTGTCCTTGTACAATTAGGTTAAAATTAATATCCAAGATGAAAATTGTGCTAATTAATTTCTGCCAAATAGCTTAAAAGGGATATATCATACAGTGTAATTCATATGTAATATTTTTAGTTCCCTGTTGGCACATTTAGTGCTTATGTATTAGGCACTCAGATACTCATTTAGAATATACTCTTTTTAAAAAAAAATTTTTTTTGACGTTTATTTATTTTTGAAACAGAGCATGAACAGGGGAGAGTCAGAGAGAGAGGGAGACACAGAATCTGAAACAGGCTCCAGGCTCTGCGCTGCCGGCACAGAGCCTGACGCGGGGCTCGAACTCATAGACAGCGAGATCATGACCTGAGCCGAAGTCAGACGCTTAACAGACTGAGCCACCCAGGTGCCCCTAGAATATACTTTTGATTCTTACAGATTTATGTTCCTCATGAGTTTTCTGAGATATTGTGTGATCCCAAGTATCTGTTGAATCTTTCTTGCCTTTTTGCCATTGAATGCTATAATGGGATAGGGAGTAGGGATGGTTCAAGGTAGTAGGGATACAATATACAAAACAGGCAAGGTTTTAATTTTCTGGATCTTACTTTTGAGATTGGAGAAACCAATTAATGAGTGAACAAAATCTGTGCTGACAGCTCAGAGCCTGGAACCTGCTTTGGATTCTGTGTCTCCCCATCTCTCAGCCCCTCCCATGCTCATGCTCTGTCTCCCTCTGTTGCTCAATAATAAACGTTAACAAACAAACAAACAAACAAACAAACAAAAGTACCCTATGACCCAGCAATAGCACTGCTAGGAATTTACCCAAGGGATACAGGAGTGCTGATGCATAGGGGCATGTGTACCCCAATGTTTATAGCAGCACTTTCAACAATAGCCAAATTATGGAAGGAGCCTAAATGTCCATCAGCTGACGAATGGATAAAGAAGATGTGGTTTATATACACAATGGAATACTACTTGGCAATGAGAAAAAATGAAAACATGCCATTTGCAGCAACATAGCTGGAACTGGGGGGTATTATGCTAAGTGAAATAAGTCAGTCAGAAAAAGACAGACATCATATGTTTCCACTCATGTGGATCTTGAGAAAGTTAACAAAAGACCATGGGTGAAGAGAAGGGGGAAAAAAAAGTTACAAACAGAGGGAGGGAGGCAAACCATAAGAGACTCTTAAATACGGAGAACAAACTGAGGGTTGATGGGGTATGGGGGAGAGGGGAAAATGGGTGATGGGCATTGAGAAGGGCGCTTGCTGGGATGAGCTCTGGGTTTTGTGTGTAAGCCAATTTGACAATACATTATATTTTTAAAAAGATTAGGTGGTTTAGAGAAGGCCTCCGTAAAAGGGTAATACAGAAGGCTGGAAGACACAAGGCTGAATGTTTAGTGTTCAGTTTTGGGGACAGAGAGAACACAACTGCAGAGGACTAAAGTAGGAACCAGGAACCAATGAGGATTCCTAAATTGCATTTGGCTGTTACTGAGTTTTTGCTTCTTAATCTAAAACAGCCCACCCCTCACTGACACCTCTCTCCCCTTTTCTTTCCCTAAATGACATTGGGTTTTTGAAGATACCAGTCTGGGGCGCCTGGGTGGCGCAGTCGGTTAAGCATCCGACTTCGGCTCAGGTCACGATCTCGCAGTCCGTGAGTTCGAGCCTGGCGTCGGGCTCTGGGCTGATGGCTCAGAGCCTGGAGCCTGTTTCCGATTCTGTGTCTCCCTCTCTCTCTGCCCCTCCCCCGTTCATGCTCTGTCTCTCTCTGTCCCAAAAATAAATAAACGTTGAAAAAAAAAATTAAAAAAAAAAAATGAAGATACCAGTCTGGTTCTCTGATAGACGTTTCCACATTTGTGATTTGTCTTAGTGTTTCCTTGTGTCATTTAACTACTTTATCCCCTTTTAAGACAACTCTAAAGGCTTGATTATATTTATATCTGCAATCCTTTGTCATACCCTATACTCATATCAAACTAGATGTCGTGTTTTTCCATGATAATGATGCAAAATTTGATCACTCGGTTAATGTGAAAATCTTGATCTTTGTATTGTAAAGCTTTCCCTTCACAGTGATTACGTGATCTATGGGGTGGCAATTTAACATAATGTAGTAAGTAAACTGTTTCTCACCTGTCTTTCACTTGTTGGTTTTAGCATCCATTAATGATCTTTGTTTGAATCAGTTGTTTCATTGGAGGTTGGAGCAGGATGATTATTATTACTCTTGGTTCCACACTTGTTAGCTGACAAGGAACCACCAAATGAGAATGAGCTACTAAAAATCTCTCCTAATCAGATAGAGTGTTTAATTCTTTGCTTTTCACTGTAGATTTTCTTAGTAAACAGTTGGTCACCCCAGTGGTGGCAAGTAAGTTTCTCTGCTTTTTTCTGCATCTCTGTAGGTACATGGATTTTTATTTATTCATTATTTCACACTTAGTTGCCGCCATTATTAGTCTTTTTGATGCTAATGCTCTCCCTGGTCTTTGGATTGTTTTCAGTCACAGCAAGATATCCCAGATTCACCTTGTACTTACCTAAAATCAGTCATTTTTCTAGGAAGGCCTAGTTTCATTTATAGGGAATGCCACTAGAAACCCAAGATCTGAGTGCTAGGGATGCTCATCGAGACTGGGTCTTCATTATTTGTTTTGTTTTCTTAGAAATGAGAACTTCATATTGGTATTTCCAGTTTAATTTGAACGTATTGCAGTTTTTTTTTTCTTTAGATTTTATATTTGTCTCTCCTTAACTGGAAATTTTGGTTTTTAAGTACTGTTCACATTTATTATTTGCTTTCTCTTCCAATAGACATAAGAAATTAAAAAACAGACAGTATCTATATTCTAACGAAATTACTGAGGCAAATTTAAGATTCCTTTGTGATTCTTTTTGCCCTTAACGTTCTGTCAAGATCCAGTCAAGAGAATGGAAAACGTACTGGGTATTCGAATAGAGGAGATTTAATGTGGAGAATTTGTGATGCAAGACAGTAAAAAAAGAGTCGGGTGTAGCTTAGAGATTCCTAGCTGTAGGATGAAAGTATTATCCCAAGAGTCAGGGGAACTTAAGGGGTAGGTGGTGTTACCAGAACTTTTGAAGAATGTGGAGGAGGGGTCACCACCTCAAGCTGCCACTTGCAGAGCCGGGACCATGAGGAGGACTTGCCAAGATGTGCCACATGGTTGGGGCCTGGACTGTCCTCTTACCCCTAAGTTTTGTTAGTTCTTAGTTTAGCCTTTTCAGGCTTTTTTTTTTGCGGGGGGGGGGGCAAGAATCAGCAAATATCTGCATATATTCTTTTTACTCCTTTCTTACACAAAAGGTTGCCATGTTATGTCCACTCTTCAGCGCCTTTCTTGCTGTGTCTTAGTGATCTTGTCATAACGGAGCAGGTAATCCTTAATCATTTTCACAGCATTTTTGTTATGTGGATGTGCTGGATTTGTTCTAGTCAGTCTTTGATAAACATCAGTAAGGAATGCTTTACTGCTGCTCTTTTGAAAATAGATCTTGGTGTGGTGTGTTAGAAGGAGGACTGAGACACAGGTTCTGTTTTGTTCCCTTAGGAAGTTGCATGTTTTCTGACCTCAGTTTCTCCTCACTGGCAAAATAAGGGTTCAGTTGCTCTATGATCTCTAAGATCTCCTGCTATATTTTATATTTTTCTGGAAATTTTATTAGCCATTTTTTAATTTTTAAAAATATTTTAAAATGTCTATTTTTGAGAGGGGGGCGAGTGGGGCAGAGAGAGAGAGGGAGAGAGAGGGAGAGAGAGGGTCCAAAGCAGGCTTCGTGCTGACAGCAGAGAGCCTCATAGGGGCTCGAACCCATGAACCATGAAATCATGACCTGAGCTGAAGTTGGACACTTAACCAACTGAGCCACCCAGGCACCCTTATTAGCCATATTTTAAACCTGTTGCTTACCAAAGTATGCCAGGCACAGGAAAACCATAAATGAGAACATTAAGCTAAGTTTTATTTATTTATTTATTTATTTATTTATTTATTTATTTATTTATTTATTTATTTATTTATTTTTAAAATTTTATTTATTTTTGAGAGAGAGAGAGAGAGAGAGACAGAGTGTGAGCGGGGGAAGAGCAGAGAGACAGGGAGACACAGAATGTGAAGCAGGCTCCAGGCTCCGAGCTGACAGCACAGAGCCCGATGCGGGGCTCGAACTCACGAACCATGAGATATGACCTGGGCCAAAGTCGGATGCTTGACTGACTGAGCCACCCAGGCGCCCCTTGAGAATTATTTTAAATTAATTTCAAAGCCTGATTTATCCTCTTTTTTAAAAAATGGAGTCATAGAATTGGATTCAAATTCTTATTTTTACAAAGTTGTGTAATCATGGGCAAAGTAATTTATCTGAGCCCTGTTTCCTCATCTGTAAAACATGACTGATCATATGCCCCTTACAGAGTTGGGGTAAGGCAGCTGGCACATACTCTCAATACCTGTTGATTCCCTTTCCGTTGATTATCTTGACACTAGCCACAATTTTTTACAGTTTATTTATTTATTTTTGAGGGGGGTTAGGGGCAAAGAGAGGGGGAGAGAGACAATCCCAAGCAGGCGCTGCAGTGTCAGCCCAGAGCCTGATGTGGGGCTCAAACGCACAAATAGTGAGGTGATGACCTGAGCTGAAGTCAACAGTCAGACGCTTAATTGACTGAACCACCCAGGTGCCCCTGACACTGGCCACATTTTAATGGTTACTCAAGAACTTGATACTCAGAGTCAGTGGGCTGGCAGCATTGACATCACCAGGGTTAGAATGCAAAAGTATGTCAGGTTGCACCCCAGGCCTATTGGGTCCAAGTCTGTAGTTTGATGAGATCCATGTTACAACTTGAGAAGCACTGGAACCTTAAGAGATTTCTAGTGAGATTTCCTCCTTTTTGTCTGAGTTCCTAATGATTTGGTGGTTCTTTGTGCCTTTGGCAGCTTGGTTTTGCTGTACACTATTAGCTGAAACTATTTTGTTTTATTATTTTTAAAGTTTTTGTTCTTTTGTGGGGCTCAAACTTACGACCCCGAGAACAAGAGTCACATGCTACACCGACTGAGCCAGCCAAGCACCCCTGAAACTGTTTCAGATGAAATATGTGAGCACCTGTTCAGGATAAAAGTTCAGTTGCAGAAATCTTTACATGCTATTATTAAATAGTATTATGATTAGGTTCAGCTAGATTTTTAAGCATTATGAGACATTCCAAATAATGCATGAAATATGTGTTTAAAGAATAATTATAAGTGAACACCTATGTAACCACCAACCAAGTCAAGAAATAGAATATTGCTAGAGACCAGAGGCACTCCAGTGCACCCCACCCTTGATTACATCCATTTATCTCTCTTGAAAGTAACCGCTATTCTTTTTTTTTTTTTTAAGTTTATTTTTTTAAAGTCTATTTTGAGAGAGTGTGAATGGGGGAGGGGAGGGTAAAGGGAGAGAGAGAATCTCAAGCGGGTTCTACGCTAAGGTGCCCCAGAAGTAACCACTATTCTTTCTTTTGTGATAATTTCCTTGCTTTTCTCGATAGTTTTATCACCTGCGTATGTATCTCTAGACAGTAGTTTAGTTTTGCCTATTTGTCAACTTTATGTAAAGGGGACCATACTTTATGTATTCTTTTGTTGTCTTCTTTTGCTCAATTTTAGTATATGTGCTGCCGAAGCGAGCACATCTTTTGCTCAATTTTAAAGTAGTGAAGCCAAAAACAAAAGTCTGACAAGTTTCAGTTTTAGAACAATTTTAATTACAGCGTTAAGCCTTGATGTTCAGTTGTCTTTGTAGAGCACCCGTTGATACAGAATTTGTTTCTGTCCTCTACTTAAAGATACACAGTTGTAACATGTAAACCATTTAGCACTTTGATTCTAGACATTACAAAATAGCTAGTTTTTTAATATTTATTTTTGGCAGGAATATTATAAAATCTCCTAGGTGTCTTTTTTTTTTAAGTTAGGCTATAGAATATTCTACTTTTAAATTTGTTTTTTTTTTTTTTTCCAACGTTTATTTATTTTTGGGACAGAGAGAGACAGAGCATGAACGGGGGAGGGGCAGAGAGAGAGGGAGACACAGAATCGGAAACAGGCTCCAGGCTCTGAGCCATCAGCCCAGAGCCTGACGCGGGGCTCAAACTCACGGACCGTGAGATCGTGACCTGGCTGAAGTCGGACGCTTAACCGACTGCGCCACCCAGGCGCCCCCTTAAATTTGTATTTTTATATTTAAAATTGGAACCATGTTGGATTTACTGAAAATTTGGAAGATATTTATTTGTTTGTTTGTTTATTTATTTATTTAAGAGAGTGTTCTTGTGCATGAGCAAGCACACACACATGTGCATATGGGAGGGGCAAACAGGGAGAGAGAGAGAATCCCAAGCAGGCTCTGTGCTATCAGTGCTGTCGCTGTATAGGTCCAGGCAGGGCTTGAACTCAGAAACTGTGAGATCATGACCTGACCCAAAATCAGGAGTTGGATGCTTAACCAACGGAACCACCCAAGGATCCCTGGCATGTGCATTTAAAATGTTGGCAGGTAACATTTAAAAAAAGATTTTAACAAGTATGGTTTAATTTTCCTTCACAGCCCTCAAGTTGATTGGAAATTTTGAATTAGGGAAAGGAAGGAAAAATAAGATAAAAAGAGAAGGAGGCAAAGCATAAGAGACTTAAATGCAGAGAACAAACTGAGGTTTGCTGGAGGGGAGTTGGGTGGGGGTATGGGCTAAATGGTGATGAGGATTAGGGAGGGCACTTGTTGGAATGAGCACTGGGTGTTATATGTAAGTGATGAATCACTAAATTCCACTCCTGAAATGTAACATATTACATTCTATGTTAACTAATGTGGATTTAAATAAAATTTAAGAATAAAAAGAAATTTTGAGTTATCAGTTATGTTCACTTATTCATTGTCTACTACTGCTAGTTACTAAAGGCAGTACATACATAATTAGATATAGAACCATACTTGCTGAGAAAGGTGTGTACCTGATTATCATATATGGTAGAAAGAAGGAAATATAAAGGGAATTCAGAAAAAGATCCCTTCTAGTTGGAGCAATCAGGGAAGGTTTTCTAGACTGGGTGGTGCTTGAGCCAGCCTTGAAGTATAGGCAGATTTGCATGTATGAAATTGTATCCCAGACAGAGAGCATCAAGGACAAGGGATCACAGAGGCAGGAGGAAGAGGCTCTATGGAAATTTAGTTTGTCAAATAATAGGACTAGGCTGGAGTGGGAGAAGCACACAAAAAGTGAGGTTTGACCCAGGTTGTGGTGACTTTAAAGTGTTATGCTAGCTGTGGATACCAGTTCCTCAAAAAAGTAAACATAGAATTCCCATATGATCTAGGAATTCCACATCTAGGTTTATATCTAGAAGGATTGAAGTAGAAATCCAGACAGGTATTTGTGCATCAATACTCACAGTAGCATATGCACAATAGCCAAAAGGTGAAAACAACCCAAATGTCCATTGACAGATGAACAGGATATTAAAATACAATGTTACAGCCAGCGTTCCGTATGATGAATATTCTTCAGCCCTAGAAAAGAATGAAATTCTGACATATGCTACAACATAGATGAAGCCTGAAGACAGTGTGCTAACTGAAATAAGGCAGACACAGAAGGACAAATACTATACCATTCTTCCTATATGAGGTACCTAGAACAGTCAAATTCATAGGGACAGAAAGTAGAGTAGGAGTTGTTGGGGCAGAGGAGAGGGGAGAAATGGGTTTGTGCTCAATAGATAGGGAGTTTCTGTTTAAGATGATGAAAAAGTTCTGGAGATGAATAGTGATGGTTGTACAATGTGAATGCACTTAATGCCATTGAAATATATATTTAAAATATTTAAGTGTTATATTTTATGTTATGTATATTTTACAATAAAACACGAAAAATGCAATGCTAAAGACCTTAAATGTTAAAGAGAAAGCATTTAGTAATTGATGAAAGTTTTTTTTTACTGAAGTATAATTAATATACAATATTAGTTTCAGGTGTGCAACATTGATAATTCTTTTTTTTTTTTGTTTTTTTTTTTGTTTATTTATTTTTGAAAGAGAGAGCATGAGCAGAGGGGGACAGAGAGGGAGACAGAGAATCCAAGCAGGCTCTGTGCTGTCAGCGCAAAGCCCGGTGTGGAGCTTGAACCCACAAACTGTGAGATGATGACCTGGGCCGAAGTCGAACAGTGAACTGACTGAGCCACCCAGGCGCCCTCATTTGATAATTCTGTACATTACTCAGTGCTCATCCATGATAAGTGTAGTCCCCACCATCTACCACTATACAAAATTATTGCCAATTGCTGGCTGTATTCTTTATGCTGTATTTTTCTTTTCTGTGACTTATTTATTTTATAATTGGAAGTTTGTATCTTTATTTTAGAGAGAGAGCAGGGGGGAGGGGCAGAGGGAGAAAGAGAATCTTAGGCTGACTCCATGTTCAGGGGGGGAGCCCAGTGCAGAGCTTGTGGGATCAAGGCCTGAGCCTGAGTCGGTAGCTCAAGCAACTGAGCCACCCAGGTGCCCCTGGAAGTTTAGATCTCTTAATCCCTTGATCTTTTTCACCCATCCCCCCACTTGATGAAAGTTTTTGATCCAGATTTGCACATGAAAATTAATTCTGAATTAAAAGAGTAAATTGGAGGGGTGTCTGGCTGGCTCAGTTGGTGGAACATGCGACTCTTGATCTGAGGATCGTAGGGTTAAGCCCCACGTTGGGTGTAGAGATTACTTTAAAAAATAATAATAAATTGGAGAAGGAAGGAGTAAGCAGTGGAAAAACCAAGTCCTCCTTTTTATTAAAGTAGTTTAGTTAAGAGATGATTTGGGCCTCTAAGGCAGCAGTGGAGAGAAGTGGGAAGAAGGGCTAATGCTAGGGGGTGGGGGTGGGGTGGAATTTGACAACAGATTAGATGTGGGAGGGAAGAGAAAAGGAAAGATAAAAGATGACCGCTAGGGGCGCCTGGGTGGCTCAGTCGTTAAGCATAGGACTCTTGATTTCTGCTCAGGTCATGATCTCTTGGTTCACAGGTTCAAGCCCCATGTTGGGCTCCGCGGACAGTGTGGCGCCTGCTTGGGATTCTCTCTCCCTCCCTTTCTCTCTGTCCCTCCCTTGCTTGCTTTTTTTGTCTCTTGAAATAAATAGACTTTAAAAAAAAAAAAAAGATGGCCGCTAGGTTTTGGGTCAGGTATGCAGGAGGATAAACAGGTGGCTGGAAGAGTGTTCAGTATGAATTTGGCATCACCTATCCAGAAGGCAATAAAAATATGAAAGTGGAGAGATGTAATTCAGGAGAATCAGGCCTCCAGATGAGTTGTGGGGTGATTCTCCTGTCCGTCCATCCATCTGTCTTGAACATTTGTTCTGCCTTTGCTGGGCATATTAGATGGACACAGCAGTCTGTAACCTCAAGGATCATACAGTCTTGTGAGTCATTTAGTGGTTATATTCGAAACCATGTGATTGTCTAAGGAGAAAATGTGGCAAGGAAAGAGAAAGCAAAATGGAACTTTAGGGGCCACCTCCACATTTAGGTATGAAAGGAGAAAAGAACCTCAGAATGAGGGGTCAGAGAGGTAATAAAGACCCAGGGGAATATATAGTCATCAAGAATTAAACAATTTGAGGAATCAAAATAGTGATAACAGATGAAGTTGGAAATTTTCAGAAATGTGTTCTTCAAAATAAATTTAAGGTTTGCTATTTCACTTTTTTTGTCCATAGGTGTGACAAAAAAAATATTTTTTCTCTTGTGCCATTTTTCATATTTTTTGGTCCATGACTGAGATAGAGTTACATCAGTGTGCCATCGGCTGTGGTTTCAGTTTTGGATTTCTGCTGTTAAGCAGGAATTCCCACTTGGAATTTTTGTCCTTAGTTTTTTTCCCTGTCACTAAAATTCGTCTTGCTTCAACTTAAACTGGCTTGACTGATAATACTTTTCTTTTTTATTGTTAAAGTATGCATAACACAGAATTAACCATTTTAGCCATTTTTAAATGTGTAGTTCAGTGGCATTAAATATATTCACCTTTTTATGTAACCAATAATACATTTCTTTGTCCTTCCTGCTTTTTAAAAAGCAAACCTCTTTCCTAGCAATTTTTTCATCTTTCCCACCCATAAGATTGATTCTTGTTTAATTTCACTAGAAGATTTAACACACTTAATTTGAAGTACCTAGTAGAGTGATTCAAGAATGATATTTCATTTTCCTAGGGTTTTTTGTTGTTTTTTGTTTTTGTTTTCGTTTTTAAGAAATACAATGCCTTATACCACGTTTTACAGAAAGATACTTATAGGGGCAGTAAAATTTCTTTTTTTTTTTTTTTTAAATTTTTTTTTCAACATTTATTTATTTTTGGGACAGAGAGAGACAGAGCATGAACGGGGGAGGGGCAGAGAGAGAGGGAGACACAGAATCAGAAACAGGCTCCAGGCTCTGAGCCATCAGCCAGAGCCTGACGCGGGGCTCGAACTCACGGACCGCGAGATTGTGACCTGGCTGAAGTCGGACGCTTAACCGACTGCGCCACCCAGGCGCCCCATAAAATTTCTTAAACATTGTAGCTTTATCAAGTTTGTCTTTTTGCTGTATTTGCTTCAGATTTTTCTAAAAAATATAAGACACAGGTAACAGTTGAAACCCTGTATGTTCCCCATCCAAATCAATTGCCTTGATGTCTAACCATAATGAATCTGGATCCTTATTCCCATGCATGTTAGTATATTTTACTATATATTCATGTATTTATAACACGATATAGTGATAGTTTTGTTGTGTAGGTATTTAATATAAGTAACAATTTTTATTTTTATTTTATTTTTGTTTAAGTGTCTATTTATTTTGAGAGAGAGGGAGCATGCATGTGGGCAGGTGAGGGGCAGAGAGAGAATCCCAAGCAGGCTCCACGTTGTCAGCACAGAGCCTGATGCAGGTCTCGAATTCTCGAACTGTGAAATCATGACCTGAGCTGAAATCAAGAGGCAGACACTTAACCGACTGAGCCACCCAGACACCCCCAAGTTTTATTTTTAAATGAGTAATATTGTACAAATTAGATTTTGTTTTATGAAGTCATTTTTGTGACTGTAAACATGAGTTAGTCAAAGGGTGCCTGGCTGGCTCGGTTTGTAGAGCATGCAACTTGATCTTGGGGTTGAGAGTTCAGGCCCCATATTGGGCATAGAGAGTTAAAAATAAATAAAAAAAAGAGTTGGTTAAGCATGTCTTTCTGTACTAATGTACAGATTTTTTTTTTTTTTACTAATGACTTCCCTTTTTTAGGTCTAACGTTAATGTAACTTTTTTTACACTGAAAATATGCATTTTATGAAATGTATATGTAATGAAAAATTTATTTCATTAATTTAATGAAAGTGTATTCATTAGTACTGCAACTAAGTTTTGGATAACTACTGCTGCTAAACCAGCAGAGGGGGCTCAGCAATGTAAGAAATTGCCAATGTCAGTTCTGACTAGAAAACTTGAAAATTTAAAATAGAAGAGTCTTGGGGCGCCTGGGTGGCGCAGTCGGTTAAGCGTCCGACTTCAGCCAGGTCACGATCTCACGGTCCGTGAGTTTGAGCCCCGCGTCGGGCTCTGGGCTGATGGCTTAGAGCCTGGAGCCTGTTTCCGATTCTGTGTCTCCCTCTCTCTCTGCCTCTCCCCCGTTCATGCTCTGTCTCTCTCTGTCCCAAAAATAAATAAACGTTGAAGAAAAAAAAATTATAAAAAAAATAAAAATAAAAATAAAATAGAAGAGTCTTAGTGATTCTATCTTTGCATGTAAATGACTACATCTTGATTAATACAAATTTTAAATCAGTACCACTGTGAGTGAAGGTTAATAACAAAAATCTTTTGTAACATCTAAATCTCAAGTGTTCGCCCCCACTCCCCATATATATATGTGTGTGTGTGTGTGTGTATACACGCATGCAATTGTATATTTCTTTCTAAATCAGATTCTGATAGACAGCAAACGTGTAGAATTCGTAATTGTGTTGTTTAAATTCTGAATACTTTTTTTCCTGTCAGTTCTTTAAATTTGCAAATAGCTCCTGGTTCTGGCCGTACCACTATAAATAGGAAGATATTTATGCTAACCTGCAGTTTTAGTTAAGCAGGCTTTTCTTTATAAAATTAAACACTTAGAACTATAATTCTAGGCTTTCTTCAAGTAACACTGCATTCTATAAACAGAACTTACAAGTTCTGGCAAGCTGGTTTTAAAAGAAAGTTTTCATTATATTAGGCTTCCTGAATTGGAATACTGTAGTCAAGAATGCAGCTACAGGGGTGCATGGGTGGCCCAGTCAGTTGAGAGTCCAGCTCTTGATTTCAGCTCAGGTCATGATCCCAGGGTCATGGGGTCGAGCCCCTCCTTGGGCCTCTGCACTGGGATTCTCTCCCTCCCTCTGCCTCTCTCTCTCTCTCTCTCTCTCTCTCTCTCTCAAATAAAAAAAAAAAAATCAGCTGTCAATCATTTTGGAGGGAAATAAGAATATATTTCTCTTTTAGTGTAAAACAAGCAAATGAGCATTAGTATAAATAAATTGTCTAGATTTACTTTATCAATAAAAGTAGTTTCCATACTAAATTGTTTGTAAAATGTTAATTTTACATAACATAATTAGAAAAATGTTTGCTTTTCGAAAAATTTTTTTTACTTATTTTATCTTTATTTTTATTTATTTTTAATTTTTTAAAAAATTTTATTTATTTTTGACAGAAAGACAGAGCATGAGCAGGGGAGGGGCAGAGAGAGAGAGGGAGACAGAATCCAAAGCAGGCTCCAGGCTCTGCGCTGTCAGCACAGAGCCTGACACGAGGCTCGAACCCACAGATCGCGAGATCATGACCTGAGCTGAAGTCGGATGCTCAACCAACTGAGCCACCCAGGCTCCCCTGCTTTTCAAAACTTAAAAGACAGTATTTTTTATTTACATTCAAAATGTTCTACTCTGGCAAAAATAGTAATATTATTTATGCAAAGTAACAGTAACAAACTCTTCCATCAAAGTGAAACTAGAGATTCTAAAATCATTTGGAAATCAAGCAATACATGTTACATGATGAAAAATGACTGTCAGCACACAGCCGAGTGCATGGCTTGAACTCACACTTGAACTCACAAACTGTGGGGTCATGAACTGAGTCGAATCAAGAGTCAGGCACTTAACCCACTGAGCCACCCGGGTGCTGCTACAGTTTCTGACAGTCATCATTACTGGTTCTCAGCAATTTGATTATAATACGCCTTGGTGTGATTTTTGTCTCTGTGTATGTGTTTTTATCCTGTTTGGTTTGTTCAGATTCTTGGATCTCTGGGATTATAGTTGTCATCAAATTGGGAAATTTTTTCACCATTACTTCTTAAAATCTTTATCTGGCCCCTCCCCTCTTTTCCATAAGGACTCCAATTATGTGTATGTTAGACCATTTGGTATTGTCCCAAAGGTCATTGAGGCTTTGTTAATTTTTTTCAGTCTTTATTCCCTATGTATTTCATTTTGGACACTTTGTGTTGCTGTATCTTAAATTTCAACTGATTCTTTTCTTCTGCATGCTCTAATCTGCCATTAATTGCATACAATGATATTTCCATTTCACATATTGTATCTTTCATCCCTACAAGTTTCTTTTCTTTTAAATGTTTCCTGTTTCTTTCTGTTATAGCGATGTTTCCCTTTAAGTCCTTGAGCGTAATAAAGTTCTTAAAATTTTAATGTCCTTATCTTTTAGTTACATTTGCCATTTCCAGGTTTGTTCTGTTCACTAACTTTTCTCTTAGTATGGTTTTGTTTATTTTTGTTTTGTTTTTTTTTCTTTTTGTCTCTTGGCACATCTGAGAATTTTTGGTCAGGTGTTGGATGAGTGTCTGGCTTTTGTTGTCTTTCTATAATGAGTGTTTTGGCTTTGTTTTGGTAGTTAAGTTGCCTGCTAATCATTTTCATGTTTTCAAGATCTGGCCTAAAGTCTTGCTGGAATAGATCTACAGTAGTCTTCATTTCAGGGACAGTTCAGCCCTATACTAAGGGGTGAACCCTCGCAGGTCTCTACTGAATATCTCAAGTGATCACTGAGGACTCTTTACTCTGACTTGCTGGAGCTTGAATATTTTTCTGCTTGTGAGCTGTGGCAATTGACCAGATTACAACTTCCCTGTCATTCTTTGCCTGACTTTGTGGAGTTTTGCTATGCATGTGTTGCCCAATACTTAGCAAAGATTCAAGAGGATGCTATGCAGATTTTAGTTCTTTTTCTGCGTAGCTTCCTTCCTTTCTGGAATTTTGCCCTAGAGTTCTAAACTCTTCAGCCTCCCTGAGCCCTGTTATCTGTGTCCTCAACTCAGAGGCTAATGGGCTCTTTTGGTTCCCCCTTACTTCATTGAATATAAAAATTGCCTCTAGGCAGACAGCTTGGGCTATCAGTCTTTTGAATATCAGAATATACCATAGTCTGCATTTATCTGATTACTTGTTTATGGTATCATTTAGCTTGATCTAGAGGCTAAATGTTTAAATTAAAAATTTAAAGCAAGAACCCTTCACAGGCAGTCCTCAGTCCTGCAGACTTGCCATTGTTTGGCTCATGATGCACAATTTCTAGAGGTCTCACTTTTTTTTTTTTTTTTTTTTTAATTTTAGAGAGACAAAAAGTGCAAGCGTGAGTGGGGGAGAGGGGCAGAGGGAGAGAGAGGGAATCTCAAGCAGGCTGCATGTTCAGCATGGAGACTGATGAGGGGCTCTATCCTATAACCCTGCGATCATGACCTGAGCCAAAATCAAGAGCCAGACTCTCAACTGACTGAGCCACCCAGTCACCTCAAGAGGTCTCCAGTTTTTTTCTTTTCTTTTTTTTTTTTCAACGTTTTTTATTTATTTTTGGGACAGAGAGAGACAGAGCATGAACGGGGGAGGGGCAGAGAGAGAGGGAGACACAGAATCGGAAACAGGCTCCAGGCTCTGAGCTGTCAGCACAGAGCCCTACACGGGGCTCGAACTCACGGACCGTGAGATCATGACCTGAGCCGAAGTCGGACGATTAACC
The DNA here is from genome assembly GCF_018350175.1 of Felis catus. Taxonomy (NCBI): domain Eukaryota; kingdom Metazoa; phylum Chordata; class Mammalia; order Carnivora; family Felidae; genus Felis; species Felis catus. Next base: position 11,902,025 of record NC_058375.1, on the reverse strand, counting down.
AACTGAGCCACCCAGGCGCCCCTTTTTTTTTCTTTTTTAAAGTTTATTCATTTATTTTGAGAGAGAGACCAAATGGGGAAGGGGCAGAGAGCAAGAGGAGAGTGAGAGAGAGGGAGAGAGAGAGAATCCCAAGCAGACTCCACACCACCAGGACAGAGCCTGATGTGGAGCTCAAACCCACGAACTGTGAGATTATGCCCTGGGCTGAAGTCAGACGCTTAACTGACAGAGCCACCCAGGCGCCCCACAAAGCAGCCTTTTCAATGTTGCTATTAGTGTTTTTCTTTCTTTTTTTTTTTTTTTCAACGTTTATTTATTTTTGGGACAGAGAGAGACAGAGCATGAACGGGGGAGGGGCAGAGCGGGAGACACAGAATCGGAAACAGGCTCCAGGCTCCGAGCCATCAGCCCAGAGCCTGACGCGGGGCTCGAACTCACGGACCGCGAGATCGTGACCTGGCTGAAGTCGGACGCTTAACCGACTGTGCCACCCAGGTGCCCCAAGAGGTCTCCAGTTTTAACCATATTCAGATTGAGCATTGGGTTCAGATGATAGTAGCCCCATTTCTCCATTAGAATATTTTCCATTAATCTTTCATGGAATGGTTTTAGTACCTGTTTGTTGACTATAAATTATTTTGGGGATTGCAAAATGGTAATTTTCTTATTGTGTTCTTCTTCGTATAAGTGGAATTTCCAGAAAGAACGTTACCACATTAACTGTTTGGTTACTCTCTTGATTAGTGTAGGAAAAGTAGGAAAGGGACTTATTCTTTCCCTTATTTTTCGAGTAATTTTAGAGTAATCACGAATTAGTCCCTTTAGTAGCCTCCCCTGGTAACCATTGGAATTTTTTTTAGTAGCGTTATGAACATACAGATTTTTGTATATTTCATATGTTTTAATCCGTAGTAGTTTTGTTTTTTGTGGTTTTGATGCTCAAATTGTTTCCTTGCAGGCCTGTGGGAGTGAGTTTTATTTGCGTCCCATGACTTTTTGACATGACTATATTAGGTTTTTTTTTTTTTTATGTTTATTTTTGAGAGAGAGAAACAGAGCACGAGTGGGGGAAGGTTAGAGAGAGGTAGACACAGAAGCCATAACATTCCATGCTACATGCTGTCAGCACAGAGCCTGATTCAGGGCTCAAACCCACAAATGGAGGGATCATGACCTGAGCCAAAGTCGGACACTTAACTGACAGAGCCACCCAGGCGCCCCTACATTAGTCTTTAATAGGTCTCCTTGCTTTGGGCCCAACAAGATGTTCCAGGCTCACCTTGTACATTTCCTGCCCCAATTTTAGAAACAGCCATTTCTCCAAGGATGCCATCTTTTTAGTGAAAAATAGGATATAAAGGCCACAATCTAGGTTCTGGGGTACTCTTTACTACTGAGAGGTCATTGCTTTTAAATCTTTTGAAAGTAATCTCTACCCTCAACACAGGGCTCAAACTCACGACTCTGAGATCAAGAGTAGGATGCCCTACTGACTGAGCCAGCCAGGTGCCCCAGAAAATGCTTGCTTGCTTTTTTCTTTCTTTCTTTTTTTTTTATAGTTTATTTATTTTGAGAGAGGGAGAGAAAGAGAGCTCAAGTGGAGAAGGGACAGAGGGAGAGGGAGAGAGAGAATCCCAAGCAGGCTCCACGCTCAGTGTGACCCCCCCAACGTGGGGGCTCAGTACCCTAACCATGAGATCATCCCCTCAACTGAAATCAAGAGTTGGACACTTAACTGATTGAGCCACCCAGGCACCCCAGAGATGCTTTCTTTAAAGAGGAAAAAAATGAGTTCCTACTGATACCTTTTTTTTTTTTTTAATGTTTATTTTTGAGAGACAGGGTGCAAGCAGTGTAGGGGCAGAAAGAGAGGGAGACACAGAATCCGAAGTAGGCTCCAGGCTCTGAGCTGTGAGCATAGAACCTGACGCGGGGCTTGAAACCATGAACGGTAAGATCATGAACTGAGCCAAAGTCGAATGCTTAACCAGTTGAGCCACCCTGATACCTCTCTACTGATACTTCTGATTCAAATGTATAATTATAGGGTTTTTATTTGACCTCTTTAATTTTATACTTGTATATCTTTGTTTATGCTGAATGTTTTTGTTTTTTAATACTCTTAACATGTTTATTTGCTTTATCCTGTAGGGTATCTATATTCTTTTTTTTTTTTTTTTAAGTTTATTTATTTATTTGAGAGAGAGAGAGGGAGAGAGTGTGTGTGTGTGCAAATGGGATAGGGGCAGAGAGAGAGAGGATTCTGAGACCAAGAGTCACATGGTCTATCGACTGAGCCAGCCAGGTACTCCATGCTTTTATACTTAAAATATAACTCACAGAAGATATGTAGTCAAAAACACTGTACTTTAAAACTGCTTGAATTAATTCCTCTCTCTATGATGTTATGCCACCAGCTTGATATAAAATTAGGTCATTTATGTATTAAAACTTTTTCTTTCCTTCCTGATAATATATCAAGGTCACCTTTTACCTTTATACCACTCACTCCCATTTAATGGGGATTTGCTTTCATCCAAAGAATTTCAGTGTATAGGAATAAGAGTATTTGAATGTTTCCATATACCTGTTTGCCTATATGGTTCATCTTCATGCACTCTCTACTGAGTATCTCTCCTGAAGGTTAGATTATGGTTTGCAGCTTAAAAGAAGTAACAGAGAAGTAAATAACTCCTAATAACATAACTATTATCTTTCTTTTGTATGATAATGTTATTGTGTGGGTGGGAAGTCTATCAATGTATGTCAGTTTTATTTTAGAGTTTGTAAACTGATCCAGAATAGTACATGTGAAGCAGTGAAATCAGGGGTATTTTGTTTTATATTATGTTCTTGTGGGTTTCTTTTAAAGAATTTTTAAAGTCAGCTGTTTAGAACAGACCGTACAATTGACCTTTGACTTCAAACACCAGTAAGGTGTTGTATGAGGCCATTAGTTTAAGTGTAGCATCAATTTTAAGTAAGTACAAAATTTTGCCTTCACATATTTGTGTCTGATAGCTGAATTCAATATTAATAATTTGAATACATTTATATTTTGCCTAGTCTTCACTTATTATTATAGAAATGATATAAAATGCCACAATTTGAAATTTCTGGTAGATTTTTTTTTTTAACCAAATAATTGATACGGTATGCAAAATCAGTTTCTCTCAGGTCACAGCAAATTTAAAGGCCAAAGATTGGAAATCAGTTTTCCTGACTCCATCCTTTCAGATGTGTTGACTCCTTTTTTTTTTTTTTTTTATGAGAGAGAGCACACACGTGCACACCTGGTTGGGTGGGGGGGGGGAAGGGAGGGTGGAGAATGAATCTTAAGCAGCCTTCAAGCTCATCATGGAGCCTGATGATGCTGGGCTAGATCTCATGACTGTGAGATCATGATCTGAACCAAAATCAAGAGTCAGACAGAGGCTTAACCGACTGAGCCACCCAAGTGCCCCCTAAACGTGTGGACCCTTACAGAGTGTTAAAGATTTTTAGCCATCACACTACTCATCTGAAGGACAGTATGAGGCAGCACATAAAAAAAAGGCAGTTGGCATTGGTCATTTTCACATGTTCCTAGACCCCTTATCTTAAAGTATATTGTCTGCCTGGAAGCAAAATTTGGGCTGTATACGTTGAATCTTCAGTGCTTTTTGTGCTGTTTCTTTGTCTGGACTTTATTGGAAACCATAGCAATAAGAAGTGAAATATGGGTTTTAATTAGGCGAGTTATTAATGAGCAGAATTGTAACTTGTGAAGTGATGAAAAGTAGGAACTATCTGTGTTATTTATCTAATGTTGGCTTAGGTCTTGTAGGCCACCTAACTCAACAAATATTTATACAGCTCTTAGGTAATGACGATACTGTACAAAATGAATAGAACGCCAGAAGGAATATTTAATAAGCTGGAGGGGATGGGAGGATCTCACAAGGCATAACTCTTAAATAACAAGTAGGAATTTGCCAAGCTGGCAAGTAGGAGAAGGGTATTTTAGGAAGGGGGGCGGGTAGCCAGCAAGAACAAAGACCAGCGATGGGAAAAGAGCTTAGTCTATTACAGGAACAAGTAGTTCAAAACGACTGAATTGAAATCTGTGAGAAAGAGACATTAATCTTATTCTTAAATCCCTGGCATGCTTTGGTAGCTATTCCTTAGTAATTTTATTCATTTAATCAAAACATTCATATTGTTGATAGGAAGAATTAAACCAAATAAGATACATTTTCCAAGGTCCAGTAGAATAACTTTATTTACTTTCTGTCCAGATGACATATCAAAGTTTAGTCCATTAAATCTTTTCATCTATTCCATAAATGTTCCCCTTTTTTTGGATTAAAGTAGATATATTTGATCTTCATTCAATAATAATAGTAGTAGTCTGCTTTCCTACTGTGTTGGAGAAATTAAAAAATTTTAACATATAAGTGCAATATCATTTTTTTAAGATTTTATTTTATTAAAAAATTTTTTAATGTTTATTCATTTTTGAGAGAGAGAGACACACACAGAGTGCGAGTTGGGGAGGGGCAGAGATCGAGGGAGGCATAGAATCTGAAGCAGGCTCCAGGCCCTGAGCTGTCAGTACTGCATCTGATGTGGGGCTCAAACTCACGAACTGTGAGATTATGACCTAAGCCGAAGTCGGATGCTTAACTGAGCCACCCAGGCACCCCAAGATTTTATTTTATTAAAAAAAAAATTTAGGGGCGCCTGGGTGGCGCAGTCGGTTAAGCGTCCGACTTCAGGCCAGGTCACGATCTCGCAGTCCGTGAGTTCGAGCCCCGTGTCAGGCTCTGGGCGGATGGCTCAGAGCCTGGAGCCTGTTTCTGATTCTGTGTCTCCCTCTCTCTCTGCCCCTCCCCTGTTCATGCTCTGTCTCTCTCTGTCCCAAAAATAAATAAACGTTGAAAAAAATTAAAAAAAAATTTATTAAAAAAAAATTTTTTTTAATGTTTATTTTTGAGAGAGAGAGAGAGAGAGAGAGCGTGAACTGGGAAAGGGCAGAGAGAGAGGGAGACAGAATACGAAGCAGTCTTTAGGCTCCAAGCTGTCAGGACAGAGCCTGACGCAGGGCTTGAACCCACAAACTGTGAGATCATGACCTGAGCCGCAGTTGGATGCTTAGCCAACTGAGCCACCCAGGTGCCTTGTAGAATTTTATTTTATTTTATTTTATTTTATTTTATTTTATTTTATTTTATTTTATTTTATTTTATTTTATTTTATTTTATTTTATTTTTAATGTTTATTTTTGAAAAGTTTTAAAAAATGTTTATTCATTTTATTTTTTGAGAGAGAGAGAGTGCAAGCCAGGGAGGGGCAGGGAGAGAGAGGATCCCAAGCAGGCTCTGCAGTGTTGGCACAGAGCCTGATGTGGGGCTTGAAATCATAAACTGAGATCATGACCTGAGCTGAAACCAAGAGTTGCCACTTAACCAACTGAGCCACCCCAAGGTTTTATTTTATTAAAAAATTTTTTTAATGTTTACTTATTTTTGAGAGAGTGATAGCGCATACATGCAAACAGGGAAGGAGCGGAGGGAGAAAGGGACAGAGAATCTGAAACAGGCTTAGTGCTGTCAGTACAAAGCCCGACATGGGACTTGAACTCATGAACTGTGAGATCATGCATGACCTGAGATGAAGTTGGATGCTCAACTACCAAGCCACCCAGGTGCCCATTAAGATTTTACTTTTAAGTGATCTTCACATCCATCGTGGAGCTTGAACAGTTCTCGAGTTTGAGCACTGTGTCTGGGTCTCTGCTGTCAGGGCAGAGCCTCTGCTTCAGGTCCTCTGTCCCCTTCTCTCTGCCCCTCCTCCACCCCAAATAAACATTTTTTTTAAAAAAGGTTTATAAGTAAAATTTAAATTAAAGTTAGTTTGTTGGGGCACCTGGGTGGCTCAGTTGGTAGAGTGTGCAACTCTTGATCTTGGGGTTGTGAGTTCGAGCCCCACATTAGGTGTAGAGATTGCTTAAACATAAGATTTTAAACAGTTTATTATGCTATAAATCCACTGTGGCTTACTTCCTACGTAGTTATGTTAGCATTTTTTTCAGTGAGGTGTTTGGAAGGAGAGTGTCTTAGCTTGGGCTGCTAAGACAAAGTACCATAGACCAGGTGGCTTAAACAACAGAAATTTGTTTCTCATATTTCTGGACTGCAAAGCCCAAGATCAAGGTGCTGGTAAGGTAGTTTTCATCCTGAAGCCTCTTTTCTTTTCTTTTCTTTTCTTTTCTTTTCTTTTCTTTTCTTTTCTTTTCTTTTCTTTTCTTTTCTTTTCTTTTCTTTCTTTAAGCTAGCTTGCTTGCTTATTTATTTATTTATTTATTTATTTATTTATTTATTTATTTATTTATTTATTTTTAGAGAGACAGAGATAGTGCAAGTGGGGAAGGGGCATAGAGAGAGGGAGATAGAGAATCCCAAGTGGGCCCTGTGCTCAAAACCAAGACTCAGTTTCTTAAGTGACTGAGTCACCCAGGCGCCCCTGAAGCCTTTTCTCTTGACTTGCAAGTGCCTACCATCTCCTTGTGTGCTCATGTAACCTCTTTGGGGTCTGAGGTAGAGAGAAAGAGAAAGGGAAAGCTCTCTGGCAGCTCTTCTCACTAGGGGCCTAATCCTCTTTTAAGGGCCCCACTCTTGACTTCATGTAACCCTAATTACCTCTGAAATGCCCCATCTCCAAATACCATTGGGGGTTAGGGCTTCAACATATGAATTTGAAGGGGACACAAACATTTAGTCCATCACAGAGGGCAGTGAGTTCCTTGTCAGCATTTTATGTTTTTATCCTTCCAAGAAAATTCTCAAAGGAAATGAATAGAAGCTCTTAAGAGTTTGCTTAATAATGTGATCAAAACTGGGCTTCAGAAAATCCTGTCGTGGGGTTCAGTTGAGGCCTTGCCTCCTTAAGATTGTGCTTCTGTCCTACAGCTCTTTTACTAAAAATCTCTGTTTTTCATTTGCACAGAATCTGAGTATATATTAAGAAATATCGATAGTTCACTTTAGTTAAAGGGAAAAATAGTTTGTAAGCAAGGGGGTCTTGTGATTATTAAGTCAGCTCTCATTATCAGGTCAGCCACCAAAACTGGCAGAGTCTAGTTCTTGGTGTGCAAATATGAAGGAATGCTTGGTAGACAAACACAACTTGGAAATCATGCCAGTTGGAAATGAGGTGCCGGCTGCCTTGGTGATGCCTCTTAATGGAAAGTACTTGTTGGTTTTCATTAAAAAAATTTTTTAATGTGTATTTATCTTGAGATTGCTTGTGTAGGGGAGGGGCGGGGGGGGGGGGGAGAGAATCTGAAGAAGGCTCTGCCCTTACCTCATGTACTATGAGATCATGACCTGAGCTGAAATCAGTCGGACGCTTAATCAGCCGAGCCACTCAGGTGCCCCTTCCCTCCTTCCCTCCTTCCCTCCTTCCCTCCTTCCCTCCTTCCCTCCTTCTCTCCTTCTCTCCTTTCCTCCTTCCCTCCTTCCCTCTTTGTTTCCTTCCTCCCCCTCCCTCCTCTCACCTTCCTCCCTCCTTTCTCTTTCTTCCTTTCTTTCCTCCTTTCTTTCTTGGGCACAAGTGAGCCAGGGGCAGAGAGAGAGAGAAAGAGAGAAGCAGGGCTTACCTGGGGCCTGTGTTTTACCTGAAGCAGGACTTGAGCTCACCTGATGTGGGACTCGAACTCATGAACTGTGAGATCATGACCTGAGCCAAAGTCAGACGCTTAACGACTGAGCCACCCAGGCACCTTTATTTCTTTATTTTTAACCTTTATTTCCCCATTATGAATTTCCTGGCAGAGGTATACACAGTTTTATTTGCCCAAGGTATGAAGAGTGACGTTATGCAGTAGTCTTCTGGTTGAAAGTATTTTCTATTTATTGTAAAATTACCTTAGTGTCTAGCTACATTGTGTGCTAATAAGAATTTTACCTAGGTGGAGAGAAGTTTAGGAAGATAGGGAAAATTAAGTCCCACCTATTGAAAGGGGGAGAATCTACATAAATTATTTGGAAATCTGCAAAGGGGATTTGTCTCCTGGCTTCTTTTTTTTTTTTTTTAACCAATCATTTATATTACTATAAACTCGTGGATATTGTGCTCGAAATGGTTTAGCTTTGACCACTAGGAGCTCTTTCATTTGTCTTGCGTGTCCCTTAGGCATGATCTTATAAGTGTTTTATTTTGTTTTGGGATTGTATCCTTACTTCCTGACACTACAGGATTATCCAGGCTCATCTTGTACAGTTTCTGTCCCACTCGTAGATTCTGCCATTTCACCAAGGAGCCCTAGTTCCTTTTATTGGAGGATGGTATTAGAAGTTAAGATCTGGGTGCTAAGGTATGCTCATTGCTACTGGGGATGTTGCCGCCCTCTCAGCTGACAGAACAAAGAAATACATGTGTGTATACTAACTCATGTATATACATAAATCTAGAAATATTTCTGTGTGTAATCATCTGTATCTATATGAAGCTAAACATGAGTTTATATTAATGCATTATCACATGATCATTAAACCTTCTCCTTGCTTATCTGTGAGTTCCTACCCCAAAAGTGAGGAACTGGGCTCCAGCCATCAACTTTACTTAATTGTTCAAGTCCAGTATATGTGTATAGCTGTATTAGAATTATTAACTGTGCTCCTGTAGGAAACAACTTCATCCACTAGTAGAAACAGTAAGCTAGTGCTTATTTGCAGTGCCTTCTGTATGTAGTCTTACAGATGTCATGCGTTTTCAGAGTTACTTAGGTTAGCATGGTTTCCTCCACCCACAGCTCTTTTATGTGTTTGTAATACAGTTAGATTCTTTTGTCAGTCTCATTCCTTCCTAATAAGTTTGTTAAAATATGTGTACATTAAGGTGTTTTTTTTTTTTAATTTTTTTTTCAACGTTTATTTATTTTTGGGACAGAGAGAGACAGAGCATGAACGGGGGAGGGGCAGAGAGAGAGGGAGACACAGGATCGGAAACAGGCTCCAGGCTCTGAGCCATCAGCCCAGAGCCCGACGCGGGGCTCGAACTCACGGACCGCGAGATCGTGACCTGGCTGAAGTCGTACGCTTAACTGACTGCGCCACCCAGGCGCCCCCATACATTAAGGTTTTTTAAGTATACATACATATATATATATATATATATATATATTTTTTTTTTTTTTTTAAGTAATCTCTGCACCCAACATGGGGCTCAAACTCGTAACTCCGAGATCAAGCTTTGCATGCTCTTCCAATTGAGCCAGCCAGGGGCCCATAATTTGCATACATTAAGTTTCACTGTGCTGTAAAGTTCTGTGGGTTTTGACAAATGTGGATTGGGATAGTTTTACTAGAATTTTAAAATGGTAAATAATATGGTTTGGCCAAAATGATATCCGGCCCTAACTTTTAACTCTGCAGAGCTGTGATTCTAACATTTATCGTTCTCATTTTGGCTTCCCTCTAATATTTTTCTTCTAGTACTTATCACTATTAAAAGTTGGCAATTTGGGGGGGTGGGTTTGCTTCTTTCTTGTTTTGTCAGCTAAGCTCTTAAATCTAACATGCAGATTTTCATAAAGGAACAGTTAGATCTTTGAAGATTCCAGGCATTACCAAATCTGTGATTGAATTGATGACAGGTATTCATAATCTGGCATTGAATAGTATCTTAGCATTTTTACCCTTGATTGTTTTGGGGTGTTATCCCTATTGGTGATTTTACAGTTTTATTCTTAGGTGGTTGGCTCATTTGGTTAGCACGAAGTTACCTACAGCAAGTAGTTGAAGATTTATTTTTAACTTAGTAACTTAATGCATTAGTGAAGGCAAACCTGTTTAATGTTCCTCTCCCAACTAAGGCTGTCTTTCAGATGGCTTTGTGCCTTTGATCACAAGGAGGGCCATGTGCAAGTATTGTTCAGTAGGAGTCCTTCAACACTGAACATCTTAACAGTGACAACCAGAAGTGAGTCAGTAACACTAATCTCTTCAGTAGGGGGCCTTGTAACTTGTAATCTTCATGCATTAAAAAATACTCATTGGTAAGGTACCAGCTAATGTGCCAGGTGTTACAAAGATGAACACGACTTGGCCTCTTCTCTCAAGTAGTGTATCATGTAGTGGGAAGAAAGGAAGTTAAAATGAGATTTGGAAGCAGGTCATAGAGATGAAGTCTGTATAAGTGAACAGGACTTTTTAGTGACATCTGTTGAGATTAGAAAAATTTAAATGTCTCATCATAAATTGAAGGTTTTCGGAGGATATAGATCTTACTTAAGAGCATTTACCCATTACTTAGATGACATCTATGTAATTCACTTCTATGTTTTGGCAGTGGTCGTAAGTTTAAATTATGTGGGTAATGAAAGCTATAGTTGATTCTGACTAGTGAGTTTTCTCTTGGATGAAGTGTAAATTTCTAGAAAAGGATAGGACTTATTAACATTAACTCAAGAAGAAACAAAACTCAAGTAGTCCTATTACAAAGGAAATGGAATCGGGACAGAAAAATCTCAAAAAGAAAACCCTAGGCCTAAATAGATTTACAGGTGATTTCTGCCAAATATTCAAGAAGCAGATAATTCCCCGTTTTATAAAAGTAAACTCTTCCAGAGAATGGGGGAAAGAGGAACAGACTTCAAATCATTTAGTTTTTTTAATTTATTTTTTGACCCCAAATCATTTTATGAAACTAGCATACTTTTTGATTCTCAAACTGGAGATAGACAATAGAAGAAAGAAGAATTATAGGCCATGTTTCTCATGAACATAGATACAAAAATTCTAAACCAAACATTAGTAAACTGAATCCAGCATTGTAAAAAATAGAATAAATCATATTCCATTTTATCTCAGGAATGCAAGCTTGTTTTAACATTAGAAAATCAATTAGTAGGGGCACCTGACTGGCTGAGTCAGAAGAGCATGCAACTTGATCTTGGGTTGTGAGTTTGAGCCCTATGTTGGTGTAAAGAGTAAATTAATTAATTAATTAATTAATTAATAAGTTAACTAACTTAAAAAAAAAAGAAAATATAATTGACTTAAACGGACTAACAGGAAACCATACATTTTAGTAATTGCAGCAAAAACAATTGATAAACTTTTAAAACCCATTTATGATTTTATTTTTTATTTTAATAAAAAAATTTTTTTAATGTTTATTTATTTTTGAGAGACAGAGAGGGACAGAGCATGAGCAGGGGAGGGACGGAGAGAGAGGGAAACCCAGAATCGGAAGCAGGCTCCAGGCTCTGAGCTGTCACCACAGAGCCTGATGCGGGGCTCAAGCCCACAGATGGCAAGATCATGACCTGAGCCAAAGCCAGGTGCTCAACTGACTGAGCCACCCAGGCACCCCTATGATTTTAAAATAAAATAAAATTGGGGTGCCTGGTTGGCTCAGTTGGAAGAGCATGCAACTGTTAATCTCGGTGTCATGAGTTCAAGCCCCATGCTGGATGTAGAGATTACTTATAAATAAATAAACTTTAAAAAACTAAATTAAATTAAAATCACTTGTTACATACACTGCAGATGGGAGTGTGCGTCGGAATAATGACTTTAGAAGACAATTTGACATTACCTAGGGGAGATGCACACACTTGTACCTACACCCTGCAATTTCACTCCTAAATATGTAGTCTAAGTTCATTTATTTATTTATTTTTTTGAGAGAGACAGTATGTTCACGAGAGTGGGAGAGGGGCAGGGAGAGAGGGAGAGAGAATCTCAAGCAGGTTCCATGCTATCAGCGTAGAGCCTGATGTGGGGCCTGACCTGAGCCGAAACCAAGAGTCAGACACTTACCCAACTGAGCCATCCAGACACCCCTCCTAAATATGTATTCTAGAGCATTGTTTTCAACCTATGGTTTGCAGCCCATTAGTAAGAATGAAGGCAATTTAATAGCATTTGACCAACAATTTTCTTAAGTGTTAAATAGAACAGAAAATGTCAGTGTACCTCATTGTTAGGGTATTACTTTTGAAAACCTTATTCCCAATTATTTATCTGTAGGTGTAGGTGGAATGTGTTTTCTTACTTTGTTTGCTGTCAAGAAAGTTTGGAGGCCACTCCTAATCTACACAAACTAAAAAATGCTCATTATTTAATAAGAGCAAACATTGGAGACCTTGGTTTCTTTCAGAATGGATAAATTGAGATGTATTCATGCAACAGTTTTACGCTGTGTTGAAAATGAACTACAACTACATCCCTCAACTAAACAATATATTGCTTAGGAATAAATTTTTATGTGATATCCTTATGTGGCAAAACTATAAAGAAAGGTAAGAGAGTGATAGAGAAAATAGCATAGTGATTACTTACGGTTGAGTCAGAGGTGGATGGTAATGAGGGGGGCGTACAGAGGCTTTCTAAATGTCCTGGTGATGTCATATTTCCTAACTTGGATGTGGGTGTGAAGTGGTTCATTTTATTATTTTTTAAATTGTGTGTCTATGTCTATGAAGTTTTTTTAATTGTGGTAAAATATACATACATTTTACTATTTTAATCATTTTAAGTGTGCAGTTAAGTGGCATTGAATATGTTCACATTGTTGCCCATCACCACTATCCATCCCCGCATGTTTTCATCTTCCTCGACTGAACCTCCATACCCATTAAATAATAACTCTCTGTTCTCCCTCCCCTCCCTGCTGGCAGCCACCATTCTGCTTTGTATCTGGATGTACTAACTACTTTAGGTACTGCATATAAGTGGAATCCTGCGGTATGTCTGGCTTGGTTCCGTGTTGTAGCAGGTGTAAGAATTTCATTCCTCTTTAAGGTGAAGAATATTCCATTGTGTGTATATGCTAGATTTGACTTATAATTTATCAGCTGATAGACATTTGGGTTGTTTCCACCTTTAGCTATTGTGAACAATGCTGCTGTGAACATGAGTGTACAAATACCTGTTTCAGTCCCTCCTTTGAGTTCTTTTGGGTATGTACTCAGAAATGAGATTATAGAATGTGGTAATTATGATTAATTTTTTGAGGAACTACCATACTGTTTCCCACAGTGGCTACACCTCTATACAGTTTTGTATGTATGATATTTTTGGCTGTTAAAAGTTAATTTTAAAAAGGTAAAGACTCCATCTTTCCCTCCTCAGAGATTATGTCTTAAATTTGATGTGTGTTTTTCTAGATAATTTTTCTGTGTTTATGGGGTACTACATGGATTTATGTTTATTCATTTGTTGTTGAACTGGCTGTGAAAGAGTTGTTGGGTGCTTCGTTAAAGATAAAAATGATGGGGGGGCGCCTGTGTGACTCGGTTAAGCGTCCCTATTTTGGCTCAGGTCACGATCTCATGGTTTGTGCGTTCGAGCCCTGCATCAGGCTCTGTACTGACAGCTCAGAGCCTGGAGCCTGCTTTGGAATCTGTGTCTCCCTCTCTCTCTGCCCCTCCCCCACTCATGCGTGCTCTTTCTCTCTTTCTCTCTCAAAGATAAACATTAAAAAAAAAAAAAAGATAAAAATGACTGAGATCCACTGACCCCTCCACTGTGTGCCCCGGAGATTTTGATATGGTTGGTTTGAATGATCAGGAATCTGAATTTTAATAGTTTTCAAGGGATTCTGATGGGCAGCCACTGATTTATTCCCTTTTTTTTTTTTAAGTTTTTTTTAAAGGTCATTCTTTTTTTTTTTAAGTTTATTTATTTATCTTGAGAGAAAGAGCACATGCATGAGCAGAGAGGGGCAGAGAGACCAGGAGAGAGAGAATTCCAAGCAGGCTTCTTGCTGTCTTCCTGGATCCTGGAGCCCAACTCAGGGCTCACTCCCATGAACCATGAGATCATGACCTGAGCTAAAACCAAGAGTTACGCTTAACTGACTGAGCCACCCAGGTGCCCCTTAAGTTTTTATTTATTTTTTTGTAATCTCTACACTTAACATGGGATTCAGACTCACAACCCTGAGATCAAGTCGCAAGCTTTTCCAACTGAGCCAGACAGGTGCCCCTGATTTATTCTTTAACATAAATGGTATTATGCATTTTTTGCATAATAGTTTGTTTTGGAGATCTCTTCATGTCAGTATATGCTGAAATACCCATATTTTTAAAAACTGGTGTTCTGATTCTGTAATTTAGATTCAGCATTATTTATCTAGCCATTCTGTTAATGGGTATTTAGGTAGTCGCAAGTTTTTGTCATTACAAAGAAGATACCACAGACCTCTTGTGCCTACATCTTTGGGCACGTGTATGGATGTTTGTGTTGGAAAGATACCTGGAAATTAAAATTTGCCAAGTCAAAGAGTTTGAACATTAAAAATTAATAAACATTGTAGGGGCAGGGGCACCTGGGTGGCTCAGTGGGTTAAGCATCTGACTTCAGCTCAGGTCATGATCTCACAGTCCGTGAGTTTGAGCCCCGCATTGGGCTCTGTGCTGACAGCTCAGAGTCTGGAGCCTGCTTCAGGTTCTGTGTCTCCCTCGCTCTCTGCCCTTCCCCCACTCACACTCTGTCTCTCAAAAATGAATAAACATTAAAACAAATTTTAATTGACAAATATTATTAAATTCAATACATTCTTGAACTTGTTTTTTTTTTTTCTGTTTATTATCTTAATGTTTATTTTTGAGAGAGAGAGCAGGAGTGGGGGAGGCACAGAAAGAGAGAGGGAGACACAATCTGAAGCAGGCTCCAGGCTCTGGGCTGTCAGCACAGAGCCCTACACGGGGCTTGAACCCACAACCTGTGAGATCATGACCTGAGCCAAAGTCAGACACTCAGTCACCCAGGTGTCCCTGTGTTTATTTATTTTGAGAGAGAGAGAGAGTGCACTCACATAAGCAAGCAGGCAGGGGAGGGGCAGAGAAAGAGGGAGAGAGAGAGAGAATCCCAAGCAGGCTCCGTGCTGTCAGCGCAGAGCCCAATTCAGGGCTCGATCTCATGAAGCATGAGATCATGACTTGAGCCAGGATCAAGAGTTGGACACTTAACCAACTGAGCCATCCAGCTACCCCAAACTTTTTTCTTCTTGTGTATGAATTTCTTCTTCTGAAGGAAGTATTTATACAAATATTTACCTGTATAAAGTAAAATGAATTTGATTTAGAAAAATTTCTCCTTCCATTGAAATAGATCTGCAATGGATGAGTGAACCAGAAAGGTGTTAGCCTTTCTTAAAACTGAAGCCATGAGGTGGTGATTGCTTTAATCAATCTTTAACCCAGGAGAGACTTCTGTTTTCTTTATTATTTCAGACTTTCTACTGGATCTTGAAGAGTTTTCTAGCTTATATAATTTTGGAATGAAGTTTAGACTTGTGGGGTTTTTTTGTTTGTTTGTTTTTTTAAGTAGCACAAATAGCATCTTGTGTGAGAACCTGGTGCTTAAAACTTTAGTTTCTATGAAAAATTTTGAAACTCTGGTTTGACTGTAATACTCCCAATAACAGTAATAAAATGTGACTAATATACTCAATTACAGTTTAAAAGAAGAAAAAGTGCTATAGTTAAATCTTAATAAAAATATAGACCTTAAAAAATATATAGACTTTAAGAATTTAGTGGAGAAAACACAAGAGTGAAAGTATTGTAAATGCAAAGCCTTGTAAATTAAAAAACATTATTAAATGTTCTAAAGCTTAGAACATTTAAGCTTTATTTATTTATTTATTATTATTATTATTTATTATTATTTATTATTTAAGCTAATATCTTAGCTGTTCTAAAGAAAAGAACAGCTAAGATATTTTTAAAAGAAATCAGGTTGCATTTATCTTTTATGTATTCTTGCCAGTAGCCATCGTTGTCTCTGATTTAGTATCATTAGGGAATGGTTTCCCAGTATACTGGGAAGAGCTAGTTTTGTTAAAAATAACAACCTAGAAGAAATGGATAAGTTCCTAGAAACATATTACCTACCAAAACTGAAGCAGGAAGAAATAGAAAAATTTGAACAGACCAATTACCAGCAATGAAATTGAACCAGTAATCAAAAAAACCCCAACAAACCAAAGTCCAGAACCAGGCAGCTTCACAGGTGAATTCTACTAAACATTTAAAGAAGAATTAATAGCTATTCTTCTCAAACTATTCCAAAAAAAAAAAAAAAAAAAAAAGGAAGAGGAAGGGAAACTTCCAAATGCATTGTATGAGGCCAGCCTTATCCTGATACCAAAACCAGTGTCTTAAAGACACTGTAAGAAAAGAGAACGAGAGGCCAATATCTTTGATGAACATAGATGCAAAAATCCTCAACAAAATACTAGTAAACCAAGTCCAACAATATATTAAATCATTCAGCACAGTCAAATGGGATTTATTCCTGGCATGCAAGGGTGGTTTGATACTTGCAAATCAATCACTATGATACATCACATCTGTAAGACAAAGGATGGGATGCCTGGGTGGCTCATTTGGTTGTCTGACTTCAGCTGGGGTCATGATCTCGTGGTTTATGGGTTTGGGCCCCACTTGGGCTTGCTGCTGTTAGCTTAGAGCCTGCTTTGGATCCTGTCCCTCTCTCTCTCCCTCCCCAACTCACGCGCGCTCTCTCTCTCTCTCTCTCTCTCTCTCTCTGTCAAAAACAAATAAAAACATTTTTTAAAAAAAGAGAAAGGATAAAAACCATATGATCATTTCAATAGATGCAGAAAAACCATTTGACAAAGTACAACATCCACTCATGAAGAAAACCCTCAATAAAGTAGATTCAGAGGGAGCATAAAGTCCATATATGAAAAACTCACAGCTAGTACCTTCAGTGGGGAGAACTGAGAGCTTTTCACCTGAGGTCAGGAATAAGACAAAGATGTCCACTCTTACCACTTTTATTCAATATAGTACTGGAAGTCCTAGCCATAGCAATCAGACAACAAAAAGAAATAAAGTGTGTCCAAATTGGTTAGGAAGAAGTAAAACTCTTACTTTGCAGATGACATGATACTATAATTATAAAGCTGTAGTAATCAAAACAGTATGGTACTGGTACAAAAATAGACACATAGATCAATAGAATAGAATAAAAAACTCAGGAATAAACCCACAATTATATGGTTAATTAATCTTTGACAAAGGAGGGAAGAGTATTACGATGGGAAAAAAATAGTCTCTTCAAAGATGCTGGGAAAACTGTACAACTACATGCAAAAGAATGAAACTGGACTACTTTCTTACACTATACACAAGAGTAAAGTCAAAATGGATCAAGGATCTAAATGTGAGACCTAAAATCATAAAAATTCTTGGAACAGGCAGCAATTTCTCTGACATCAGCCACAGCAACAGCTTTCTAGATAGATCTCTTTGGGCAAGGGAAACAAAAGCAAAAATAAACTATAAAAAAGCTTCCGCACAGCAAAGGAAACAGTCATCAAAACTAAAACTCGTCATCAAAACTACAGAATGGGAAAAGATATTTGCAAATGACATATCTGATAAACGGTTAGTATCCAAAATATATAAAGAACTGATACGACTCAACACCTCAAAACCAAATAACCCAATTAAAAAATGGGCAAAAGACATGAACAGACATGTCTCCAAAGAAGACATACAAACAGCCAACAGACTCATGAAAAGATGTTAAACATCATTCACCATCAGGGAAATACAAATCAAAACTACAATTAGATATCACCTCACACCTGTGAG
Organism: Felis catus; assembly: GCF_018350175.1. Classification (NCBI taxonomy): domain Eukaryota; kingdom Metazoa; phylum Chordata; class Mammalia; order Carnivora; family Felidae; genus Felis; species Felis catus. The sequence continues at coordinate 11,884,405 of NC_058375.1, read as the reverse complement.
ATTGGTTAACGCAAAAACACAAGAAACAACAAGTGTTAGGGTGGATATGAAGAAAAAGGAACTTTCTTGCACTTTTGGTGGGAATGCAAACCAGTGCAACCACTGTGGAAAACGGTATGGAGTTGCCTCAAAAAATTAAAAACAGAACTATCATGTGATCCAGTAATTTCACTACTGGGTATTTCCCCAGAAAATACAAGAACACTAATTCAAAGGGATGCACACACTGTGTGTTTATTGAAGCATTGTTTTTTTTTTTTTTTTTTGTAATTTAATGTTTATTTATTTGAGAGAGAGTATGCACGCATGAGCAGGGAAGGGGCAGAGAGAGAGGGAGACAGAGGATCTGAAGCAAGCTCTGTGCTGACAGCAGAGAGCCTGACCACGAGATCATGACCTGAGCTGAAGTTGGACACTTAACCGACTGAGCCACTCAGGCGCCAGTTTATGGAAGCAGCCCATGTGTCTGTCAGTAGATGAATGGATAAAGAACCAACACACGCATGCACGCATGCACACACACACACACACACACACACACACACACACACTGGAATGTTATTCAGCCATTTAAAAAGAATGAAATCTTGCCATTTGAAACAACATGGGTGGAGCTAGAGAGTATAATGCTAAATGAAATAACCCAGGGGAAGACAAATACCGTGTGATTTCACTAAAGTGCAACTTAAGAAATAAAACAAATGAGTGAAGGAAAAGAGAGACAAACCAAGAAACAGACTCTTAACCTATAAAGAACAAACAGATGGTTACCACAGGGGAGGTGGGGTGGGGGTGAAATAGGAGATGGGGATTGAAGTGTACACTTAACCATGATGAACACTGAGTAATGTATAGAATTGTTGAATCACTATACTGTACATCTGAAACTAATAGAACAGTGTGGGTTAATTATAATGGAATTAAAATAAGAAAATAAGGGCACCTGGTTGGCTCAGTCAGTTGAGCGTCTGACTTTGGCTCAGGTCATGATCTCTCAGTTCGTGGGTTCGAGCCCTGTGTCAGGCTCTGTGCTGACAGCTCAGAGCCTGGAGCCTGCTTCAGATTCTGTGTGTGTCTTTCTCTCTGCCCCACCTCCGCTCCACCCCCCCACCCCGCCCCGCTCTTTCTCTCTCTCTCAAAAAAAAAAAAAAAATTAAGAAAATTTTTGTAACAAAATTTTTAAATTCAGATTATATAACATTTTAATTGTAGGATTTTTTTCCCCACAAAGCAAAGTGTTAAAGTTTCCCCCACAAACCACAATAGTGGTTCCCAAAAATAGTCATCCACACTTATCTTGAGGGTGTGTGCATAAGTGTGTATATGTGTGTATGGTTTCCTTTCTTGGAAGGGAAACCTTTTATTCAAACACTGTGATCTTCCACCTTGTTCAGTTTTTTAAATGTCCTTTTGTGAAACTATAGTAGATGGCAGGATTTGTGTATACGGTGTTTCTTTCCCCCTTGTCCTTATTTGGGAAAATAAAAATTTGTTGACTCTATATCAGTCCAAAAAAATTGCTGATCTATGAAATTCAGAAGTCTGGGAACCACTGTGAAAGAATCTTTCCGCAAAAGGCTAAGAGAACCCTGGCATGCAGTGGTTTTTGTGCAGTCCTCTGTTGTCAGAGGGAAGGTGCCTGATACCGTATGTTTTTAATTTAAGAGTAAAAATTCCCACTTATTCATGCCCGTTTTTTACTCTCTGCTCTCTGGTTTTGTTAGTCTTTAGCCATCTGAACTCTGATTTTATTGCTTTTTATCTTTTTGATATGGTTTGTTTCTTTCATGAGAATATGTAGGAATTAACATTTAGGTTTTGTTTTTGACTCAAGAATCAATTCGTAAAGTTGTGTTTGTTCATTCAGCAGCCTTTTGTTGAGGGCTTGCCTGTGTGGATGCAGAAAACAATTTTCTATCCTGCCCTAAGGGGAGAGTAGGAGGCAGGCAGACAACTGCAGTGTAGTAATTTCTAGTATTGCAGGCACGTATGCAGTATTGTGGGAGCCATAGCATGTAGAGAGAGGTATGTATGTTCTGAGCATTTCCCATAGCCTGATACAGTCAACTTTGAGTTAATACAGCTTACTACTGTTACGGTATGGTTATTTGCTCCTTTTGCATTTTTCTTATTTTTTAAATTTTTATTTATTTTGAGAAAAAGAGAGAGGCAGAGGAGAGGGAGAGAGAGAATCCCAAGCTGACTCCATGCTGTCGGTGCAGAGCCCAACACAGGGTTTGGTCCCACAAACTGCGAGATCATGACCTGAGCCGAGATCAAGAGTTGGACTCCCAACTGAGCCACCCAGATGCCCCCATTTTTCTTAATGTCTTAAATAATTATTTTTGAGAGGGAAAGAATTTCCAAACCCAGAATAAGGCACCTTTTAAAAAAATGTTTATTTATTTATTTTGAGAGAGAGAGGGAGAGAATGCAAGTGGGGGAGGGGCAGAGCAAGAGGGAGACAGAATCCCAAGCAGGCCCTGACTGTCTGTGCAGACAGAGCCTGACTTGGGGCTTGATCCATGAGCTGTGAGATCATGACCTGAGCCAAAATCACGAGTCAGACGCTTAACCGACTGAGCCACCCAGGATGCCCCAGAATAAGGCACCCTTTTAATGTACCTTTTTTCTCCTCTAACTCCTCTATGATTTATACTGTACTTCAAATGAAAACCTATTGTTTAAAATTGTTATATGTTAAATTATTACAATCCAAATTATTCTATACTTTGTAAATTACTACTGTCTTCTCTTAAAATCTAAAGATTAAAAAAAATCTAATAATTCAAGCTCTCACACAATACAAATTTGCATGTTAAAGTTCTGTTATACTCTTTCTACCAAATGAAACATTTTGCTGAACCTAGAATATATGGTTCCTCCATATGGAATTTTCAGAACCTAGAGTATTTCCATTCATGATACGAAACCAGCACATTTTCTTGACCGTTTATACTTAGTAATAACAAATCCTTTAGCTTCTACATATGAATATGGAGAACTCCCTGAGAACTGGTCCATTTCTGTCATAAAGTGCTTTCATTTAATATCAGCCATTGTAAAGAATAGAAGTATACTAAGTAGGTAGTTTGGCAAAATACTTTATTTCTCTATTTCATTGAAGAGAGTCTTCATTAGATAACACATTGATGAGTTAGCCACTTAAAAAAATTACTGCACCTGATATCTCTTTTAGGTTTGGAGTGCTTTACGGAAACAGCTCTCTGAATTTGCTTGTCAAAATAGCTCACAGTTTGCTGATAGCAACAGTCGTTATGCCGAATTGTTCTATTTCTAGACTTTGTCACAACATTGACTGTCAGGAACTAAGGAGTTTCCAGATTATGAGCTTCTGTTAATGTGGATAAAATAGTAAGTAGTGTGTACAAGTGGTAAAACACCCATCAAGTAAGAGATAGTTTTTACCTTTGTCCTAAAGGTAGTTGTGGAAAGTAGCAAAGCATATCATTTCAAGAGATAGTAATTTGAAGATCTTTATCCCTCCACCTTCCCCCATTTCATTCTCCGAAATCCTGCCTATTCTTCAAAGTTGAAATGCTTGCCTTCGTGTAATTTCCTGCTCAGACTAGTTGGAAGCCATCTCCTCCTTACCCGAACCGCTGAAGCTTCTTGTTTCATACCACAGGCCTGTCCTGTGTTGCTCTTCTTTATTTAGGTGCCTTTAGTTCTTACCATGTTAATCCCCTTGAGAGGAAAGAGTGGCATCTCTCTCTCTTTTTTTTTTTTTTTTAATTCTCATGGGATGTAAGCACAGTATTTTCTTCTTTTATTTTTTAAGTTTATTTATTTTGTGAGAGAGGGAGAGAGTGCTTGTACAGAGGTGGGGGGTAGAGAGAGGGAGGGAGAGATAGCAGGCTCCATGCCGTCAGCGCTGAGCCGACTGGGGGCTTGAACTCATGAATCATGAGATAATGACCTGAGCCGAAATCAAGAGTCAGATGCTTATCCGACTGAGCCACCAGGCACCCCACACAGAATTTTCATGTATAGCAAATGTCTCATTGATATTTGTTGAACGCATGAAGGTATAAATTTTTATTTTCCCATTTTCTTTTTTTTTTTAACTTTATTTTTTTTGCTTAGTTTTGAGAGAGCAAGCAGGGGAGGGACAGAGAGAGAGGGAGACAGAATCCCAAGCAGGCTCCATGCTGTCAATGCAGAGCCCAATGCGGGTCTCACAAATCGTGAGATCATAATGTAAGCCGAAATCAGAAGTTGGACACTTAACCAACTGAGCCACCCAGGCACCCTCCCCATTTTCCCATTTTCTATAACTCTTTCATTTGACTTAGTACAATGATAATGTATGTTATTAATAAGAAGGCCTTGTTATCTTAGATTGAATCATTTTGTGGTGTTCTATAAATCTTCGCTTAACAGTATTTTATATTTTTAAGAGTAGAATTTAATACCTTTTAGTTCATGTTAGTACTGCTAAGGTGGGTAACTTCATGAGTTCATATCGATATCCAGAAGCCTCAGAAGCCCTCATGTTGAGGGAGACTGGGGTGCTTTTCCATTCAATTCAGCCACATGATTTTCAGTTAAGTCTCAGTGCTTTATTTTACTGTCAGTAAGAGGTTCCCTTATTGAATTCTGGAAAAGCTTTTTGAAATTGTGAAGAATAATCTCGATTGCATTTTAAATGTTTGTTTTTGAGAGAGTGAGAGAGAGAGAGCGAGAGATAGAGAGCATGCACACGACGGGGAGAGGCAGAGAAGGACAGAATCTCAAGCAGGCTCCGGTCTGTCAGTGCTGGACTGAGCCGCCCAAGGGCCCCAATCTTGATTGCATTTTAAATCTTCAGGTTCCTTTTAGGTAGGTGAAGTGTATTTTGATTTCCACAAAGACATGTTTACTCCAAAAGGATTGTCAGATGTCTAATGTACAGCAACCAAGGCATAGTTAATCAAATATTGTACTAGGATCTGATAATAACTTTTACATGGATAACGAAGTAGTTTTGTTCCCATCCTGAATTTCTGTGAATTGATTTTAACTCTTTCCAAGTTAATCACTTTCCTCCAAGGAGTTCAGAGTAGTTTGTTGATATCTGCTACCTTTATAGAATCTTCATATTGGTAGGGAATTTCCATTACTTACGGGTAAAGAGGTTTTCCCACGTTGTTATGTGTGACTTACCCTAGATCACACAGCATTATATAGGCAGACTCTCCATCTCAAAATCTTAACCTTAGTTTATACTTCAGAAGGGCAATGTATTTGGATCTTTTTTTTTTTTTTTTTTTTTTTGTAAATAAACTCAACACCCAATGCAGGGCTTGACCCTGCCATCGAGAGTCACATGCTCTACTGCCTGAGCCTGCCAGGTGCCCCAGGGCATTTGGATTTTTGAAAGTGATTTGTATTCAGTTGGATGTGGTCTGGTAGTATACTGTATATAGTATAGTATAGTATAGTATAGTATAGTATAGTATAGTATAGTATAGTAGTGATACTACTGGGCCAAATAAATGGTTTCTCTAGTACCACCCATCTTGACCTAGCCAGGGGTCATTGGGTCTGGCTCAGGAGTCCGGCAGCAGACTCACAGGCCAGTATACACCTTAAAAGGCAAAAATTCAAGGGACCAGAGAGAGATGTCCATTCTGACCAATAAAATACCTTGACAGCAGCCCGTAACATGTAAGAGTAGGGTCTGCTACTCCTGGATGTACTGACGATGTAATTTCGATTATAAAATAACAGGAAGTCAGCACAAGGGTGTTGTGAGTCCTTGTGCTAATTTGAATGTCTAGTGCTAGCGAGACAAGATGGCCAGGCAAATGGTCTCTGCCCTCAAGAAGCTCAGATTCCAGTAAACCGACTTCGTTTGATGTTTGTCCCCAAAACTTGGGGAAACTAAGAAGGCTTCACACAAACGTGAAGGGTGTGGAAGATTTTTTTTTTTTTAAAGACTTCATGATCTCGGAGTTGGTTTGAGCCCTATGTTGGGTCTAGAGATTACTTAAAATATATATATATATATATATATATATATATATATATATATATATATATATCTTTAATAAATAAATAAATAAATACTCCATGAAAACCGTGGCACCTGGCTGTCTCAGTCTGTAGAGCATGCAAGTCTTGAGTTCGAGTCCCACATTGGGTGTAGAGATTACTTTGAAAATAAAATCTTAAAAAATAATAAATACTTCATGAAAACCACATTTGGTGAGTTAACAACAATTGCATGTGAAATGTTTTATAGGGCTTCTTTTGGCATGAAAAAAACTGTTTCAAAATGCCTCCATATCCTGTGGGAATGTGAGTGATGATTTCATTACCTAATCATGGAAGTGAAAATGAGGGACCGTGCAAATTGGTGCTGGAAGTGTAATTACAAGGAATTAACATCTGAGCCCATCCCTGTGTGTTCTCACTGGCATTTGTGCTCAAGGCCAAGTTCGCAAACATACCCCCAGGAGCATCGGGTTTGGTGCTTTTATGACAGTAAAATGGTTGAATGGTGAGAGTTACTTAAAACTGGGCATTACAAAAGTTTGCATCCCTTTATGTAGGCTTACTCAAGGGAGTAAGAAGTTGTTTTATTGAGCCAAACAAATTTATTTTGCTTGGGGGAAAAATAGTATTATACAAATAACCTTTTGCAGTCTTCATTGATTCAGTTTGTTCTGAAGCAGACCCTAGACTCACAGTCTGTCGAGTTGTTGAGTAAAGAACAACTATATTTGAGATCCTATGTTTAATTCAAATGTGAAAGATGCAGCCAAACTTAAGGAATCTGTTTCTTTGGACTCTTTTCCTTGGTGAATTCCAGAGCCGAGTGGGAGTTAAAAATATGAGAAGGTCAATAAATTAGGGAAGATAGCCAGTGAGAGGTGAGAAATGATAACTTGTAGAGGGGAGAAAAAGAGGGAATACGGGAAGTAATTTTTTTCCAGTAGTAAAAGGTACCTTTTTTATCCCCCAGAAAAAATTTTTAATTTTTGTTTTATATTGTACCCCAAACTGTACTCTTTCGGGTAGGTGTTGGACCTGGAAATGGAAAGGCCTCCTCTAGCAAGTTAAGCATGTGGAAGAACCACTCACCCAAAGTGGGGAGCAACTATCTAGGATCCTTTATGTGCTATGGTAACAGTAAACCTACAGTAAACACTCCTTCCCTGCTGCAGGGGAGTGGAAGACATTGCCACCACCTTCTTCTGCCGCTGCCCCAACGAGGGGGGGGATTTCGGCTGCCCCACTATGTGTATAGCTCGCCACCAGTCCTTCACCATCAGCAGGACTCCAGCAGCCACTCTGCCAGGATACATTGTCTTATCATGAGCTAATTTGATAGATGAGTTTCTTGGAAGCAGTTTCATGACTTGATTCATGTTTTCATTTTCCTTAATGTGATCATCCTTCCAGTTTTTAAGATGTACGCAATTTCCTGTATGATTTATAGGAGTGGCAAGGTGAGGTGGGAAGCTTCCCTTCTTTGCTTTCCTTGTCCCCCTCACCTTTGGGAACATTTCAGATCTTTGTTCATTTTGTTTTGTTTTGTTTTTTAAAGATTTTATTGGGGGTGCGTGCCTGGGCAGCTCAGTTAGTTGAGTGTGCGTCTATTGATCTTAGCTCAGGTCATAGTCCTGGGTCGTGAGATCGAGCCCCACGACAGGCTCCACGCCCGCTTAAGATTCATTCTCTCTCTCTCTCTCTCTCTCTCTCTCTCTCTCCCTCTCCCTCTCCCTCTCCCTCTCCCCCCTCCCCTTCCCTATCTCTCTTTTTATTTTTTTTCAACGTTTATTTCTCTTTGGGACAGAGAGATAGAGAGCATGAACGGGGGAGGGGCAGAGAAGAAGGGAGACACAGAATCGGAAACAGGCTCCAGGCTCCGAGCCATCAGCCCAGAGCCTGATGCGGGGCTCGAACTCACAGACCGTGAGATCGTGACCTGGCTGAAGTCGGACACTTAACCGACTGCGCCACCCAGGCGCCCCCTATCTCTCTTTTTAAAAAATTATAATAAAAAGAGGATTTTATTTTTTTAAGTAATCTCTGTAACCAATGTGGGGCTCGAACTCACAACCCTGAGATCAAGTGTAGCATGCCCTGCTGACTGAGCCAGCCAGGTGCCCCTGGAACATTTCAGATCTTTCTCAAAACCCCAAGTGTATTTCAGAATCACTCTTCTTTTCCCATTATTTTTTGTTCTTTACATCAGTGCTAGAGGCAATGCTGGAAATTTGTAAGGTGAATGGCATAGTGAATGGTCTGGGTAGGTATGTGTGGTCAAGGGGAATAGGTGTATTAGAAAATAAGAAAACAAACTCAGATGTCCTTTCAAGAAAAGACTTCCCGCCCATCTGTAAGGAGTATAACTGAAGAAAGCTGTTAGTCTCTTCAGGGTCAGCCTCAGCTTTGGAGCAGCCCCCCAGCCAGTGGCTGAGCAGAGCAATGACAGATATGCTGCATTCTGGAGCCTTCTAAATGGCCGCCTTGTTCCAGGCGTTGTCAAATCTGCATCACACTCTGCTCCCCCCGCACAGTCCTGCTTCCTTCTTTTTTCTTCTCACAAGACTTCTCCCCATGAAACATTTTTTCATTCCGAATTTTGTTTTTTTAGCATTTGCTTCCTGGGTAATATAACCTGTGACACACTTCTTACATAAATCACCCTACTCCCTTCATTTTACTGTTTTTTACCCCAGGCTGTGCATGAAACATCATGGGAATGGTGTGAGTGAGTTGCCTGCCTCTGCATGTATATTTCAACATGTTGTGCTCTTTCTAGAAAATTTAGGGAATAGAGAGATTAAAACTCAATCATAATGATTTTTTTTATTAAAAAAATTTTTTTTAACGTTTATTTATTTTCAAGACAGAGAAAGATAGAGCATGAACGGGGGAGGGTCAGAGAGAGAGGGAGACACAGAATCCGAAACAGGCTCCAGGCTCAGAGCTGTCAGCACAGAGCCCAACGCGGGGCTCGAACTCACGGACCGCGAGATCATGACCTGAGCCGAAGTCAGCCGCCCAACCGACTGAGCCACCCAGGCGCCCCCATAATGATTTTTTAAAATACCTTCACAAGAGGTAACTTGATAATGGCTTATTTTGATAAACTTTAGAGAAGTGCATTAAACATTAAGTGCTCATCTTGGTGAATGTATCACAAACTGAACATACCCGTATAACATTACCCAATCAGGAAACAACTTCACCAGCACCCCTGTGGCACTCACTTTGAAGAGCATGAATTAATTTTACCTGGTTTTGAATCTGATATAAGCGTGGCCATGTAGTATGCACTCTTCTGTCTTTGGTTCAGTGTTGTGTTTGAGAGAGTTACCTGTGTGGATGTCTTGCAGAAGTTCCATTGTGTGAATGGACCACAATTTATCTGTAACATTGTTGATGGGCATATATATTATTTCTGGTTTCTTACTCCCTAGATCTGTTTTGATGTTTTCTAATACAAATGTTGCCTAGTATTTGGTATTTTAGCTGGGTAGGCCTATTCTTGGAACGTTTATTATCCTTGTAAGTGAATTGTCTTATGTAAGAAGACTTTGTAAGAAAAACTTTTCTTAATCCACATCCTCAGAATGTTCTTACTACTCTTTATAGGACCCTCAGTTAGTTTTTCCTTTGAAGTCTGAGGTCTTGAATCATGTTACTGGCCAAGGGAGTTTAGTTGCTGTTCCTTTTGCTGTCTGCCAGTCAGATGCTTGCCTTAGAGGAGCTGTTACGGAACAACTTTCGTGTTTTATGGTTATGCCAGAACTCGGCTGTCATTCTGATTTACAGTGGAGAGAAAAAATATAATCAGAAGCTTTTAGGGGTGCCTGGGTGGCTCAGCTGGTTGAGTGTCTTACTCTTGGTTTCAGCTTAAGTCATGATCCTGGGATCGAGTCCCGCATTGGCTCCACACTGACAGCGTGCAGACTACTTGGGATTCTTTCTCCCTGTCTCTCTGCCCATCCTGCATGCATTCTCTCTGTCTCTCAAATAAGTAAGCCTCAAAAAAATAATAATAATAAAGAAGCCTTTAGGGATTTGTTAGATATTTGGGATGGGCTTGGTATTTGAGCTCTACCTGTCAAATTAAGGTGGCTCTCAACTAGTGTGGGAAAGTGCTGGAGAACAGATTTCACACCAAGGGTCTAAAAAGTATCATGTGCAGCTTGGATGCATGTGCCTGAGTTATTTCAGAGCTTCTGACGGTGTATACTGATGTTTGTTCATTTCCCACTATAGCTGTTGAGTGGAATGTCATGGCCAGCTCCTCGGACAGTGAAGATGACAGTTTCATGGCCGTGGACCAAGAAGAAACTGTGCTGGAAGGGACAATGGAGCAAGATGAGGAGCCCCACCCAGTACTGGAGGTTGAAGAGACCAGACATAATAGGCCCATGTCTGAGCTGCCAGAGGAGGTTTTGGAGTATATCCTGTCCTTTCTTTCACCATACCAGGAACACAAAACTGCAGCCCTTGTCTGCAAACAGTGGTATCGACTTATCAAAGGTACTGCGCCAAGTGGAAGGCTTATTTATCTATTTAAATTTGTTTTAATGGCTTATTTTTAAGGTCCCAGTTTCGTTTTCTCCTTTCTCCCTTAAATTTATTGTGGTTCTAAAATTTAGTGTTAGACAATTAACTGTACATTTTCCTTTTCTCTTAATTCTGGTTAGTTTTAGGAACAGCTTGGGTTTTGTAGTATTTAATCCAACTTGCAGTTTTAAAATGTGGATTCTTTTTTTGCATATTCTTAGAGTTGGTCTGGTAAATTGTGTTGTTCTTGAACAGACGAAGCAGGGATGGATGTGAGATAACAGTACAGCTAATGTTAATATACCTCTTACCATTGTCAGCCACTGTTGTGACTGCTTTACTATCCTCACAGAAAACTCTGAACAGGTGAAGAAACAAGAGTGTGAGAGGCACAGTTAACTAACTTACCCAAGGTCACACGGGTATCATGGGGGATCGAAGATCCACATTCAGGCAGTCTGGCTTTAGTGTCCGTGTTCTTTAAGAGGCATCATTTTGTTTCTTAAAGTAGCTAATTGTGGCAAATATGGGATTGTGCAAGTATTTACTGCTTTATTTTATCTCTAAGTGATAAAGGCTCTATGCATATCTTTTACTTAAAAAAAATTTTTTTTTAATGTTTATTTTCAAGAGAGAGAAACAGAATGTGAGTGAGAAAGGGGCAGAGAGAGAGGGAGACACAGCATCTGAAGTAGGCTCCAGGGTCTGAGTTGTCAGCACAGAGCCTGACAAGGGGCTCGAACTCATGGGCCGCAAGATCATGACCCAAGCTGAAGTCGGACGCTTAGCCAACTGAGCCACCCAGGCACCCCTCTTTTACTTTTAAAAATGAGTTTCTCCTTTTCTCCCATTTTTCTCTCTCTCTTTTTTTTTAACGTTTATTTATTTTTGAGAGAGAGAGAGAGAAAGAGAGAATCTGAAGCAGGCTCTGTGCTGACAGCAGAGATGCAGGGCTCAAACTCACGAACCATGAGATTGTGACCTGAACTGAAGGTAGATGCTTAACCAACTGAGCCACCCAGGCACCCCTTCTTTTTTTTTTTTTTTCAATGTTTATTTATTTTGAGAGGGAGAGAGAGAGAGAACACACGAGTGAGCATGAATTGGGGAGGGTCAGAGGGAGAAAGAGAATCCCAAGCAGGCTCCTCACTGTCAGTCTACAGAGCCCTACTCAGGGCTTGATCCCAAGAACCATGACCTGAGCCAAAATCAAGAGCCAGCAGCTTAACAGACTGAGGCACCCACACACTGTCTTCCATTTTCTAATCAAGTTTTCAACTTTAGCTAAATGTTGTACTTACCAGGGGTGGTGTATTTTTAATTTAATAGATAGCAGTTATTTTTTTACATTTACAGTTTTACATTTACAGTACATTTTAACTGGAAAGGGCCCATTTTTGAATGAAGACCAAGCCAGTTGAATAAACTTTGATCAAGCAGTTTGTTCCTTCCTAGTGGGAACAAGCAGTCAGAAATATGACAGGAAAAAACCTTTAGATCAGAATCAGTCTTAAAATCATTTCCTTTCATCAGGGTGGTTCTCATGGGGCATGGGGTCATTGTCAATTGCTCAGAACCCAACCTAGAAGGCTAAGGACCAGCTGTGTTGAAACCGTTTGCTGGGTCCTGTGCTCATCTGCTTACAACTGGTAATGCTTGCTTTCTCTTTGCAGATTTAATGGACCCTTCAGTAGAGATTGAATGCTTACCCTGTGAAAATAGATGATTTCACCTCTAAAATAGAGGTGGAAGAATCACAGATGAGGGGCTATGATCTAATCAAAGTTACGAGTTTATTCTTGGTTTTATATGGCATTCTTACTGTTTTGATATGTATGTATGTATGTGTGTGTGTGTATATATATATATATATATATATATATATATATATATAACACATGCACATAGATATGTGCATATGTATGTATATATACATATGTATGTATATGCACATACATATGTGTATACATACATACATACATATATACATATACATACATTTATACACACACACTTTTTTATTTTAAAGAGGGAGGAACCCTAACCTAGCACTCACAGTCCTAGATTTTCTGGGAGAAGGAAGTCGCTGCCAGGATAGCTTCTTCTTTCCCCCTCTCTATCATTATGTATCTGTCCCTTATTCATTACTGCCTTACCTCAATTCAACATTTTCAAATCTGTCACTTTCTTCATCAGAGTATAGTTGGCACTGTAGTCACACATTAAAGATGACTATCTTTTAATATTCCAGTTCTTAACTGTGAGTTCAGCCAAAAGATAGTAATCATCATTGGAAAACATTTTTTTTTTAATTTTTATTTTTTCAACGTTTTTTATTTATTGTTGGGACAGAGAGAGACAGAGCATGAACGGGGGAGGGGCAGAGAGAGAGGGAGACACAGAATCGGAAACAGGCTCCAGGCTCTGAGCCATCAGCCCAGAGCCCGACGCGGGGCTCGAACTCCTGGACCGGACCGCGAGATCGTGACCTGGCTGAAGTCGGACGCTTAACCGACTGAGCCACCCAGGCGCCCCTATTTACTTATTTTTAAAGTAAGCTTTATGCCTATCGTGGGGCTCAAACTTACGTCTCTGAGATCAAGGGTCGCATGCTCTACTCACTGAGCCGGCCAGGTGCCTCTACCAATTATTTTAATGTGTTGCTTTAAGATATGACAGCAGAGTTATAGTGTGAGCTAATTTTGTAACCTTGACCTTTGTAACACTTAGCCACCCTGAGCCTTTGTAAAGTGAAAGGATTGGATCTTCTACTTTTGAAATTCTGTTTCTTACTTTGAATGAAAAATAAGAAACTTAGGTTTTATAGAAGTTATGTGACAGCTAATAGATGCAGTTTTAATAATTTGGTTGAAAAGTGAAGTATCCAGGCTGAAGCACTTGTTATTTTTGTCTTTAGGTGTAGCCCACCAGTGTTATCATGGTTTCATAAAGGCTGTCCAGGAAGGAAACATTCAGTGGGAGAGTCGGACTTACCCTTATCCTGGAACCCCGATCACTCAACGGTTCTCACACAGTAAGTATTTACTGTGAGAGTAGATGCCATCCTGCCCGTGGTCATATTTCCAAAAATTCCTCTGGAGGCGTGTACTTTGTTTGACTTTTTGATGAAGAGAATGTAAAATGAGGACTTATATTAACTTTAGAATCAGGGAAGAGTGTGAGCCTAAGTGCAGCATAGGCACCTTGGTATAATTTTATATTTGAATTTTTCTAGCATCTCTACCCCAAAGAGGTCAAGGTATTATCGTAGACTTGAACATTGATATCAAGTGAGAGGATATCAAAGAAGTACAGGAAGGTATTTCCAAGATCCTGCTTAGGGAGTAGCCAGAGTTTAACACTAAGAGTTAAAATAATTCTTTATTTTAACATAGTATATGTTTAGCCAACACTGAATTTGTATGGGATCACACAAAGATTTTGAACATGAAGGGTATTAATTTTAAAATGTCAATTTAGGGGCGCCTGGGTGGCACAGTCGGTTAAGCGTCCGACTTCAGCCAGGTCACGATCTCGCGGTCCATGAGTTCGAGCCCCGCGTCGGGCTCTGGGCTGATGGCTCGGAGCCTGGAGCCTGTTTCCGATTCTGTGTCTCCCTCTCTCTCTGCCCCTCCCCCGTTCATGCTCTGTCTCTCTCTGTCCCAAAAATAAATAAACGTTGAAAAAAAATGTCAATTTAAATAGTAAAATTATAAATGCTCTGGTAAATAAGACACAATTTAGAATTTTTATTTAAATTTTTTTAATGTTTATTTTTGAGAGAGAGAGAGAGAGAGAGCAAGCACGTGAGCAGGGAAGGGGCAGAGAGAGAGGGAGACACAGAATCCGAAGCAGGCTCTAGGCTCTGAGCTGTCAGCACAGAGCCTGAGGTGGGGCTTGAACTCACGAACCATGAGATCATGACCTGAGCCGAAGTCAGATGCTTAACCGACTGAGCCACCCAGGTGCCCCTAATTTAGAGTTTTTAGATTATTCTAGAATTAACTCTCCATTTGAATTTGATTTTTGTAGACACCATTTTATTCTATTAGTGATTCATACCTTCATCAGAATGAGATTAAGATGTGGTATATCTTAGGCCAGTACAGGTATATTAATAATGGTTCTCCATAAAGAAAGCTCGTGGCAGTGGGGTGGGGGTGAGGGAGCTCTAAATACTTTCTCATAATTACAGCTTTAATTATATTACTTCCCAGTTCAGAAACCTTCAGTGCCTGTTGCTTACAAGATAAAAGCTAAACTTAGTCTTATATTCAGAGCCCTCTTTAATTTGACCTGTGTTCAGATTTACCACATCATCTCCCAGCTTTGCCCAAGAGCTCTCCTCTTTCAAGCTGTCACATTGCCATGCTGGATTCTTCCTCCCTGGAGTGTTTGTATCCACTTAGCTAAAGCCTGCCTTTCCTTGAAGACTCCATTGAAGTTCTGGCTCCTTCGTGAAACCTCTCAACTCTTTAGCTCATAGAAAATATTTTCCTGTTCTGAGCCTATGTTGTTGTCTGAAATACTGATTTTGATACTTTCTGATACTCTTTTTTTTTTTTAATTTTTAATGTTTATTTTTGAGAGACAGAGCACGAGTGGGGGAGGGGCAAAGAGAGGGAGACACAGAATCCAAAGCAGGCTCCAGGGTCTGAGCTGTCAGCACAGAGCCTGACATGGGGCTTGAACTCATGAACGGTGAGATCATGACCCGAGCCGAAGTCGGATGCTTAACCGACTGAGCCACCCAGGTGCCCCAACTTTTTGATACTCTTGAATATTACTACTAATTTTGAACTCTTTTGTGTTATTCAGGTTTTAATTTTAATTCCAGTATAGTTAATGTACAGTGTTATATTACTTTCAGGTGTCCAGTGTAGTGATTCAGTACTTCTGTACAATACTCAGTGCTTATCATGATAACTGGATATTTGGAACTCTTGAGGGAAGGAGAGTGTATTGGTTATTCATGTTGTTTAAAAAACTTAGCAGCTTAAAACATTTATTATCCCACAGAGTTCCCAAGGGTCAGGAATCTGGGAGTGGTTAGCTAGGAGGTTCTGGCTCAGTGTCTCTGATGAGGTTGCAGCCAGTCTGTCAGGGCTGTAGTCACCTGAAGGCTTGACTGAGGCCCAGGCGGGCTGCTTCCAGGTTCACACAAGTAACTGTTCACAGGAGGCTTCTGTTCCTTAGGACTTGGACCTCTGGGGGCACTTGGGTGGTTCAGTCGGTTAGGCATCCAACGTTGGCTCTAGTCACGATCTTGCAGTTCATGGGTTTGAGCCCCGCCTCGGGCACTGTGCTGACAGCTCAGAGCCTGGAGCCTGTTTCAGATTCTGTGTCTCCCTCTCTCTCTGTCCCTACCCCATTCATGCTTGCGCGCGCGTGCTCGCTCTCTCTCTCTCTCTCTCTCTCTCTCTCATAAATAAACATTAAAAAAAAAGGACTTGGGCCTCTTTGTGGAGCTGCTCATGACTTGGTAGCTGGCTACCCACAGAATGAAAGAATGAATGATTGGGGGGAGAGAGAGAGAGAGAGAGAGAGAAAGAGAGGGAGGGAGGGAGGGAGGGAGGGAGGGAGGGAGGGAGAGAGAGACACCAAGATAGAAGCTGTAGTGTCTTTTACAACCTAATCTCTGAAATGAACCTCTTTCCTGATCCGTTCTATTGGTCACACAGATATTGACCAGCAGGGTAAATACCAGGCCGTGAGGACCTTTGGAGGCCATCTTGGAGGCTGGCTGTCCCAAACCCTGTGTTGTATTCTCATTTCCAGAGGAGAATTCAGTACATAATTATAATTTATCATTGTCTTGGAACTGGATCTAAATAGATCAAAGGAGCAGGCCAGATTGTTGCCGTGTTCTCCGTTCTCTCCAGGAGCTGTTTTACTTTTGCTCTCGTAACCCCCCTAGGGCAGTGGGTCTCAAAGTGTGATTCCTAGGCCTCTGGGGAAGAGGGCAATCTGTGAGACCCTTTTGGGGGTCTGTGAAGTCAGAACTGGTTTTCTTTGTTTTAATGCCCCTGCCTTGAGTTTTGCACAGGCTGTAACAGTTTTACTCTGCATTGCTTTTGTACCATTAGTGCAAATGTCAACAGAGTGGAAAAGGCCATTAACAGCAATGACTGAAAAACAAAAAACGTAAACAGGGCACCTGAATGGCTCAGCCCATTGAGCGTCTCTTGATTTCAGCTCAGGTTGTGATCTCATAGTTCGTGAGATAGAGCCCCAAATTGGGCTCTGCGGTGACAGCATGGAGCCTGCTTGGGTTTCTCTGTCTCTCTCTGTGCCTCCCCTGTTCACACTGACTTGCGCTCTCTTTCAAAAAAAATTTTTTTTTTAATTTTTTTTTTCAACGTTTTTTATTTATTTTTGGGACAGAGAGAGACAGAGCATGAACGGGGGAGGGGCAGAGAGAGAGGGAGGCACAGAATCGGAAACAGGCTCCAGGCTCTGAGCCATCAGCCCAGAGCCTGACGCGGGGCTTGAACTCATGGACCGCGAGATCGTGACCTGGCTGAAGTCGGATGCTTAACCGACTGCGCCACCCAGGCGCCCCCAAAAAATTTTTTTTTAATGTTTATTTATTTTTGACAGAAAGAGACAGAGCATGAGTGGGGGAGGGGCAGAGAGAGAGGGAGACACAGAATCCGAAGCAGGCTCCAGGCTGTGAGCTGTCGGCACAGAGCCCGACGCGAGGCTGAGGCTGGAACCGTGAGATCATGACCTGAGCCGAAGTCGGACGCTCAACCGACTGAGCCACCCAGGTGCCCCACTTGCTCTCTCTTTCAAATTAAATAAATAAACATTAAAAACAGAAACAGGGGCCACTGTCGGTTAAGCATCTGACTTTGGCTCTGATCATGATCTCGTGGTTCGTGGGTCCAAGCTCCACATCCAGCTCTGTGCTGCCAGTTCAGAGCCTGGATCCTGCTTCAGATTCTGTGTCTCCCTCTCTCTCTCCCGGCCCCCCCCCCCCCTATCTCTCAAAAGATGAATAAATGTTAAAAAGCAAGCAAACAAACAAAAAACAAAGCCCAGGCTACTGTTACTACTACTGGTACTTCCTTCTCTTCCTCTCTCCCTTCCTTCCTCCTCCTCCCCCCCCCCTTTCTCTTCCTCTCCTTCTTACTACAAAAATAGTTTTTGAAAGGGACTTGAATGTTTTCAGGAATCCACACTTCAATACTTAATTCATTTAAGACTATAAATGAATCCTTGTCAAGCATATGTAATGAGGGGCACCTGGGTGGCTTAGTCACTTTAGCTCAAGTCATGATCTCATGCGTTTGTGAGTTTGAGCCCCTAGATCTAGTTCTGTGCTGACAACTCAGCCTGGAGCCTGGAGCCTGCTTCAGATTGTGTCTCCTCTCTCTGCCCCTCCCCCACTCATTCTCTGTCTCTGTCTCTCTGTCTCTGTCTCTCTCTCCCTCTCTCTCAAAAATAAATAAACATTAACAAAAAAATTTTTTTAAAGGGTATGTAATGAAATTACAGGAGAATCCATGTTAGATCCAGTATTTGTTGTTGAGGGAGGGTTAACTTCAGTTACTGACAGATAATTGGAATGAGAGGCAGAGACAGAGTTTCTAAAGACTGTTTTAAGATGGTTTTTTGAAACAAGTATTTTTAAGAACCCTGAGTGAGGGAAATGGAGTGAGTCTGGATAAAGTAGAAACCAAGCTGGGAAGTATTCATGGGTGAGTAATTATCACAGGACAGACAATTTAGCTTTCTAATGAGAGAAGAAAAAAATTTTTCAATTAACTAGCTTTTGAAAGAGTATCATTACAAAATAGTGACAGTTATTTGCAGGGGACATAGAGAAGAAAAATAGAGTAATCTCACAGAAATTCACAGGTTGGTGGATTTCAGTATTTGTTTTTACCTTAAATTTTTTTTCATGTCTTCATTTAAAATCCAAGAAAAGGTGCCATAAATTTTTTTTTAAGTTTTTTAATGTTTATCTATTTTTGAGAGAGAGACAGCGAGCAAGCAGAGGAAGGGCAAAGAGAGAGGGAGACACAGAATCTGAAACAGGCTCCAGGCTCTGAGTCATCAGCACAGAGCCCGACACAGGGCTCAAACCCACAAACTGCAAGATCATGACCTGAGCCAAAGTCAGATGCTTAACCCACTGAGCCACCCAGGCGCCCCAAAGGTGCCATAGATTTCTTTAAAAAGGTGTCTGTGTGTCTCGTTTCCTCTCTCTCAGCTCATCTCTCACTGTTGCCTTTCTCTCTGCATGCTGGCAGACTGAAGAGAACTGTTACACAGAAATGGGCATTTTTCAGAATAGGTTGAAAACAAGGAATTCCTTCAATGTCTTTCCTTAGCTCCTTCCTCTTCCTACTGCATGTTTCTCCCCAGAGTTCAATTTTATTTCTTTTTCTTTCTTTCTCTTTTTTTTTTTTTTTTTTTTTTTAGAGACAGAGTGCAAGCGAGAGCAAGCAAGTGGGGAGAGGGGCAGGCAGGGGAGGGAAGAGAGAGAGACAGAGAGGGAGAGAGAGAATCTCAAGCAGGCTCCAGGCTCAGTATGGAGCCTGACACAGAGCTCAATCCCATGACCCTGGGATCATGACCTGAGCTGAAGTCAAGAGGTGGATGCAACTGACTAAGCCACCCAGATACCCCTCAATTGTATTTCTTATTCCTGATTCACATTGAGCTGGAGATCTGCATTTCCAATTCTTTGCTCATATTGCCACAGAGATACACAGATGCTTCATATCTAGTCAGCTAAAAGTGGAATTCAGTAGTTCCTCCCAAGTTTTCCCCTCTCCATAATTTAGTTAATGGCATTATCATTCTCGCAGTTACACAAGTGTGAATTCTCGGATTTATCCTCAATTCCTCTTCCTTCAGTAACAAAAGTCAGATCTTGTTGATTCTGTTCATCTCTGCAATCTCTCTCATATCTTTCCTTATTTTTCCCATTACTCACATTTATGAATGTGAGTAATGATTACATTACTCATTAGAATGATTATATTCTCTCTTAAATCTTTTCTAAATGATTGCATAAATAAGAAGTTCAGGTTCTCCATCTGAACCTGAACGAGACACTGTTGGCAACCATCTCTAAAGCTGGGGACAGTGCCACCTCCTAGGGCATTTGGAAATGTGTAAGGTCATTGTTCATTTGCTTGACTGGGTAGCACTGTATGCATTTAGTAGGCAGGAATGCTCGGTGTCCTGCAGTGAATGGGCTGCTCCTCCACAAAGAGAACGGACCTGCCTAAAATAACAGGAGTCCCTGTTGGGAACCACTGTAAGTGAAGCATCAGACCAGTCTCGTCACTCCTCTGCCAAAAAACCTCAGTCTTTCCAGGCTGATGGAGGAGTTTCCACTCCCCTTGGCTTTCGAGGCCCCAGCTTACTCTTTCAGCCTGAATCTCTCCCACATCTTCACACAGCCAGGCTCCACCCACACGAGACTCCTTGTTAGGTCTTACACTTCCCTACTTGATGGCCTTGCTTGGATGCCCTGATTTCCTTCTCCCTTCCCCTCCAGTTCCCCTTTTCGTCCCTGGACTTGTTTGCCCATTGTTAATGGACTAAAGTGTTCTATCCTCTAAAACCCATCTCAGAGATAAAGCCAAAAGCCACCTCTTCACAAGCTCCTGTCAGATTCCCTGCCATGGAGATTAAGATCTTGTTTTCCTCTGCCTATACACCCCTAAAACACTCCTCTTGCCTTTTCTTTTACTGTTTATTACCATCTGTGTCGCCATAATTGTCTGTGTTGGAGAGGCTGCATATGAAAGAAGAATTTTAAACTTGGGAAGTAAGTTCCTTGGCTCTTCTTTTTTTTTTGAAGATTTTTTTAATGTTCATTTTATTTTTGAGAGACAGACACAGTGTGAGTAGGGGAGGGGCAGAGAGAGGGAGACACAGAATCCAAAGCAGGCTCCAGGCTCCGAGCTGTCAGCACAGAGCCCAACGAGGGACTCAAACCCACGAACCGTGAGATCGTGACCTGAGCTGATGTCAGACGCTCAACCAAGTGAGCCACCCAGACGCCCCCGAAAATATGTTTTTAACTGCAAAATGATAGAGGGATGAAGAGATCTCTTCCTCAAATGGTTGTCTGCTTGAGGACAAGCAGGTTCCAGGTGTTAGACATCCATGCACCTTTCACAACACTTGGTCCATAGCTGAAATCATTGAATTCTGTGAAATTAAGTGTAACAAAGATGTAGCAGTACAGCTTCTTTCCTGTTTAAAAGTCTGGGACAAAGAGGGGAAGGAAAATGAAGCCAGTTTTCCTAACTCTTTGGTGAGTGTGCGCATGACCGATCATGCAAACCTTGACTAACAGAGAATGTCCTTTTCAGATTAATATAGGGATCTGTTGAGTCTCCAGCATCGTGCTTTTTGTATTTCAGTGAAGGCTGCAAATAGGGTCAGGTCATGTCACACCCATGCTAGCTGTGCTCCTGTAGTAGCTAAGCAGGCCCAAACGGGATAACCAGCCTTGCTTGTTCCATAGTTATGTAATTACAGGCCTTATCAAATATGTCCTGGCTTGTAGATGTGAGACACATGACAGCATAGTCTCTCTGAGCATGGGATACATGCCTCAGGACCTTTCCCTGGAAACAAGTGTGAAACAAAAGAGAATTTAACATCTGAATGCAAAAGTTAGAGTTAAGTAAACATTTCTCAAGTGACTCTCTGAAACAACTGGAAGACCTTGCACTAGAGAGGAGTATACTACAGTACAGAAGTGTTTAGGATGCCAAAGAACTACTGGTTTGCTGTGTGTTGATATGAATATTTGACTTGTCTTCGAGTAGGGATTATCGGATGTTAACTGGAAATGTATGTTTTGCAATAGTTGTTCATGGAGCAATCAGGCCATTTCAGAAAATTTGAAGAAATGTAGCAATTAGAATAAGCATTCTTTTTATTTTTTAAGTTTATTTATTTATTTTGAGAGAGACCGCGCAAGTGGGTGGGGGGGACAGAGCGAGACTGGGAGACAGAGAATCCCAAGCGGGCTCCGCACTGCCAGCGCAGAGCCCAGTGTGGGGCTTGAACCCACAAAACCGTGAGATCGTGACCTGAGCCAAAACCAAGAGTCGGAGGCTTAACCGACTGAGCCACCCAGGAGCCCCTAGAATAAACATTCTTAGTGTTACTTAGAGTATTCATACTGTACTATGAACTGTAACTTTCGTATTGCACATTCCACTGGTCTAGATGTTTTGAAAAGAAAACTATGTGGGTGGAGAACGTTGGTAAAAGGGAAATGACTACTTGAGCGCTGGTATTTGCTTAAATTCTTAATTTTTTCTAAAAGGCCCATTGAACTTGTTGAGTCTCCCCACACCCACCCAGACCAACATGTAGATGTCTTAAATAAAAATAGACAATAAACAAAAGCTTAGTAGGATGCTTAAAATATTTGAGGGTATTATTGATGGCTGTTTTCTTATTCCATTATACTGGAGTTCTAAACATAGCTGCCCAAACTGACTCTCTTCCTCTCTAAGCTTCATTGCTGATTAACTGATAGACATTGAGAATACGGTGTGTGAAACTTGTCATTTTAGTCCTGCTAGCTTTGCACAGTTTGGCCTATGCGTTCCTCTTCCAGAAACCTTTGTTTGTTCCAAGAGAAGCAGGAGAATGCCGATTGCCTTATTTTAGTATAGGATTAAAATACATGTGGCAAGGACCTCATGGGGCCCGGCTGTTGGCTGGGTTTTCGATCCAAATAGAGAAGAAGAATGTTTGCTACCTCTTTGAAAAATAAAGGCACTGTGCTCTTTTGCTGTATGAAGGAAGCAGCTGCCAAGAGTTGATGTTTGAAGAACGGGGAGACATAAATGAGCCCTCGACTCTTAGTTATGAAGTCACAGATTTGTCTTATTAAAGATTGTTATAATGGACACACATTAAGGTTTCAGAGGCCATAGGACATTGCTAACTTATTTTCCGTAAGTGTGGGTTATCAAGAAGAAAAGAATGTTCTTTTATGCCTGGTACCAGTTGGTTCCGTTCAAAATTTCAGTCAATTTGTTGGAGTAACTAATTCAAGAAAGATATGAGAAGACCAAGATATCTGAAGCTCAGCTCCCTTAGTGGAGATTGAAATGTGACTCTAGCAATTATCCTTCTTGTTTGTCTAATATCAGCTAAACTTGATCCTTCATTATTTACAGTTCTTTTTAAAAAATGTTTATTCATTTATTTTTGAGAGAGAGACTGTGCACACACATGTGTGCAAGCAGGGGAGGGTCAGAGAGAGAAGGAGAGAGAGAGAGAATCCCAAGCAGGTTCCCTGCTGTCAGTGAAGAGCCTGACTCAGGGTGCAAATTCACAACCGTGAGATCACGACCTGAGCCAAAATCAAGAGTCAGATGCTTAACTGACTGAGCCACCTAGGTGCCCCTTGTTATTTGCAGTTCTTAACCAATCTGAAATATGAGCATTGGAGTTTCATAGGATTTTATTTCTTAATAGATTTTCTTGTTAGGATGTGGATTTTTTTTTGAGGGGAGGAGGGGCAGAGGGAGAGGAAGAGAGAGAGAGAGAGAGAGAGAGAGAGAGAGAGAGGGAGAGAGAGAGAGAGAGAATCCCAAGCAGCCTCCACACCCAGCCGGGAGCCTGACGCAGGGCTCCTCTCATGAACCGAACTGGGAGATCATAACCTGACCCAAAATCAAGAGTCAGATGCTTAACCTACTGAGCCACGCAGGCGCCCCTGCGATGTGGATTTTGAAACATACAGATTAGAAGTTATTTGCAAAGGCAAAGAAAGTTAGTGGAAAGTGTAAGATCATTTAAATCTTCATATACTGTAGTGTGTCTGTTAATTTGAAAAGTCTGCAGCTCCATTGTTGCACAATGTCAGAGGTCAAGGTGATTTGGATCTGTACCTTCCACTGGCTGAGATCACTGGGTGTAAGTGACTAAATACACTACTGTGGTACCTCTTAACTCCTGAAGTTTTCTGACTTGGCCTTTCTAGTGCGGAGGTTCCTTAAAGGGCCTATGGGGTGGGCTGATTTAAGGGAAAAAAGGAGGGTTATTCCCAGAGCTAGTACATATCACAGAGATAATTATAGCAGTAGCATTTCTCTTTTTCTGAACTTGACTAAGTGGTGCCAGAGTTCAGAAGAGATCTTAAAAACAGAGGTGTGCTAAACTGCACTAGACCTACAAATGAGCTGACTGGTCACTGAAACCATGCACTAGTGGGTTGAATCTCTGAGTTTCTTTTCACTTTCCTCCTACTCTTACGTAAGGGGAACATTGAGAATTCTTTTTTTTTCCCACCAGTATGCATGAAATGAATGGAAAGGAAAGTTTTGCTTGGCCCCCTTGCTGAGATCCAAGATGGTAAATGCAAGTCTGTAAGGAGTGGGGTCATCGTTTCCAAAGAATAGAGACTAAGTGAACTTTTTAGGGCAAAACAAGGTGGCAGTGCCTCTCCTCTAGACTTTGGCTGTGGTCCTTCTGGTTTTGGAGGTACAGCCCAGCCCCTCTCACAGTCCTTACCCCTTTTCTTTGGAATGGTGTCTGTCGGTGAGGAGTGTATAATCATCTGATTGAAAAGGCTCTTCTCAGAGACCTGGATGCTTTTTAAATGTTACTTCACTGGTTTTCTGTGTAGCACCGAACAGCCTGTCTTGGTGGCTTTCTGATGCACCTTGATGGCTTTCAGCTTAACGACCTCCATGCTGTTCTCTCCGTAGCTTGGGGACCATCCTACTTCTGAGATCCCCGAGATACATTGATCTTCATGTGTGGTTACTTGATGGCATCAATTAAAATGGTTTTCTGTCATATTCTCTTCATGTAAAGATGTGTTTATTAGTTTGTGCTTCAGGTTTCATTGCTTCAAACAAGCAATAATGGGAGGGCTGGAGGAGAGAAACAGGAGGACAGAGTGCATCCACTAGCACTGGCTCTCTCTGCCTAGCCCTAGAGGGTGAGGATGCAGATTTAGGTTAATCTGAAATTTTACCCATTGAGCACCCATAATCTGAATTCCTGTGTGCTCTTGCTGGAATTATATGGTCTTATTTAATGGTGACATTGTCAATTTGCTCAGTGTTCTCAGAAATGATATTTCTATAGCTTTCCTCTGAGCTCTCTTTTACTTTATTTTTTTAAGTTTATTTATTTTTCATAATCTCCACACCCCACACTGAGCCCAGACTCACGACCCCCAGATCAAGAGTCACATGCTCTTCCAACTGTCAGCCAGGCGCCCCTTGCTGGACCTTATTTTAAAGAATAATGTGATATTAACCAATCTGAAGACAAGAGGCTGGTTATAGAAAGTTGGTACCTGGCCACAGAGTCGCCGAATGGCTGAAATTATTGATCTTTGAAAGATAAGTGTTACAGTTAAGGTGTCAGAGGGGCTTCAGTATTGAACATCAGTTATGCTTTTATTGTTTTCTTTCTAGGTGCATGCTATTACGATGCTAATCAATCTATGTACGTGTTTGGAGGCTGTACCCAGAGCAGCTGCAATGCTGCTTTTAATGACCTCTGGAGACTTGACCTAAATAGCAAAGAGTGGATCCGACCTTTGGCTTCAGGTAAGAGCTAAAGTGCTGATGTTTGCCTTCTTACCAGGTAACTGCCTTTGCACGGACATTCTATCTGATCTGTTTTGGTGTTGGTCTCTGGTACTAGGGTCCCAGGTCAAATCTGTGTAAATGCTAAAAGTAATGTGTTTGTATAAGGTCTTTGAATTAAAAAAATTATACTTTATTACTAGTATTGGTGCCCTGCCAGAATTGTACTACTGTGTGAATTCACTTGTGTGGTTTTCTCAAGTCCTCGCACTGGTGTGATGTGCCTTTTGGTATGAAGTTGAAGTAAGCAGAAACACAGCATCGTGAGAACGGTAGTTCACTGACAGAAGCTGTTGTTCCAGGGCTGAGATCTCTGAATATCTTTTGTTGTTGCCAGCTCAGACATTTGGGGAGTGTATGGAACATGCCTCTGCTGGTTACTCTTAACGACTCAGGAATGTGGGAAGATTCTCCAGTAGATACATTCCTGCATAGTCCCACTATGCCGAAATTCTGGCAGAAAGAAACTAGATTATTTTCTTTAAAAAAAATCTTTTTTGTTTTAAATATTTATTCATTTTTGAGAGACAGAGCACGAGTGGGGGAGGGGCAAAGAGAGAGGGAGACACAGAATCCAAAGCAGGCTCCAGGCTCTGAGCTGTCAGCACAGAGCCCGACGCAGGGCTAGAACTCATGAACCATCAGATCATGACCTGAGCCGAAGTCAGACACTTAACCAAAGGAGCCACCCAGGAGCCTGATTATTTTCTCCTTTTTGATTTAACCTTTCGGGGATTTGTTTTTGCACTCTTGAGGCAGGACAGTTTGAAAAGGCACAGCCGTAAGACTGAAGGGGCTGGTGTGCTGGAGAAATAAGAGTCCACTGAGCGTCGAGTACTCTATTAGATTTGTTGACAAGCTTTTCCCAGACATTCATGTGGCTTTTCAAGATTGGAATTCACTCTAGGACTAAGGAGACTCAGGTTTTCTTGGGCAGATTCCTTACTCATTTAGGTCTTGATTTACTAGTTTGATAACTACATGGGAAGTGACTTGGTATAGTAGAAAGAGCCTAGGCTAAGAGTGAAGAGACCTGAGTTTCATCTCCTGCCATGATAGCCAAGTCTGCATTGTCAGTGAACAGATGACTGCATCTCTCTGGGACAAATACGGAGTAGGATTAGATGATTCTGTTTTCAAATGGCTAGTTTATGCTTTTCTTTTTTTCTGGAATGACTGCTATGATTGTCTAAGCCAGGGGCTTAAAACCTTTTTAAGAGAAGAAACTGTAATTTGCTTCCCCAAAGCTGTAAGCTCCTGTTCCTTCCCCTGCAATAGACAAATCTAGGAAGCAGAAGCCTACTGACAACAGGTACTCGCAGGTGGGGCTGGGTTTTGTACAGATGAAATTCTTTATTAAAATCATTCGAAAGAAGACCAAGTGTTAATCTTAAAAATTTTGGAAGTCAGTGCTATTTTAGGGCCCTTAGAATTGTGTGTGCTTTGGAGAGTTTCCTTTTCTAGCCCCCTGTCCCCTCTTGCACTTAGAGCAATATTTGATTTGATTAATATTTGGAATCACAGATCTAAAATGTCCAAGATTTCTTCAGCTTCAGCATCCTGTTGCCACTGTACTTGGTGTCCAGGTCCCATTCCAGAGCAGTTTTGGCTATTCCAGTCACAAAACGCCAATACTGCCCCTTCTCTATTGTGTCACCAAGCTCTATGCTTCTGATACTTTGGCCTGGGGGTTGATCTTCCTTCTAGAAGTGGAGCCCTGGACTGTGGGACCTTCATAGCATACTGCTACCTACTGGCTTATTTCCCTAATTTCCCTCTGTAAGGTAGACGTGGGATTTTTTTTTTGTTTTTAAACCACTAAGACTCCGTTTTGAGATCCTCAAGGTAGAAGTATCAGAGAAATAACTGACTTTAAAAATACAATGGTAGACTGTTTCCTTTTGTACAACATAGAAGCTCCTGAAGGCTCAATTTTCTAACAAAGTGTCTCAAAGAATCTGCTTGCCACTTCACTGTAATCTACAATTAGAGCCTAGTTTTCAAGGGGGGAAGACAGTTTTTTGAAATGTCTCCTTTTTTAAACAAACAAGCACTAGTTTTTAATAAAGAAGCCTGTGAGATTCTCCTTCGGGCAGAAATCCCATGGGAAGATTGCCTGAGGACATGCTTCTGTGTGCTGTCATGAGTCCCAGCCAAAATGACTTCCTCACTGAAACGTCAGTGAGTCTTTCTGAACAGCACCCCGTTGTTGATACGCCTTGGTGTGCCTGACTCACCCGTTCTGGCGCACGGAGGTGGGCAGGTTGGAAAGTGACTGAGGGGAGGGTGTCAGCTGTGGAGTCCCCTCACTTATATTTGTAAGCAGAGGGTATTTAAAGCCGTAACCTCAACAGGGTTCAGTCTTTGAAAGTGTAGCCGTGTGGAGAAGAGTAGCAGACAAGCCGTGGGGCAGTTTCATTTGGAGTGGAGAGTCTTTCTGGAGGGTGCTTCTGCATCAGGTGCCTTTTTCCTTGTTTATCGGCTGCCCCTGGACATGAGACAGGAGCCCTGCCACGTGGGGTGGTGTCCTAGCCAGCTCAGGCTGCCATAGCAAAATACTGCAGACTAGGGGCTTCAGCAACAGACCTTTATTTCTCACAGTTCTGAAGGCTAGGAGACTGAGATCAGGGTGCCGGTGAGGGTTGTCTTCTGGTCTTGGAGACAGCTGCCCTCTTGCTCTCTCCTCATCTGGCAGAGACAGAGTTCTGGTGTCTCGTCCTCTTCTTATAAGAGCACCAATCCCATTATAAAAGGCCTCAACTTTGTGACTTCATCTAAATCTCATTAATCTCCCAAAGGTCCTATTCCCAAAGGCCATCACATTGGGGTTGGGGCTTCAACATACGAATTTTGAGAGGACACAGTTCAGTCCATAACCATGGGAATTAATGCGACTTGCCTCTGAATCCCGGTTGTTAGTTCCTTTTGCAGTGATAGAAGCACTCCATCTAGAGGGAGTGTAGTGGTGACAAATGTTAGAATGAGAACTCTTCCGGCTGAGCCAGACCTACCTATAGCTAGTACTTCTCAGATGTTTCCAGTGAGGTGCCCCCTGCTTCCTTTTACAGCTGTCTTGTAGCCCCTCCCCTCATGAAGTGTATATCGTATCCTGTAATGGGGGAGAAACAAAAACAAGCAAGCAAATTATTACAAAGTATGGAGAAAACAAGGAATGAGCCAGAATAAGAGGGGGAGAGCTACTTTAAACAGAAGGCAACTTTTTTTCTTTTTTTGCTGAGATTTGAAGGATGAAGAGTGGAAAAAGCGAGGCCAGCATATGCAGAGGCCCTGGGGCAGCAAAGAATAGCACACGTAAGAGGACCCGAAAGTGGACCTTGGTGGACAGACATAGTACGCTGAGCAAGGGGCAGAGTGGCCCAGGTGGAGCTGAGATGTAAACGGGAGCTGACTCGTTCACGCTCCAGCATCTGAGAGATTTTGAGATTTTAAGCAGAGGAATATGATCCAGTTTACATTTTAAAGAACACTTTTGCTGCTACTCAGGAAATGGATTGAGGAAGGCAAGAAGACAAAGCCGAGAGAACAGCTAGGAGGCCCTCACATGGTACGGGTGAGGGGATGTAATGACTTGGGCTAGAGTCCTAGGAGTAGAGGTAAAGGGAAACGGAAGAATTTGAGCTGAAATTCTGATAAAATCAGCAGGACTTCTTGATGGATTGGCTGTGGGAGGGTCAGAGGGCCAGTCAAGGCTGACTTATGCTTCAGTTTGACAGCTGGGTAGATAGAGGGCCCGTTCCCTAAAATGGACAATAAATATTTGGAAGAAGTTTAATTTTTTTATTTCTTTACACATTTCAGTGGTGGTATCATGTAATTAGTTGTTATGAGAGTTTGATGTTTAGTTGTTTTTTTTTTTTTTGATTTTTTTTTAACGTTTTTATTTATTTTTGAGACAGAGAGAGACAGAGCATGAATGGGGGAGGGGCAGAGAGAGAAGGAGACACAGAATCGGAAGCAGGCTCCAGGCTCTGAGCCATCAGCCCAGAGCCCGACGCGGGGCTCAAACTCACGGACTGTGAGATCGTGACCTGAGCCGAAGTCGGACGCTTAACCGACTGAGCCACCCAGGCACCCCGAGAGTTTGATGTTTAAAGTAGAGTGCTTGATGTCCTGTAAACGACAGCACAGTCCTTCCTTTTGTTCCGTTAATTCTACCCTCATCCTTCATTTGTTCTTGCAGCAAATACTTATGGATTTCCTACTCTGTGCCTGGCATTGTTTTAGATGCTGGGGACACATGAGTGAATAAAACAGACACAAATCCCGCTCTTGATGGAGATCAAATCCAAATGAGGGAAGACATATTTAAAATGCCAAATAACATAATATAGTATGTTAGAAGATGGTTACTGCTACTGAAGCAAAATTATAGCATGTAAGGAGGGTCAGGAATAGGGAGTTGCAACTAGGTCGATAAGGGTAGACCTCATGGAGAAGGTAGCATTAGAACAAAGACTTGATTGGGTACAGACGTGAACCAAGGGATAGCTAAGTAAAAGAACATTCCAAACTGAGAATAACCAGTGCAAAGGTCTGGAGGTGGGAGTGTGCTTGGGACAGTCAAGGGGTAATGAGGAATGAGAGTGAACAAAGGAGAATGTTCTAGGAAAGGGGGTTGGACAAATAATGGACGGAAATGTGTCATACACATAAGACTTTCAGGCTGTCGTGGGGACTTTTTCACATTTTTTGAGTGCAATGACTGGCCATTTAGGTTTCTGAGAAGAGTGTATAAGAAGACAAGTGTAAGAATGAGGAGACCAGCTAAGAAGTGGTAGCAATAATCTAGACAAGAAATGGTGACTTGGGTTAGGGTGTTAGCAGAAAGTTAACAACTGGATGGATTGAATGGAGCCAGTGGGATTTGCCCATGCTGTGGATGTGGAGTGTGATAAGAGAGAAGAGTCAAGGGCAGTCCTAAGGATTTTTAGCCTGGGCATTTGAAGGAATAGTGTTGCCATTAACTGAGATGGGTAAGAAAGGCTGTGGGTGGCCAAGGTCGGCAAAGTTCAGGAGAGATGAGAGATTCAGTTTGAAACACATTACATTTGAAACACACATTGGGACATCCAGGTGGAGTTGTGTCTGGAGTTCCAGAGAGACCTGCACGCCTGAGACAGTTGTCTAGATAGCCATATGGGAGTGATTAGCATCATGGATTCCCTGGGTGAGATGACCAGGGAAGTGAGTGAAGATAGAAGAAGGTAAGTCTGGGACATAGCTTTGTTTGCGGATCAGGGAGAGAGGGAGAAACAGCAAAAAAACTAGAAAAGGCATATCTGTGGAGGTGGGTGGGGGAAGACAGGAGAATGAGGCATCTTAGAAGCCACCAGACTTGAAAGTGTTTCTGGGAGGGGAGGAAATAATCAGCCAGGTCCTACTCAAGGAAGAGGTCAAGTCATTTGAGGACTTAGAATTGTCCTTAGGTTGAGTGAAGAGTATTTTCAATGAGTGATAAGGACGAAAGTGTATTTGGAATGGTTTCAAGACAGTGGGAAGAGAGGAGTTGAAGACAGGAAGTATAAACAGTGCATTGCCGTTTTTGAAGAGTTTTGCTTTAAAGAGAGCAGAGGAACCAAGCACTGAGTGGAGGGGAATGTAGATTTGAGAGGTTTGTTTTTTTAAGATGGCAGATTTTATAGCATGTTCATGCTGCTGGGAATGATCTAGAGGGAAGACTTGATGTGGATAGAGAGGAAGGATTGTTAGAGCTTGTCCTCGAGGGGTAAGAAAGGGAGAGGGCTGGCCATGGACGAGAGCACTGACCATTTATCCCAAGGAGCAGGAAGGAGTATGTGATTACAGATGCTGGCGGATGGGTAGATGTGGGAACCGGTAGAAGTTCTGATTGCTTTATCGCTTAGATAAAATAACCGAGGGGGAGCAGAACAGGCCATTTAACATCCTGGCGGTGATTATGAATGTACGATTGTCTACATTGTAGTCTTTGCCAGGTGTTCTAGGAAGTTGAGTCTTCCGCCTTCTGGAGTTGTGCTAAGGGAACACCTTAAGTCTTAATCAGCCTGTGCTGATTCCCCAGCAAATGCACAGTTCTTGGTACAGGTCCTTCAAAAGACTAATTTTTAAACACTGTTTCTAAAATACCCTCTAGTCAGACGGAAGGTAATCGTGGCATCTGTTTAATGTATAATAACATTATAAGTCACGGCCTTTTTTGGTTACTTTAAATCAAAGTAGAGATGTTCAAGTACACATTTTTGCACTTAAAATTGGAGTGTTCTGGTTTTCAGAACTTCAAGATTAGCCCACACCCATTTACAAAAGGGGAACAAATTTCAGTTTTAGAATTTTCCACAGGTAGGAGAGTTGATAAATGTTAGATAAGGATTTAAGACTCAACTTGTCTTCTCTGTTAACGAGACCTAGAGCACAGTTGATTTTCCCACTACATTCTCCCTGTAGAATCTTATTGTCCAATACATTTTTTTGCTTTTCAGTTTCTACCCTATCAATCACACATGAAATTCCAAGTGATGGCTTATGGCTCAGACCCTTTGTTTTAGAAAACACTCAGGGACAGAGATACACAACCAGGCTACCCTTGCCACTCCGGAGCCACTTGCCTCTGAACTTAATCCTTGATCACTTCTGTATTCGCAGGGCCTCGGTTTCTTCTCTGTGAAAGAGGTAGAGACAAGATCACTGTACCTAAAAGTCACAGGTTGACAAAAGTCACTTTTGTCCAAGTAACCTGGGAAGAAGCTTACTAAAAAAAAATAGATTCCTCTGCCTCATACCAGCCTCACCTGATCTCAAGAGGTTGGGAATAGAGTGGTGGATCTCCATTTTTAAAAAAGAGAAAATATCCCTAGCTAAATTTGGAAATCCTGGATCCCTCCAAAATCTTTTGGCTTTTCTTACTGCACAATCTGTGACTTCACTTTGTTACCGCGGTCTGTTAGGTGAGTGTGTAATGCTCAAAGCTAGACTCCTAAACTGTTGTTAGGGAAGAAGGATGACTGCTCGGTGTTCTCTTAACTGCTTCTTGGTAGAAACAGCTACCTTTTACTCTGATTGGTCAGGAGTGGCCTGCTGTCTGAGGAAATGTGGATGGATGACACCCTTGAAAGCGTTTTAGGGGTGGGGTGTTGGTTGTCTCAGATTCTTCAAACAAACTATCTAACCTTCAGACCAACCCAGTTAGGTTGGCACTGCTATTATCCCCATTTTACAGATGAGGAAACTGAAGCTCAGAAAATCACCTAGTAATTTACCTAAGATCACACAGCCAATAAATGATG
This sequence comes from Felis catus, assembly GCF_018350175.1. Classification (NCBI taxonomy): domain Eukaryota; kingdom Metazoa; phylum Chordata; class Mammalia; order Carnivora; family Felidae; genus Felis; species Felis catus. The sequence goes on along the minus strand of NC_058375.1, from coordinate 11,851,983 downwards.
GAGCAGTGATTGAAACCCAAGATTCTGTCTGTAAAGTCTGTGTTCTTTCTCCTCTGCCATGCTGTGAGTAGTTTTATTTTTCTATAATTTCTTTCATGTTTTAAAAAAACGTTTTAAATAGACTTATTTTAGAATAGAACAGAGTTCCCATATGCCCCACACCTAGTTTTCCCTATTGTTAACAGCTTGCATTAGTGTAGTACATTTATGACAATTAATGAGCCAGTACTGATACATTATTATTAACTAAAGTCTGTACTTTATTCTTTTTTTTGAGAGAGAGAGAGAGAGAGAGAGCGCGCGCGCGTGCGCGCGCGAGGGAGCAGGGGAGGGGCAGAGAGAAAGGGAGGCAGAATTTGAAGCAGGCTCCAGGCTCTGAGCTGTCAGCACAGAGCCTGACGCGGGGCTTAAACCCACGGACTGTGAGATCATGATCTGAGCTGAAGTCAGACGCCCAACCGACTGTGCCACCCAGGCTCCCCAGTTCTTTTTCTTTTGTTTGTTTAATACCTTTTTTCTGTTTCAAGATCCCATCCAAGATACATTACATTTAGTCTTTATGTCTCCTTAGATTCCTCTTGGCTGTGATAGTTTCTCAGACTTCCCTAGTTTGATGATCTTGACAGTTTTGAGAAGTACTGTCAGGTATTTTGTGGACTGTCCTTCGTTTTGAGTTTGTCTCATGTTTCTCTTATGGTTAGATTAGAGTTACAGGTTTTGGGGAGGAACACCACAGTGGTAAAATGTCCTTATCACATCCTGTTGAGGGTACATACTATGAACATGATTTTTTTACCATTGATCTTAACCTTGATCACCTGGCTGAGATAGTGTTTATTAGATTTCTCTACTATAAAAAAAATTTTTTTTTTGCCCTTCCTTTAAAACTCTTTTTCCTAGTTTGCTTTTCTTTCTTTTCCGGTGATTCCCTTTATTTGTAGTTGCCCTTGGTCCTTGATATTCTATTGAATTTGGGGGAAAAACTAAGCGCTCTGGCCATTGTCTTGTCATCAGAGTCAGAAAAGGATCATGAGCAGAAGGGTATATGTCATTTGAGGAAACCTTTTCACAGCTTAGAGAATTGTCAAATATCAATATGATTTGCCTTTTCAAATTTCTTTTGGCGGGGAGCAGGATGCTGAAGACATCTTTTTTTTTTTGACCTAACACATCAAGATTTTTCCAGCCGTGCAGAGTCAAAAGCTCTATTGGAAATAATTTTGTTTTCATTAAGACTGTTTCCTAAACAAATAATCACATCTTCCAAAATCACTGAGTAATCTAGCAGAAAAGCTAGTTTACTTTTGGAGTTGGGCAAGAAAAAGAAAGAATATTGGTCATATCAGATGTCTGTGGGAAGGCCAGAATATCCTTAAAGCTGGAAAGTTCTGGAACTGCCCAGAAATAACTGCCCAGAGTGTTATTGTTTCTCTTACTCTGTAAATGATATCTGAAAAATGGTGCACACAGGGCTCTTGGATCCATTGATGAAGCTTTGCTGTCCTGTGTCTGGTAGAAAAGTTTAGCCTTTCCTGAGCCTGTGGTAACATGTTCAGGAAATGTCAAAACAAAGAAGGCAGTGTGGGACTGATACCTGGCACCAGGTATACCCAGAACAGCTAACCAGGAGAGTGTGTTCTGGAAAAGATCACCCAGTCCTTCCCTTGGCTTAGGTCCCAGGTGTCAGTGTTGACATTGAAATAGCTGGATGTGGAATTTTTTTAAATAACTTATTAGTGTGTTCAAAGGCGTTAGATTCTGTTTTGTAGTGTTGTTTTGAATCTAAACACTTTATACATTTTTAAAACTTACCATTATGTTCTGAGAATGCCAGTTCTGTGGAGATGAGAGAGAGGTAGATGCCTATCAACTGGTAAATATTGGACCATATTTAACAAGAGGACTTTCAAATACAATCCAAGCTTCTTCTGTTCTCTGTGCTAAAAACTGATCATTGACCTCACTGTTTTAATACTTTCTTTATGAATGAGAAGGCCCAACTAATTTTACCTATGGATCTTTGTTTGTTTGTTTTTTAATTTTTTTTAAATGTTTATTTATTTTTTAGAGGGAGAGAAAGAGTATGAGCAGGGAAAAGACAGAGAGAGGGAGACACAGAATGCAAAGCATGCTGTAGGCTCTAGGCTCTAGGCTCAGCACAGAGCCCAGTGTGGGCTTGAACTCATGAACTGCGAGATCATGGCCTGAGCCAAAGTCGGACACTTAACCAACTGAGCTTCCCAGGTGCCCCTTTTAAAAAAAATTTTTTTAATGTTTATTTTTGAAAGAAGGGGACAGAGGCTCTGTGCTGACAGCAGAGGGCCCAATGTGGGGCCCAGACTCACAACCATGAGATCATGACCTGAGCTGAAGTCGGATACTCCACTAACTGAGCCACCCAGGCGCCCCTGGATCTTTTCTTGATTATTTAATGTCTTGATTGCCAAAATGTATTAAAATCTGTCCATGTTGAAAATTCTGCATCCTTTCACTTTTATTTACTTGGTCCAGCTCATGAGTTTTTCTATCCTTTCTTAAAACTCTATAAACATTTTCTTATATTTTATTTTATTTATTTAATTTATTTTATTTTAAATTTAAGTTTATTTATTTATTTTGAGAGAGAGAGAGAATAGGGGACAGGCAGAGAAAAAGGGAGAGAGAATCCCAAGCTGGCTCCACACTGTCAAGCACAGAGCCAAACGTGGGGCTCAAACCCACAAACTATGAGATCATGACCTGAGCCGAAGTTGGACGCTTAATCAACTGAGCCACCTGGACACCCCTGCCTTTTCTTATTTTAGATAGAAGTCTGAGTGTCACTGAGCATAAGCAGTGATGTTCCTTAGAATTCTGAGCCTCCATACCTGCACTGTTATCCTGTCTGCCTACCCTCTTGACAGGCAGTTTTTGGTTGCATTTCCTGTGCAGTGAGACTCTCAGACCATCTAGTGTTTGTTTTTCTCAGGTATCCACATAACCACCCCCCACCAATAGCACTTGGTGTTTTATGAGCACAGTAGACTTCATTTTGTATGATGCTTTAGCCCTATCTCCAGTGCTATTCAGATTTCTTATTTTGTGTCCTGAGTGAAATTGCAGAAGGCTAATCTTATGTGGGGGAACACAAAAGATACTATGCTAGAGTCATTTCTGACTCCTTCCCCATGACACTATTGGTCTCTAGGAGACTCGGCAGTGCCTTGCACCAGCTCATGCCCTAGTGCTTATTATTTGGCTGTTTATTCTCTGTACAGTCAGGATTGGGCTGGTTTTCCAAGTTTTTCAGTTCTTGTGACCTTGAGGAGATTTTGTAAAGAATCTGCAGGGTGGTTGGTCTTCTAGGTGGGTGAGAATTGTGGTTGGTCATTTATTAATTTGAAATATCAACTTAGGTTCTTAGAGACTACTTTAACTTTTCAAAACTTAGAAGCTACCTCTCATCTCCTTTTTGGGAAATGAACTCTTGAAATACTGCTTTAATTAATTCTACTTTTTCGAACAAGCAGTGTGCCTGATAATTTCCTCTGTTCATAGTTCTCTCTAGGAGTGATTATGGGCCATTTTATATTTGATTTGTTGGCTTTTATGCTGTGTTCCTTTTTTGCCTTCTTTCCCATTTAGTAATGTTTCTGAAATTCATTGCCCCATCTTAAGTTGTTTCTTGCTGTTTTATTTACATATGTGAGTTACGGCGTGGTTGCGTTTTATGGAAGGACTATGTTCTCAAAGACCTCCCGTAATGAATTTTCTGGCAGTGGATTGGTCTTTCTGTTTCCTGGTAAAAGGAGTGGCTGATGCCATGTGACGGTGGTATAAACATGATTTACAGTTCACTTCATTCTATCAGCTCTGACATTAGCTAGTCTTTTTTCTTAATACTTTATTAAAACATACTTTACATACAGTAAAATGAACAGATCTTAGATTTGTTCTCTGCACAACTCAGACTTTTTAAACTGTGTATACACCCATGTGATTATCACCCAGATCAAGAAACAAAATACTTGTCACCTCAGAAAGTTCCCTCATGCCCTTTCATGTCAATACCACTCCCCAACGAGGTAACCACCTTCTGACTTCTGAGAGACTTGAGATTCATCTTGGTCTGTTTGAGATTCATCTGTGCGGTTGCATTTATCAGGGGTTTATTCCTTTTCGTTGCTGTGACTGTTCCGTAATGTGAGTATACTACTTTTTTTTTTTTTTTAACCTATTCTAATGTTGATGAATACTTGGGTTATTTCTGCTTTGAATATAGTTGCAGTCAACATTCTTATGTGAGTTTGTTTGTGGACATATCACTCATTTCTTACTTAAGACCTACCATGTTTCTTAAAGTTGTTTAAGAAATATTCTAGGGGCGCCTGGGTGGCGCAGTCGGTTAAGCGTCCGACTTCAGCCAGGTCACGATCTCGCGGTCCGTGAGTTCGAGCCCCGCGTCAGGCTCTGGGCTGATGGCTCGGAGCCTGGAGCCTGTTTCCCATTCTGTGTCTCCCTCTCTCTCTGCCCCTCCCCCGTTCATGCTCTGTCTCTCTCTGTCCCAAAAATAAAAAAATAAAAAACGTTGAAAAAAAAATTTAAAAAAAAAAAAAAAAAAAAAAAAAAGAAATATTCTAGGGGCGCCTAGCTGGCTCGGTCAGTAGGGCATGCAAGTCTTGATCTTGGGGTTGTAAGTTTGAGCCCCACAATGAGTGTAGAGATTACTTTTTAAAAACCTTAAAAAAAAAAAAAGACATATTCTAGATACAGTGAGTATCCCAGAGAGTTCTCTATTCACTTAATCCTGCTCTAAGTTGAAAGATCTGATGATCTAACTAAGTATTATAGAGATTTGGGGGAGGAAAGACTGCTTGGCTAATAATTAAAGGTACTGCTCATAATTAGGGCCTCCCTACCTAAAATGATGGGAGGAATGTGTTGTGAGAAGGAAGGAGACTGGTTAGTAATAACATTAAGAGCTTGGTTTTTGTGCCAGGCAAACACAGGTTTGCATCAGATCTCTGTTGCTTAGTAACCGGTGACCGTAAACAGGTTATGTAACATCTCATTTGCCTCACCTTTAGAATAGAGATGGTGATATCTACCTTTCATAGTTTTTGTTCGGATTACATGCAATACAGTATTCAGATGGAGGGAGATGTAGAATCTGATCAAGTTCAGTTTGTATATATACAGAAGTACTAGCTAGGGAGTGGAGAGTGGTCAGAAGTTATCCTCAAGTTCCCAAAGGTTGAAAAGGGATTGCCTTCATCCCTTTGTTTATTCATTTTCATGCCTTTACTTATTGAATGTTTATGCCCAGTGCTGTCCAAGCTGGGGCAGATATAGGAGTGAACAAGACGCAGGTCTGTTTGGGGGGAAGACAGCCCATAAACAAATCAGTCTATACAAAGAAAATCTAATGCACTAGGAAGAAAATTAACTGGTGATGCAAGAGAGTAGACGGAGGTGTTTAAAGTAAGTTATAAACTATATCGATCCAGGACGTCTGTATGGATGGATAGATTGTTAAAGGAAATCTGATTCATGAAGAGAAAAGTAGCAAACTAATGAATTTGGATTCTGTTCGCAATTTGTTACAGTTTGTTTTTAAGGCCAATTACATGTTTTTATTAAGATGATGTGCTTTTGATTAAAACGCCTATGAAGTATCTTAAATATTTTTCTGTTTTCATAGAAGGAAGGCACCCAGCGCTCAGCACTTCATGTACTAATCTCTGTGAAGAAGGCATAGGATGTTACTTAGGCAACTACTTTCAGTTCTTTGCAATATGTTACTATATTAGCTCCTTCCCGATCCCTGGACCCGTTCCTAGTTAATCTATATGAGCTGGTGATTTCTCCTTGTCTCCTCTAGCCATTTGCAGTCCTAGAACAACCTGGGTCTGTGGTGGTCTCAGGACAGGTGAATGAGAGCAGAGCCTTGGGGTTCCCCTAGGAAAGGAAGGAACTCTTCCTGTTTGTTTATAAAGTTCAGATGCTGGGATTTTTCCAGAATACATACTTTTCTGAGGTGGGTATACATTATCTCCTACTGGAGAGAAGAGTGGGAAAATGTGCATAGCACAAGTCTGGGTAAAACCTCAGTCTTCCAGGGGAGAAAATATATAGATTATACCATATTTCAGTCTGGCTCTCTCCTGCCTGACTAGGATTTCCCTGTTTTGACACCAGGCCAGAAACTTTATGACTAGCAACATTGTTTTTACTTCTAAACAGAGCCACTTCAAAGAGTACCCACTCTCCAACCCCCATTAGAACTGCAATTAACAAGTTATCTGATTAAACTGACTGTGGACCTCCTCTCTTCCAGGAGAAATTGGATCAAAAGACCACTTGAAATGGTAACAAGGAACTATTATTGGTTTTCATGCTGTTAATTTTTAGCTGATAAGTACTGCCCTATTCATCAAGTGGCCTTTCTCATGGGTTTATTTAGAAGTGAAAACAATGCCAATATGGAATTTCTTTTTTTTTTTTTTTTTTTTTTAACGCCTGTGGTATATGCAGTCATACAGCATCTAAACTTTTCTCATGCCCATTACAAAAGTTCCTCTTGTTTTGGATGTTCCTCTTGCTTTGGATGACCCAAGGAGCGATGTTTTTAAAGATGTAGGTATAATTATAATAATGAAAATGTATGCCCTGAAGCCCAAGATCCAGACAAGCTTTTGTCTTAATATTAGTGAGTTGGTTTGATATCAATCAGTAACTTTCTGGCCATGTTACAACTGAAGAATAAAATAGGAAAAGAAAAAAAAAAAAAAAAGGCAGTGTAAGGGAGACACCCAGAAAAGTGTTTGCCCTCAGCCCTGCTGAGTTTGCTGAGCCCTGCTGAGCCACTTCTTATCCCACCGCATGAGGAATCTATAACCATTTGGTTTCCAGGATTGGGTTTAGTTCAGCATTTTCATAAGAAACAGTTCCTGTCCTTTAGGATAGTATAATCTTATTGGGAGAGTCTAAATGGATAATTTCAACACAATGTGCTAAATTCTGGGATTGGGGTTGATACAGTACCCTTCCCCCGCCAGGAGGCTCTTTAGCCTAGTGTGGGAAGGGATGTGCTGGCAGAGGTGCCAAAGAAGGCCATGCCTGTGCAGAAGAATTTAGTACCATGTTCTTTGTGAGTAACTGAAGTCTCTATTTTAGACTGAGTTTAAATAGCACACTTGACTAGAACCAAGTTCTTGAAAGCAGCGTAGGGATTCTGTAGAGACTTTACCAAAGAGCAACTTTGTATTTGTTTCCTACATTGTTTCTGTCAAATAAGCTCCATATACTTGTATCTTCTGAGGGCATCTCTGTAAATGCAAAGACTTCTTGTAGTTACTATTGGCCACATTGATGGTAAATTGGAAATGTTTTCATTATCGGGGAGAGACTGATTGATTGCCTTGCTGACAGAACCCCTGTGGTCTTTCCTGGAGAACATTTTGAACAGTTAGTCTTCTAGGTGTTTACAGCCCAAGATGGACTTTACACTCAGGGATTGTAAAATGTTCTTCTCAGTTGTCCTTTTGTCTCTCCATTCCTCAAATAATAAAACCGTGAAACATGGCTTTTCTTGTTTCCGTGACAGAGTATTACCTATAAAACCAACAGTTTAGAGATATAAGCAGTTAAATTATAACTCCAGTAGTTTTTCTTTAAGGAATTTCTCCCCTCCTAAGTTATCGATGCCAGCCTGTCCTCTCCTGCCCTCTAGGTTTTCTAATTCAGATGCTAATATGGTGTTCTGGGAAATGCCTTTCCAAATTATTCTTTTCCTGACCTCTGAACTCTTGCTATCAAGGTCAGTTACTTCACACACTACCATAATGACAGCTCTATCAAGCCAGAGGCTTGGTCGGCTTCCCAAGACCCAGCTTGGATTCTGTCAGCAAAATGCATCTCCCCTACCCACTGTGCACACACCAGCTCAAGGCTCCTGGCTACCACAGAGAAGAAGTAGCCACACAAAAGAAACTGGGCCATATGGTTGTTGGTCAGTCTGGTCTGTCTGGTCTTGCTTTGCCCTTGAGGCCAGTTCCATCCTGCAGATGGAGCTTCTTTGGAGCTACCCTGAGGAAGCGAGTGTTTGTGAAGAGTGGCTAGGATGAGGTGGGACTGTGACCTGAAACCTCAGCAGTTACTCTTGAATGTCCCCTTTGGCATCGTTACTGTAAAAGATTTGAAAGCATCCTAGGGAAAACTTATTGATTGCAAGATAAGAACCAGTTCAGAGTGGCTCAGTCAGTTAGTTAAGTGTCTGACTCTTTCTTGGTTTAGGCTTAGGTCATGATCTCATGGTTCGTGAGTTCAAGCCCTGATTCCGGCTCTATGCTTACAGCGCGGAACCTACTTGGGATTCTTTGTCTCTCTCCCTCTCTCTGTCCCTCCCCCGCCCATGCATGTGCTTGCTTGCTCTCTCTGAAAAATAAATAAACATTTTTTAAAAATCTGCAAAACAAAACATTATATTTTTGGAAGAGAGAGCAGGGGAGGGGCAGAGAGAATCCCAAGCAGGCTCTGCACTGTCAGCACAGAGCCCAACACAGGGCATGATTTCATGTTCATGGGAGTGAGCCATGTGTAGGGTTCTGCACTGAGCATGGAGCCTGTTTAGGGTTCTCTCTCCCTCTGCCCCTCTCCCCCACTTGTGCACACACGCGTGTGCGTGCGTGCTCTCTCTCTGTCTCAAATAAAAAATAATAATTAAATAATTTAAAAAAGAACCACATGGTACAACATTCTGGAATTCCATGAGCAAAGTAAAGATTTTGCCTAGTACTTCTCTTCTGGATTTTTCAGTATGCTCATGAATCCCATGGTTAAATTTTTCATGCTCATAGTTGTTTTCAGACTTTACCTCCCGGAAGTCCCTAATTCCTAGTCTTAAATCTTCTGTTTTCAGAGTCATGGAGAACTATTAGCAGCTCACCTATGTCGCTATGAGTAAGTCTTAAAGTGATTTGCCTGAAAGCCAGTAGACAGAACCTGTTTTTTTTTCCTTTTATTTATTTTGCAAAGTGTAACTTCAGTGACATAGAGACGAGAACGACTGGAGAATATTTGTATACTGAAAATGTGAGTGTTCTTTTCAGCACCCCCATGAGCAAAGCATTTGTCAAGGGAAGCCCACCTTGGACCCTTGTCCTTACTCTGTTCACCATAATGAAGGGTTCCATGTAGTCATATACTGAGTATGCTTAGAAAAAAATTCTGCATATAGTCCACGTTAATGTCATTTTGGAGCACTATTTAAAGGCTCACTCAACGATGGTTTAACTCTACAACATGGTTCTCTAAGTCTGGTCCCCAAACACGAGCATCACCTGGAAGCTTTGTTAGAAATGTAAGTTCTAGGCCCCCACCCCGTACCCACTAAACGGGAAGCGCAGAGTGAGGCCCACAGTCTGCATTGTAACAAGTCCTCCACCTATTAGCAGAAGCTGGAGTTTGAGAACTAACGTTCCAGGGGAATGGTGGCTGTTGTTTAGACCCTTGTAATAACATCCCAATAATATTAACAAAGACTGATCATGGTATAGAGATGTAGAAATAACTTTTTAGTCATGCATAAAATATAGGCATCCCTAATTAAAACCAGTCCTTGTTTTGTCTTGTACCCGCAGTAGAGCTGCTCTTCTAGCCCTTGGTTCTGTGTGAGTAGAAACTCCAGTTGTGGGAAAGTGGCAAAGAAACCAAACCAGAATTTGGAATTGCTTCACCATTTTACCATCTTTGCAAAAGTAAACAAGAATGCCTTGTAATTCTACCACTGTCTTCCACATGTGAAATTTCCTGATTTCATAGGAACCTTGGGAAACATCTGAACTAATGAGCAATTTTAGGGACTATTAGTTCTGTGTATAGGGTGCCTCTCTGATTGTCCAGTTTCTCACAGCTGCCTTTCTGGCTCGTGCCTCGTTCAGAGATGTGCTCCATTGATCATGTCTGCTGTGTGATTAGGAGACCTTTGGTATGTTTGGGGAATGAAGCCTATGAGGCTAACCTTCGGCTCTGGGGGAACAGGCCCAAGTAACATGTCCCTCCAAGTTTGCTGGTGGGCACATTTGGTCCCATGGTGCTCGATGAGAACCTGCATGGGAGTGACACCCTTTCTTCCTCTGCTTTTGTGATACCACGATTTTGGAGTCTGTCTGCAGGCTCAGTAGCCTCATTATGTTGAAGGTAGGCCAAGAAACGTCCTAATGAGTATAAAACTTTCATGTATAAGTTTTCTTGAGGGCAGGGGATTTATTTCATCATATGTCACCATGATGATGATGGGCCTTTTAACTGTGGAGGGTCTGCAAGTGTCAGAGTACCTTCTACCAGACCAGATTCCCAGTGAATCAGTCTGTGGTGTGGTGGGCAGGTGTGTGTTAATAAAAATTTATTGGGGCGCCTGGGTGGCTCAGTTAGTTCAGCATCTGACTTCGGCTCAGGTCATGATCTCACAGCTCATGAGTTTGAGCCCTTCATCGGGCTCTGTGCTGACAGCATGGAGCCTGCTTGGGATTCTTTCTTCCTGTCTCTCTGCCCCTCCCTGGCTCACATTCTCTCCCTCCCTCCCTCCCCCCGCCCTCAAAAATAAATGAACGTTAAAAAAAAAAAAAAAAGAAATGATAAAATTAGGGACTTTTTAGAGAGGCTTCACACTGTTGATTTTTAAGTAACAAGAATTTGGGGCGCCTGGGTGGCTCAGTTGGTTGAGCGTCCGACTTTGGCTCAGGTCATGTTCTCACAGCTCGTGAGTTCAAGCCCTGCGTCGGGCTCTGTGCTGACAGCTCAGAGCCTGGAGCCTGCTTCGGATTCTGTGACTCCTTCTCTCTCTGCCCCTCTGCCTCTCACGCTCTGTCTCTCTCTGTCCCTCTCTCAAAAATAAATAAACATTAAAAAAACAAAAAAAAAATAGTAAAGTAACAAGAATTTTTTTTTAATGAAATTTATTGACAAATTGGTTTCCATACAACACCCAGTGCTCATCCCAAAAGGTGCCCTCCTCAATACCCATCACCCACCCTCTCAAGTAACAAGAATTTAAAAGTATTCAATTTGCAACAAATGCAAACATTATATGCATAATTGGGGTCGCAGAAAATTTGATATACCAGTATCTTTGACCTCTCCTTGGTGAACAATTTTATATAGAGGTTGTATGTTGAATTCTCTGCCTGCCCTCCCCTGCTGCTTCATTTGTTTTCTTATGGTAATTTTTTCCCACTTCCAAATTTGGGTGGAGGAACACAGTGAATTAACTTTAAGTGTGACCCTACTTTAGTTGGCTCAAAATGTTAAGATGCTGAAATTAAAGTGTGTATTTGTGACATGAAACAGGCCTTGGAAATACTGGATGAGGGAGTTCTCCCACTCCTTGGGATAGGAAGTAGAGGGAAGGATTTTGGCTTTCGCAAAGCTCAAGATATTTGTGTGAAATCACTTTGGAAAGTCCTTACCTAAGATAATCCATAAGGATTGAGTTGTCATTGTCACCGGCCCCAGTTTACCTTTCCTTGGAAAGTCCCGAGGACAAATAAAGGGTCCTGTAATAGAGGTAGGGTGTGACCCGGAGCCTTGTGGAGAAAAAGAGGTCCTAAGAATAGCCTTCTGTTCAATTTACTAAACTCTCATCTACTCTGTCTCTGTGGCCTACCTAATTAATTAAGACTTAGGAAAGTGCTTTTTCAGCTTTGAAACACTCCCACCTTTTACGGTATCTGACTTGTTTATGGCATCTACTCAGAAGGAATATCTCCATATGCATGAAGAGCAGCTTAATACAATGGCTAAGAATGAGTTTTAAATCCAGACTAAACGGGTCAGAATCCTGGCTTCACCACTTATTAGTTCTATGACCTTGGGTAAACTATTTATACGAGCTGTGCCTCTGTATTCTCATCTGTAAAATGGAAATAAAACTAGGAGTTTGGGGGAAGAATTAAACTTGCTTATACATGCAAAGCACTTAGGTGCCTAGCATATGATACATGCTTAATAAATATTAGTCATTATCATTAGTTGTAATTGCAATTTCTCTTAACAATCAAGACCCTGGGGCACCTGGGTGGCTCAGTCAGTTAAGCCTCTGACTCTTTAAAAAAAATTTTTTTTTCAACGTTTATTTATTTTTTGCGACAGAGAGAGACAGAGCATGAACGGGGGAGGGGCAGAGAGAGAGGGAGACACAGAATCGGAAACAGGCTCCAGGCTCTGAGCCATCAGCCCAGAGCCTGACGCGGGGCTCGAACTCACGGACCGCGAGATCGTGACCTGGCTGAAGTCGGACGCTTAACCGACTGCGCCACCCAGGCGCCCCAAGCCTCTGACTCTTGATTTCCGCGCCGGTCCTGGTCTCACGATTCATAATGGGTCCGCTGACAGCCTGCTTGGGATTCTCTTTCTCTCTGTGTCCTTCCTGCTTGCTCTCTCGCTCTCTCCTGTGCGCGTGTGTTTTCTCAAAATAAGTAAATAAACTTCAAAAAAAAAAGTAGGAAAAAGTCAAGTTACCCATCCATTCCTAGCATCCCCATAGCCCCTAAAACAGACACACTGTCACTTGCTACTTTCAGTTTCCACCTAATAAAGCATGGGCGTTGATTGTTCTAAGACAAATAAAGAGCCACCGAGTTTTTTTTAAGGTTTATTTATTTTTGAGAGAGTGCGAGCAGGGGAGGTACAGAAAGAGAGGGGGACAGAGGAGCTGAAGCTGGCTCCGTGCTGACAGCAGAGAACCTGATGCAGGGCTCAAACTCACACATCGTTAGATCATGACCTGAGCCACCCGGGTGCCCCCAGAGCCGCATGATTTTTAATTACCACGTACTGTTTTTTTTATATGGGTATTTCTTGGTCTACTTTAACACTTTAAATGAGCATCTTTGTATCTATTTCTTTTTTCATTTTGCCCAGCTATCATTAGATTAATCCTTAGAAATGGAATTACTGATTGAAGTATATGCTTTCAATACTGATTGAAAGTATATGCACTTAAAATTTTTTGATATAAATTTGATACAAGTGTTCAACGAAAAGTTCTGTTTGGGGGTGCCTGGCTGGCTCAGTCAGTTGAGCATCCGACTCTTGATTTCAGCTCTGGTCATGATCCCAGGGTTGTGGGATCAAGCCCTGTGTTGGACTCCTTGCTGGCCATGGTGCCTGCCTGAGATTCTCTCTCCTTCTCTCCCTCTCCCCTGCTTTCTCTCTCTCCAGAAATAAAATAAATTCTGTTTGGTTGTTTCCATGTCTTTTAACTTAATTTTTTTTAAGTAAGCTCTAGGCCCAACACGGGACTTCACCTTACAACCCTGAGATCAGTAGTCCACACGCTCCGCCGATGGAGCCAGCCAGGTGCCCCTGATTGTTTCCATGTTTTGCTGTTTTGGGAACCCTGGGTCTGCTGCCTCATTTTATTCTTTTAAGCTTTTATTTAATTTCCGGTTAGTTAACGTACAGTGTATGTAGTATTAGTTTCAGGTGCATAATATAGTGATTCAGCGTTTCCATACAGTGTCCTCTGCTCATCACAAGTGTGCTCCTTAATCCCCTCACCTATTTAACCCGTGCCCCTACCCACCTTCCCTCTGGTGCCATCAGTGTGTTCTCTACAGCTACGAGTCTGTCTGTTGGTTTCTCTTTTTCCTTTTGCTCATTTGTTTGTTTGTTTGGTCTTTTTTTTTTTTCTCCTGTTGATTACCTTTTTTTTTGTTTGTTCGTTTGTTCTGTTTTTAAATTCAAGTTAGTTAACATACAGTGTAGTATTGGTTTCAGGACTAGAACCCAGTGATTCATCACTTACATAGAACAGCCAGTACTCATCCCAACAGATGCCTTCCTTAATACCCTTCACCCATTTAGCCCATTCCCCCCAGCAACCCTCAGTTTGTTCTCTGTATTTGACTCTCTTAAGGTTTGCCTCTTTCTCTGTCTTTATCTTATTTTTCCTTCCCTTCCTCTGTGTTCATCTGCTGTGTTTCTTAAATTCCGCATATGAGTGAAATCATATGACACTCGCTTTCTCTGACTTATTTCGCTTAGCAAATAATACACTCTGGTTCCATCCACGTTGTTGCAAATGGCAAGATTTCATTCATTTTGGTCACCAGGTACTATTCCATTGTGTGTGTGTGTGTGTGTGTGTGTGTGTGTGTGTGTGTGTGTGTGTACACACACACACACACACCCCATATCTTCTTTATTTGTCATTCTCTTACTGACTTATTTTGCTTAGCATCATACTCTCTAGCTCCATCCATTTCGTTGCAAATGGTGCTGCTTTACTTTATACACTTGATTTTAAAAGCCAGGATTTCCAGGTTTTCACATCCAAACCCAGATTTTAGTCTGGTAGGTTTTTTAAGCTTTTCCCAACTTTTTCATAGTATTTATGAGTTCCAAGGTAAGGGTAAGAACTTGAAGCTTTGTTTGATATTTCACAAATTAAATAATTTGGGGACAATACTAACATTTCAACTAGACCGTTGTATTAGTTAGGTTTTCTCGTTGGTCTAGGAGGCTTCCTCCCGGGAAGGCAAAAAGTTTTTACCCCAGAAATCACAAGACTCTGTGAAGGACAATAGCCCCCTTAGTCATGATACCTGGGGGGTAGGAGGGTAGCAAGAGCGAACTCATGCAATACCTCAGCCAATATGACCTCAGTCTGTGCTGCCGATTGACAGGAGAATCATTCCTAGAGAAGACTCATTTCTGTGGTCAGATCCTGTCTGGATTGGTGTCTGTTCTATTAGAAAAGTATTCAGAATAGCTGATGCCACATCATACTCTGAGATGCCCACTCCATATTCTGAGAATTGGTACCTTCTCGTTACATGGTAAGTTACTCTTAAGTTGGATCCCAAGAAGACCATCACTTACTCTGCCTTTTCAACCTTGAGACTTTGTCATCAACACCGTGTCCCCAAAAACCCTTTGCTGAAGGGGAAGGCACCTCTGTCTCCTGGAATGGGAGCACCTCCGCTGCCATGAGGTTAATACACTGTTGGGATTCCTTCTGCTGATGATTTTTGTCTTTTTTTAAGGGACCCTGCAGCTTTAACATTTTTTTTTCTTGAATATTAGTATTTACTGACACCTGGGTACATATGTACATATTTACGTATGTATTGAGACAGATTTCTTTGGTCTTAAGCAAACTAAAGCAAACTTACTCTGGCATGCAGAGTAAGAGGTTGGGAGAACTAGCAGTTGTTACATAAATGCAGAAAGGGCTCAGAAAAATCATGCTCCTGTGTGACATTTGTTATCCATAAGGTTTTCTAGCATAAGGCACATTTCTGTTGTTCCAAAGTTTGGTCAGCAAAGCTCACAGATCCAGCCTGGAGGGCCTTCATAGCCACTCTTGGTACCGCGGCCTACATCTTCACTGGAATGTCTTCACACTGCGCCTGAAATTTCGCCCCCATTTGTGCTAGTGAAACCCACAGTTAGAGGCCTAGAGGCCACTATGCTAACAAATGCGAACTGCGTGCCTCCCTTTTTACCTGTGTTGGGTAACAGCAGTTATTGTATATTTTAAGTTGCATCCAGGAACTAGCCTGTATATATACTCCTTGATCTGTTACTTTCTTTCCTTTGTTATGTCTATTAAGCTTATTAAAGGGATGGGCAGGAGAGTCAACATTTATTGAGCACCTACTAGGTGCCAGGCACTGTGCTGTGTGCTTCAGATGTATTATTTAATACTCAAAACAGCCTTATGAGATAGGTACTCTCATCCCTCATTTCAGGTAAGCAAACTAAGTAACTTTCCTCTAATTCAGGTTTCTCTGCTTTAATTATAAAAGACGTATAAATTGATAGTGATATTGTAATAGTCGATGTAGCTATTGATGGTAGCTACACTTGTGTTGAACTTAGCATAGAGTATAAACTTGTGGAATCACTATGTTGTAACATTGTGTGTCAACTATACAAAAAAAAATGTGTAAATTGATGATGGTTTTCTGTCAGACCTGCAAACCAGTTTTGTCTCCGCCTTTCCCTTATGTTTTATGGTATTGGTTCCCCTTTTGTGACTCTTCCAGGGAATGGTCATATATAGACAACCTCCCTACCGCTTGTGAGACCCTGAATCCTGATGATGGTGTTATTGACTTTCCTAGGGTCCTATCCTTCCCCTAAAGCTGGGGCAACTCTGGTCGTGTACAAGGACCTGCTGGTGCTGTTTGGTGGCTGGACGCGGCCAAGCCCTTATCCCCTACACCAACCAGAGAGATTCTTTGATGAAATACATACTTACTCACCCTCTAAAAACTGGTAAGCCACAAAGATAAGATTCTTCCAATCTGGAATAAAAGATTTTAGATAAATGGATTCCTGGGGTGCCTGGGTGGCTCCGTCAGTTAAGCGTCTGACTCTTGATTTCAGCTCAGGTCATGATCTTGCCATCCTGAGATCAAGCCCCTCCTTGGGCTCCACTCTGGGCTCCTCACTGGGCATGGAGCCTGCTTAGGATTCTCTTTCTCCTTCTGCCCCTCCGCTGCTTGTGCTCACTCTCTCTCTCTCAAAATAAATTAAAAAAAAAATATATATATATATATATATATACACACATATATATACACACACACACACATATTTATATATACATACATATATGAATAAATGAATCTTTCTGTGACCAGGAATCTCTTTGAGAATTTGGTAAAAGCTTGGACTCTTTTCCAGGAAAAAAATTTACGTATGCATAGATTTTGCTGACAGTTTCAGAGAGTTTACAGGACCCCCTGAAAACCTAAAGCTAAGGGGTGTCCGGCTGGCTCAGTCGGTAAGAGCATGTGACTCTTGATCTCCAGGTCGTGAGTTCAGGCTGATAGAGCTTATGTTTTTAAAAGAGTTTTGTTGTTGTTGCTGTTGTTGTTAAGTTTAGAGAAAAGGTTAAAAATTTTTTGAAAGAAAAAGAAACTAAAGCTATGAACCTTTATTCCCAAGAGAAAAAGTGGAAGAGATTTATTCCTCTTCCTAGAGAAATGAATGTGCCAGTTGGAGAATAGGTCTGGCTGCTGAGTCCCCAGGTGTGCCGTGGATTCAGATGATTCATTGTTGTCCCCAAGACTGACTCCTGACTCTTTTTCCTTTGTTCTTGGAACAGACTACTTAGTACAGGGCTCTCAGTAGCTGCAGCTGATCGGGACTGTAGAAGGAAGTACAGGTGATGCTCCTTTAGCACGCTAGCCTGGAGCGGCGAAGAGCCACGATGGCTTCCCTGGTCCTCTCTCCACTCTACCTCCAAGCCATACACACTGAGAACTTGAAAGTGAATATAGCTTCAGCAGGTTTATAAGAAGGGCATAAATACCTTCTGCCATCCTCCATTTATTATCCTACCAGTAGCTCTGCTGAGGGTGATAGAATCGTCCCGTCAAGTGGATACTGACTTACTGCTGCCACCTGAAACACACACGACCAGGTGGTGCTGACTTCTTGGCTTCTTTCTGTCTTTTTATATTAGGTGGAACTGCATTGTGACGACCCACGGGCCACCTCCCATGGCTGGCCATTCCTCCTGTGTGATAGATGATAAAATGATTGTCTTTGGTGGCTCCTTAGGATCCCGGCAAATGTAAGTATATTTGGTTTGCTGACTATCAACCTGAAGGTAAATACTCCTGGGAATAACAGGTCAGAGGCGTGAACTAGTCAGGTTAGTATTCCTGAGCATGGTTCTAATTAATCCAAGCACGTGTTGCTTCCTAGCATTCCAGTTGTTGATCCCCTCATCATAGCGCAATACATTGGAAACCTTCCTCCATAAAGTCAGAGCCGTGTAGGATCTTTTTATTTGGTATGTGGTTCATTCGGTGGGATCACATTCTGAGATAGCCTCCACCTTGTCTGTTTCCACCTGTGCTCACGGAAGGCTGCTGTCCGAGAAGCACAGGGTGCTTTTACCTGCTCTCCTTTGTGAGCCAGCCTGTGCCCTTTTGGGCTTCAGCGGAGAGAGCTAGATTGACAGGACAGGTGAAAATGGTTCCTTCTCCAGACAGGATGGTTTGGGGGAGTGGGTAGGAGCAAGAAATCTGTCAGGTCTGATACACCCACTGTCCTCATCATCTCTGGCCGTGACTCAGCAGCTCAGGCCAACGTCAAGAGCCAGAGCCATCCATCTGAATCCCTCTTTATCTGGTTTGGTGGGAGCTGCAGTAGTGGTCATTTTCCCTGTGCTCTGAAAGGCAGGTTGATGGGCTGTCAGCAGTAAAACCATTCCAGACCCAACCCTGTTCCCTGTCAGGCAGCGTACCCCACATCTTCCTGTTTTAAAACAGTTGAGACACCGTGAGCTGCCCTTCAGCTGAGACAGTTTAGGGCTTTACGGTATGAGAGTTCTTATTCCGTGTTTCTCTATGTGAATAAACGACCTTAGCAAGATGACTGTAAAATAGAGACTGCCTTTCAGGAGTCTGTCCTTGCTGTACTGGTCCCTTGGGGGTTGGGGATGCCAGTTTGTCCTTGATAAAACTGCAGATCTCATTAGCCACGGTGAAATTAATTTGTATAGCCAGAATTGACAAATCTTTATCTCCTAGACAATCATAGAGCTACTTTTTGCATCAGTTTTTTTCTCTTCCTTGTGGCTTTTGCTTTTGAAAGACTGTATCTTGACCAGTAGCTGTTGCCAACTAAACTTCCAACGAAAATTCATTCTTACTTTAGATACTAGTATGTCGCTGTAGGTTTGACTCAAAAGAGGACTTACGGGTCAGTGGGAAGAACAAAGGTTTGAAGTTCTTGAGGTGGGTTCCAGGGAAAGAAGGGGAAGAAAAATATAATTTAAGATGGCATCAGCATGGCACTTTGCTAGGCATCTTTATAAATGTGACTTCAAGGGGCACCTGGCTGGCTCAGTTGGTAGAGCATGCAACTTTTGATCTCAGGGTTGTGATTTCAGGCCCCATGTTCAGCATGGAGCCTACTTAAAAATAATAATAAATAAAATATCAATGTAACTTCATTTATATCAGCTCTGGGGTCCCTGGTGGCTCCTGACTCCTTCATTCTCCTGTCCTTATCTTATAGGAGCAACGATGTCTGGGTCCTTGACCTCGAGCAGTGGGCGTGGTCCAAGCCGAACATCTCCGGCCCCAGTCCTCATCCTCGAGGTGGCCAATCTCAGGTGCTCAGGAATTAAAATAACTATTCAGCAAACACTGTAGCATCTTCCTGTTAGGATGGGAAAGGGAGGAGGGAGTCAGGTAAGATGCCAACATGCATAAGCCAAAGAGACTTTGTCGTTCTTTTTTGCTGGTATTTATTTTTCAACTTCTAATGGGTTGTATTAATTTTTAGTGGCTTTATATTATGCCTCTCCCCAAAGCATTTACTTTGCTATTTCATTTCTCAAAAGAGAACCCTGCATTTTATGTGGTTGGTATGCTCATTTTAATGTTTGATCAACAAAGGATATATCCATTCAGGTGAATCATCAGTAATTTGCCCCCAGACATCAGAATTAACATGGTTTGGGGAGACTGGAGAGCTTATGATGACTAGAATACTCTCATTTGGGATCTGGGTAGGCTGTTTTCATATACCACTGATGCGTAGGAGGTCAGGTGCCTGTGTCTTTGTAGTTTTATTTTAAATGTCTTCCTCTCCCCAGATTGTCATAGATGATGCAACTATCTTAATCCTTGGAGGGTGTGGCGGTCCCAACGCTGTGAGTATTGCTGGTGTGGCATATTCCAATGCACACGTTGCTAAGTGTTCGAAACTTGTTTCCCTGTGTCACCTTGTAAGCAGTGATAAGACCATTTCCACATTTGTACTTAGAGAATACGTTTTCACTTTGGGTATATATATAACCTTTGTATTTTCTGGCTGAGATCTGCTTTTTGTTTTTGTTTTTTGGAGGGGGGAGAGGTGCTTTTAATCAGAGATGTTCGTCTCTTAAATATTTGTATATTCTCCCTACTCCTACTTCCTCTTTTAGGCTGTAATGGGCTGTCATGTTTCTAGGAGGAGTGGGACAGAAAAACAGTTTACATGGAATTTATTTAAGAATGCAGATTCAGAAAGTTATGGATAGGTATTATTTACGCCACCTACGCATGCGCTGTACCACAGGCAAAATTTAGAACCACTTAAAATTCATTCGTAGGTCACAAGCACAATTTCATATTTCCAGGCCAGTGGTGGTATATGAATAAATGAAGGGGCATGAATGAATGACTAACCAAAAATTTTGCTCTTCTGAAGAGCCCACACACTCTCTAGACCAAACAGCATGGCTTTGAGATTCCAACTATGTGTGTATGTTTTGTAACCTATACCACACCTGAGCCCTCCTGTCGGTCCTTCTCTTACAGCTCTTCAAGGATGCTTGGTTGTTGCACATGCATTCAGGCCCCTGGGCCTGGCAGCCACTCAAGGTAGAAAATGAAGATCATGGGGCTCCAGAACTGTGGTGCCATCCAGCTTGCCGGGTGAGCAGAGGACTGACAGGCCAGTGAGAGAGGACGTCCTAACTGTGGGGCCAAATTAGCTCGTCAGACTTCCAAGCAAATTTGTATAGAAATGAAAAACACCTTGACATCATAAAAGAAGTGGGCATTAACCATAACTCCTTGGGCATTGCTCATATATGAACCTTTAGATGAGAAACCTGTGTGGGCCCCACTGATCCTTTTTTTTTTTTTCTTTTAAGTGTATTTAGTTATGTAATCTCAACACCCAACGTGGGGCTCGAACTCACAACCTCAAGATCAAGAGTAGCACATTCTCCTGACTGACCTAGCCAGGCGCTCCCCACCCCACCCCATATACCCCACTGATCCTTTTAGTGCTAGCTTTTTTTTTTTTTTTTTTTTAATATTTATTTATTTTTGAGACAGAGAGAGACAGAGCATGAACGGGGGAGGGTCAGAGAGAGGGAGACACAGAATCTGAAACAGGCTCCAGGCTCTGAGCTGTCAGCACGGAGCCCGACGCGGGGCTCGAACCCATGGACCATGAGATCATGACCTGAGCCGAAGTCAGCCGCTTAACCGACTGAGCCACCCAGGCGCCCCTAGTGCTAGCTTTTTAAGCATCTCTTTGTCTATGAACCTTTCTTCAGGGTCCCCAAACCAAAACTGATTCCTCCCTCCACCCCTCCCCTGTCCTGTACATACAACTCTAATGGTAACACCTGTCACGCTGCAGCAAAAATTATCCCCGTGTCTATCTCCCCTTCTAGCCTAGAAGGCAGGCTCCATTATTTTCATCTCAGTGTCTCAGGTACCTACAAAATGCCTGGCCTCCCCAGATGCTCATGATCAAATGTTTGCCGTTTAGACGAATGGTCAGAACTGAGCACAGGTCTTTTGTCTTCCAGGTGGGGCAGTGTGTGGTGGTCTTCAGTCAGGCTCCTAGCGGGAGAGCCCCACTCAGCCCAAGTTTGAACTCTCGCCCATCACCTATCAGCGCCACTCCTCCAGCCCTGGTTCCCGAAACCCGAGAGTACCGCTCTCAGTCTCCAGTAAGGAGTATGGATGAAGCTCCTTGTGTTAACGGCCGCTGGGGAACACTGAGGCCCAGAGCTCAAAGGCAGACCCCCTCAAGTTCCCGGGAAGGGAGCCTGTCCCCAGCCAGAGGAGATGGCTCCCCCATCCTCAATGGTGGGAATTTGTCTCCAGGAACAGCAGTGATTGGTGGCTCTTCCTTGGACAGCCCTGTGCAGGCCGTGTCTCCTAGCACTCCATCTACCACTGACGGATATGACCTCAAAATGGGACTTTCTTTGGCCCCCCGACGAGGGTCACTACCAGATCAGAAAGATCTGAGGTTAGGATCAATAGATCTGAATTGGGATCTGAAACCCACTTCGAGTAGCAATCATATGGATGGTGTGGACAACAGGACAGTTGGGGGAAGCACGAGACACCCTCCCGAACAGACGAATGGTGTGCATACCCCACCACACGTGGCCAGCGCCCTTGCAGGGGCTGTCTCCCCAGGTGCCCTGCGTCGGAGCCTAGAAGCCATCAAAGCAATGTCATCCAGAGGCCCCTCAGCGTCCACAGCACTCAGTCCTCCTCTGGGGTCTTCTCCAGGCTCCCCCGGAAGCCAGAACCCGAGCAGTGGAGAAACAGTGCCCGTCCCTCGCCCAGGGCCTGCCCAAGGGGATGGGCATTCCTTACCTCCCATTGCCCGCCGCCTGGGCCACCACCCTCCGCAGTCCCTGAATGTGGGCAAACCTTTGTACCAGAGTATGAACTGCAAGCCCATGCAGATGTACGTGCTAGACATTAAAGACACCAAGGAGAAGGGGCGGGTCAAATGGAAAGTATTTAATAGCAGTTCTGTGGTCGGACCTCCTGAAACCAGCCTGCACACAGTGGTACAAGGCAGGGGCGAACTCATCATATTTGGAGGACTCATGGACAAGAAACAGAATGTGAAGTACTATCCAAAAACAAACGCCTTGTACTTTGTGCGAGCAAAGAGATAATATGTTCTAAACCCCCTTCCCTTTCTGTGGCTTTTAATTTTCCAGTGTGCAAGCATTTGGACTGCGAGTTGGGAAAACAAAGGACAGAATTACCCCATAAACCAAACCCCCAGTTCCCAGCCTCACTCACTGCAGGCTGGGGTCAAACCTCCATTACGAAAAAAATTATATATAAATATATAAATATATATTATATAGCCAACTGTGTTTACAGAGAGGGAGAGGTCTCCGTCCTGGTTCAGATCAAATTGTTGCTGTGTTTTAGCAGAGGCTCGGCTGCCTTTTTCTACATTGCTGGTAACTAGACCAAGAATTTAGGGAACAGACTAATGTCAGAACGTGACCTAAGGCAACTGAAGAGCCCCCATAAGTCCTTACGTGGCCTTCTTGGAGTTAGAGAAAGAGCGTGTGTAAGGTGCACAGGTGGAGGCTCCAGACCCACGAGCTCCAGGAGCTGGCAGGGGCAAAGGAGCCTGTAGAGAACTGTTCCTCCCTTCCCTTGAAAAGCACAGAGGACCCGAGCGGTAATGCCCTCTGCCTGGCCCCGTTCTGCCCTCGTGACTGAGGAAGGTTACCCAGCCGGGAATTCTTTTCCACGTGTGTGTGCCAGGATCACCGTGAGACGATGTTTATGCAGACACGCCTGTCTACCTCGTGTCCACTGGTCTTTTGCGTGCTCCCTCTGTGTCTCAGAAAAAACATTTTGGTGTCTGATTTTGGAATTTTCTGACAATCGTATTTGATTGCAAGTTGCCAAAAACCACATTTGTTCCCTTAAAACTTGATCCTCAGAGGCTGCCTTTTTCTTTTCTTTTTTTTGGGGGGGGGGGCATATGTGGATTTTTTTTTTTTTTAAGCCCTAAAAGCTTTCTCATTTTCTGTTTCTCTTACAAAGCTAAGGTGCCCAGGGAAATCTCTTAGAGATATTTCTTTTCTGGAACCCTTTCTCTGGGATCACTTAGGAGGCTGGTAGGGAATTCCAAGATGCCAGTATCATGAGAAATCCTTGAAGCATCAAAAAATACCGTTTTTTCCCTTTGGGGCTTGTTTTTACTTCCAGAGCACATGGGGCCCACCCGTCCATATTCATGCAATGTGGAAATTGATCCTGGAAGGAAATCCTAGTGATAGCTCCTTCTAGAAATGATTTTTGCCCTTGTCGTGACATGCGTTTTTCTGCCTGGCTGTTGAGTGGTGGTTGGGTTGAGCATCGTGTGCTTAGCGTCTTTGCAAGGCTGACCTCGGGAGCAGCCCCTCCTTTGTGATTGTGCTGTTCACGTATGACACAAATAAGGTTTGGGTTTTTATTTCACGCCATTTCTGAGATAAAGTGCAACCAACTGGAGCATGTCTTTGGTTGACATAGGAAGTTACAAGTTTACCAATCTTCTTGGAAGTTACCAGTCTCTAAACCATGGGCGTAGGAGGACGTAGGAGATGTTAGAATAAAGTCAAATGTCACCACTTAAATGTGGATTCTTGGTGATTTCTCATCAGTGCAAAGAGGATTTTTACTTTGCCCTTAGGATTTGAATTTCAAAACATTGCATTTCCCATCTTTCACACTCCCCTTTTTCTTGTTCGCATTTCCCAAGCACAAGCCTGCTACAGCTGGCCCTGGGTCCTGGCTCTCGGCCAGCACTTAGCAGTCTGTCCGATAAGTGTGTTTTCTCCTATTACATCATGTTGAATTCTTTCCCCTGGCCATTAGCTTTTACACTGTGGTCTCGGTGGGAAAGCCCCTGTGGTGCCAAGCGCAGGAAGGGGCCAGCTCGCAGGGAGAGGTCTGTGTTCCAGAAACTGTTCCATGTGCTCCCTTAGATGAGGAAACCACCAAGCCTACTTGCTGTGGTGTGCACCTACTCACAGCTCAGCGCTTAGCTTTCCAGACTCCTCGCTCTTGGGCTGTTGCCGGTCCTTCTTTGGCAAAGACTGTTAGACCACGTGGGGTCCTTATTCACAAGATCAAGCAGCCTGTGAGATTAGATACTACACTGTTGCCATTGCTGAACCTTGTTTATGACGTTGCACTTGCGCATGGACAGCATCTCCTAACTCAGTTCCTATTGAAATATAAGGTATTTGGAAGCCTGAAAGTTCAGACTCTCAACTTGGTGATCATTCCCTTTGTCCTGTGGCCTCCCTAAGCCAGCTGTTAGCTTGTGGATTCCCTCCGTTTTCCCCAAACAGGGAGGCCGTGGAGATGATGATGCTCTTAGAAAGTAACCAGCTCCTCGGCACTCCGTGGCATCCAGTATTGTCTACACCGCTCCGAACCAGGCTGTTGACAGCTCCTTAAGAAAAATCTGCCTCATCCGCACCCGGTGGTGTTGGTCTCGGTGGCTCCTGGGCACTGTGGGCAGATACCTTAGGAGAGCGACTCGACACAGTCAAGGCGATTGTGTCCTCAGGCCCTTGTGAAGCCGCACGCGCGCGCGCTGGGACTCCAGGCGTCTCGGCTGCGGAGAGCATTCTGCCAGCCCCCCGGGGGTGCTTCCGCCAGGTCACGTCTAACCACAACTCTGGTTTTTGACATGACGCCAGTTTTGTCTTAAAATTCACTGAGAAAAAGGAGACGATTTCTTAAGCCTTCAGGACCACCTAAATTAGCAACTATTTATCAGTATTTAAGTATTTAAAATACATTTTGTTTCTACTTGAAGCTTTAACCCCTTCCATTCCTGCAAGTGTGCCTTTGTGAGCCCCATGTCCTGTCCGCTTCATCGGCCACCCTGCTGAGACTCTCACGTGAGAGTCTTGGTGTCTTCCTTTCCTCTTGGACGGAGCTTCCCTTTCCTCACTTTACAGGCTGGGCAGCAGAGAGGGTTCTGTGTTTGCGTTCACATTTCTACTAACGTGGATGGTGGGCTGCATAAACACCCCTTCATCCCCCCCAAATAGTATATTTTAGGAGCACAAATGAGGTGTTGAAACAAGCTTAAATTTAGTTGTAATACTAGGCTCACTCTCCTTCCGGCCTTCTACGGATTGATCTGATTTTAATGTTTGAGTTCTGTATCAAGAGCTAAAACCATGAACTATCCTAGGAACTGTGTTGGAACTCTTTAGAGAAAAGAAGAAGAGGAGGATGAAAGAAAACCAGCTTGAGAAGTCTTGACTTTGGAGAACAGAAAGCCACCAGCTGTTGGAGAACAGAGGGATACTTCCTGTCCTCTGACTTTATCTTTCTGTTTCCGTCTGCTTTGCTCTTTCCTTCCCCGTAAAAGTGATGTTCCTGGTGGGTTTGTCCGTCTGTCCTTGTCCTTGTGGTGATCCTGGCATGGTGATGTGCTCTGCTTTGCGTTGTCTGTGCTCTCTTACCAGTGCACGAGTCAGTGGGGAGGATCTGAATACCCCCAGGGGCAAGGAAGCCGAACTCTGAGGCCTGCATCCCGTGCAGCCTCCCCGCGAAGTGCAGAAGGCATGTTCTGCACGGTCAGCAGTAAGTGGCTCCCTCTCACTCTGTCCCTTGTCAAATGAGAGCAACCCCTAGGTGTTAACTCCACCCCTGCTCTCTTTCCTTCGCTCTGCTCCCCTCCCGCCAACCAGGGTACATGTCAGCGCACACCCATCGTGCCCTGGCGAAGCTGGTGCTGTGAGTGAGGTTTCCCTGCAACTCAGGGGTCCCAGGTGGCTTCCCCTGAGATGGTCATCTTAGGCACGTAACAGTGTAGGAATGAAAAGTGGACTTCACTAATATCTAAATCTCTGTCTGTTTCACTTTTTGTTAAGGTTTTCCCTGATGACTTTTTAGCAATTTAACAAATAAAACAAAATGGACAGAATGGTCTTAACTGTTTTATTAGTAGAAAAGAAAGAAGAAAGAAAGCTGTAGTAGCAAGCAGTTGAGGTTGGAGACGGAAGTTGAAAGCAAGGTAGTTGGGAGACTCCCTCCTCCTCTGGGAGGGGTGTGTTTTGGGGTTGAGGTGGAGAGCTGCCCTTCCCCAGGGACAGCTCCATTTAACAGTGACGTGGCTCCCTCAGTCCTGCTTGAAGGACTTGGTGTTTCAGAGCCTCAGTTACTACCCTGTGGTGCACACCTAAGAGAGGTGATCGGCTTGGAGCGGAGGCCCCGGGGGCCAGCACAACAGCCACCCCGTCACTGGCCTCCTGGGCAAGACGAGGACACGGAGCCCTTGGATCTTGGGACATAATCGCAGATGGTGGTGAGAAGCAGGCCTGCGGCTCTAGAGGCCTCTGACCTGATCTCGCCTTCCCCCTGTTAGTACTTCCCCTTGGATACAGGTTTCCTCATCTGTAATTTTAGTTGTTTTCATCTGAAAGGATCGTGAGGGTGAACCGAAGTTGAATACGAAAGCACTAGCACAGGCCCTGGCACACGGCGAGAGCTCGTTAGGTGGTGGGTAGTGTTTGTAATTAACCCTTGAGAAAAATACAGGATCGTGAAGGAAAGGGTTGGGCTCGTCGTGTAAACCGTCACGAGCGTGCCCCTGCTGAGGATTATGCGTGTCTGTGGTCGTCCGGGTCATCTTTTAGATGTCACCGTGAGAACCTCTGGGGCTTTTGCCTCTCGGGAGCAGTAAGTAGCAGCTGCTGCCATCAATCAGGTCAGAACTGTCTCATCGTTTAATCTCCCTTCCGGACTTCATTCTGCGGTGTGCTCGTTGAATTCTGCCTCCGGCACGTGAGGTGTCCTTCTGCCTGGTTGCAAGGGCACAGTTAGTGGGCTCCCAGTTTGGAAGTGTCGATTAGGGACCGACGACACGAGTCTGCCCGGTTGTGTGGGGGCCTGGGAGGAGACAGGCACCACCAGGGCAGGGGGCTGCCCCAGTGCTGAAGCCACCTGCCAGATCCTCACACCCACGGGCCTTTGGGCCGAGCACCATCACGGGCTTTTCGTTCAGCGGTTACTGTACCAACTTCGTCCCAGGTTCAGGTGCTGTGGAGCTGCGGCTGTCATCCCGTCTGCACGGTTGTGTTTCCCAAGCTGTGGGGTGAACCTTCCACCTCTAACAGCAGGTGGTCTGATGCTGTCTGTTCCGTTTACCATACTTTAAGGCGGATAGCAAACTACAGCATGGTCTGGGGAAGGGCCCTGGGGTACAAATGGCCCAGCACCACGTGCTGGCTGCTACTGAATTGGCAAGGGGTAGCATGATTGTTCTGAATTCTGTCACAGTCGCCCTGCGGACGGGTTGGACTTGTCCCTGGTGGGTCTGTCGGGCTGAACAAGGTCCGGTGGGTAGAAGCCCTAGGGAAGAGATTTCAGCATCATTGGGAAATTCCTCCCAATGGCCAGAACTGTATGTATCAGGTAGAACCAGTTTGGCACCATTGGGGGAATTCAAGCACTGCCCGGGCAGTCTATGTATGGAATGTTGTGGAGGAGGCTGTGTTTGGTGGGTAGGGTGCTAGGGGTGACTGACTGGTGGTCCTGGGGAAGGAGGCAAACACCGGTGCCTGAGGAAGGCCCCCCGTGCCCAGTCTTCAGGATACGTCAGACCTGCACAGCCTCCCAGACCACATCCTAACTCAGTCTGTCCCTGCCAAGGGCCATGCTCCTACCCCCTGATGAGCATGTTTCTGCTCCAAAGATGACCTGAACTTGACAGCAGCCTGATCAGCCCCAGGTCAGAGGGTGTGTGGGAGCATAGAAGAGAGGACATGCCAACCTGGGGAGAAACCTTAATGTGGAGACGAACAGAGAAGATCCGTGACTCTCCCAAGGCCTGACCGGAGGTGGCGACCACTGCCTTCTCAACGCAGGCCTAGCACAAGACTCCCTCGCCACTCCCCTGGGTGTCTGCAGGCCAGAGGCCTTTGCACATTTGGGTGTAAATCTCAGCACCTAGCAGGGAAGGGGCAGCTCCACACTGCCCTCTCTCCTTCCCAGGCCTTGGCCACTCTTCTCCAGCTGGCTCTGTGGGTCGGCAGGAATCACTGACTCAGACTGGGAGGCCAAGGCATCGCACAGGTCGCTACCGTCAGCCAGCTCTGCAGCCCAAGGCTTTGCCTCGCATCACCCTCATCTGGGAGCCTCTGCAAAAAGCCAGCCTTTGAGCACCCTGTTGTCCAGCGGGACAGGAGGCATCACCTCAAAATCTTGCAGGCTGGCCTGCTTGTAACGCTGCCACGGGGGACCGGACCCTTGCTTCTCTATGCCTTGCCACCGCCCCCCACAACAAGGGAGCATCCCTAGCTTAGGTCTGCCTTCTGCTCTCAGTGGCCACAACTGTCCCCACGTGCCCACAATATACCACTGACAAAAGCAGCCAAGTGCTCTTGTGGATACTTTGTGAGGTAATGATGTCACCGTTGCTGGAGGTGCTCAAGCAGAGACTGATTAACTCTCACGGGAAGGGAAGGTAGAGCTGAGGTATGCATCCGGTCAAGACTGGGGCCAAGGGACCCCTCCGTGCCCTTTGCACTCAGAAAGGACTTCCTAGAGAGGCTGCAGGACAGGGACGAGGGCCGGCTTTGAACCAGAAAAGACCTTGGTTTCAAAAGCTGGCGCTGTCACTTTGGGCTGACACAAGTCATCTCACAACTCAAGAGCTGAGAGGGCACCTGGGGGTCCCTTGGTCCCACCTGAGCCTCAGTTTTGTCACTCAAATGGCGGTGATGCTGCTAGCCTCACAGATGAGCGGCCTAGCTGGATCCAGCAGTAACTTGGTCCACGGAGTGGGTGCGCTTCCCCAAAAGACCACTTGGGGGCACCCCGTGAAAGGCTTTGTGGCCTGGGCACTGCATCAGAGGCTGACTTCAGAGGGAAACTGAATGGGCTGGAGGAGAAAAATGCCCATTTCTCCCCTCCCACTGTTGGTAGAGCCTGGGTAGGGCCCCTTCCCTGGCCTCTGCCACATGTCTGAACACCGTCCCAGGCTGCCTTCCCCCCACGCCCCCCGCCCTCTCTGCCTCAGCCTCCAGCTATGGGAAAGCCAGTGTTGTCTCCACTGGGCTGGGCTGTGGGCCCAGGCCCTGTCAGCATGCACAAAGCTGAGCCGATGTTACAAGTCAATGCCTCAGAAGCCTGGCAGAGTGTGCCATTTCCCCACCGGGGAACCTGTCTGCCCCCGCCCACTGCAGGGAAGAGAAAGAGGGCTGAGGACCAGACCTTACCAGGCAGAACCCTGGAAGGAAGAAGGAAGCTGCTGCCCACCCATCAGCAAGGCCAGGAGAGCCCGGGACTGCCCTTCGGGGTCAGTCATTCTCGGCACACCTGAGCACACACTGACCCTCGAGGCACTGGGACTCAGATGGCTGAAAAGAGGCCTGCTCCTGGAGGAGCTCACAGCCTCATCACAAACCAGGGAGGCATCACACTGGGCTGAACAAAGATGACAAATCCTGAGCTTCAGAAGCCAAAGACAGTCCAGGTGTCGTACTAAAAAGATGCAAAGGAGGCAGAGTCAGAACTGTCTGTAACCAACGTAGCCAGTCAAGGGCAGGACAGTTGTTGGGAAGCCAGAGAGCGCTAACAGATGGGTTTCTCGTTGCCCCAGCCTCACCCCCACTGAAATGAGAATAGAGCCTTTCTTGGGGGATCCCAGGCCTGGCCTCTGGCAGTCAGTAATGCAGGGTGTTGGCGGGCCTCCAGGCCTCGCCCTGGGAAGACAGACTCACTGTGGTCCAGGAAAGGTGCAGAAGGGCTGTGGGAGGTCTGGCATATCCAGAGGGGCTGGTGTTTGGGGCTGAGGACAGTACAGAGTGGCCCATATGGATCTGTTGACCAGAGGTCATCCCCTCAGATGTAGCAGGGACAGCAGCTTATGAGCAGAATCTACAGCGGGAGGAGAGGCCTGCACAGCTGGGGCCATGGCGGACTGATGGCAGAGAGTTCTCCCAGTAGCAGAGGCCCACAAAGGTCCAGGACAGAGGACACCCAAGGAGTGGGTGCCCTCCACAGACATGCTTCCCTGGCATTTGGGCAACACCTCCTACACACTGAACATGAGCCCCAGGGCCGGCGGAGGGGGAGATGAAAAGAAATAACCTCGAGGAGATTGAGTTTAAACAGTAGAGAATGAGAAATCCATTGAATGTAAGTTTACCAGGAAATTATTGGATTAAAATGTCGGCAGACAGACTAAATCAAGCCAGGAAACAAAGCTCTGTTTCTTAACCATCTGAGTCTGCCAAGGTAAAAGCTTGTACTTGCTCCAGTAGAAGGAGAGAAATCAGATAAGGTGCTAGGGAACCCCAAGACCCAGGGGTGAGAGGGGCTGTGGCCAGTGCCAGAGGAAGAAAGGAGAAGGGTATTCCCGCAGATGGAAGAGCCTTTGCAAAGAAATCCGAGTATGACCAGCCCTTCCGGAATCTTGAGAAGGTCAGTGTGAGACTGGAGTACACGGGGCAGAACTGGAAAATGAATTGGAGATGGGGACGAGAGGCAGGGGGGGAGTGGGATCTGGGCCCAGGCAGTGGCAACCAAGAGAGGACAGGATGTTAAATGTGTAGGGAGAGGACGCAGCGCCTGGTGGCTGCCTGGATCAAGGGGGGAGGAGGCCAGCACTCACCCCTGCATGGAGCAAGTGCGGAATGCCACTGTGTGCCAGGCACTGGCCCTCCCCGTGGAGGTGGTATTTCAGTGGGGGGTGAGGGAGAAGGGGCAAACGTGGAAAGAGCTAAGCAGGACCATTCCAGATGAGTATCCCGAGGAAAATTAAAGTGGGATGTGACAGAGTGTGATGGGCCTGGGCTCATCAGAGAAGGCCTTTCTGAGGAGGAGACGTTTCAGCTGAGACCTGAATGTAAGAGCAACCATTCGGAGAAAACAGCAGGAACAAAGGCCCAGAGGCAGGCATGAACTCAACAAGTTCAGGGGGCAGAGGAAACGCCGGAGTGCCTGGGGCATGTGAGTGAAGGCAGAGGGTGCCAGTGAACCTCGTAGGCCATGGGGAGGGAGGGGTGGACAAGACTCCAGGTGCAGTGGGAGGCCGTTAGAGGGTTTTAAGCAGGGAAGTGACACATGAGGCTGTCCGGGTCAAGGACACCCACCTTGCTGCCAAGCACAGGCCTGGCACATTCCAGGCTCAAAAAAACCTCCCTGGGGATGATTTGGCAGCTCCAGTCCCAAACCCTATATTTAAATGGAATCTGGACATTTTTAATCTACCCTCCCGCCCTGCTTATAAGTGCAATTCCCTGGTTATTGGATTATTGTCCCCAGCGGAGTGTGGAATGCACAAGGACAGGGTCTGTATCTCCTTTACAGTCGTCTTTCCAGTGTCTGGCCTGGCACGGGGAGTGCTCATACGTATTTGACAAGTACATGTCTTCACCCACTCGTGCCTGTAATGTTTGCCGGGCTTCCTAACTGGTGGCTTCTTCCAGACACCCTCTTCAGGCCATTCCCCAAGCTGCAGCCACAGCCAGTCAGCCAACACGTTTGTATTGAGTTTTTACTATATGTCCAACATATTCTAGCTAGTAGGGGTTATTATGGGCTTAATTGTGTCCCTCTGCCCCCCTCCCTTCTCATATTGAAGTTCTAACCCGCAGAACCTCAGAATGTAATCATATTTGGAGATAAGGTCTTTACTGAGGTGATTAAGTTAAAATGAGGCCATTCAGGTGGGTCCTTAGCCAGTGTGACTCGTGTCCTTATTAAGAACAGCAAATTTGTACTCGGATTTGTACGGAGGGAAAGTGATGTGAAGACGTGAGGAGAAGATGGTCACCCACAAGCCAAAGAGAGAGGCCTGGAGCAGATCCTTCTCTCCTGCCCCTCAGAAGGAACCAGCCCTACCAACTCCTTGATGTATTTCTTTAAAAAAAAAAATTTTTTTTTAATGCTTATTTACTTTTGAGAGATAGAGCATGAGCAGGGGAGGGGCAGAGAGAGACAGACAGACAGAATCTGAAGCAGGCTCCGGGCCCTGAACTGTCAGCACAGAGCCTGATGCAGGGCTCAAACTTGTGAACCGTGAGATCATGAGCGGAGTTGAAGTCGGACCCTTAACCGACTGAGCCACCCAGGTGACCCATTGATATATAACTTCTAACCTCCGGAACTGAGAAAACACATTTGTGTTGTTTAAGCCACCCAGTCTGTGGTACTTTGTTACTGTAGGTGTAGGAAACCGATACAGGGGTATAACAGAATGAAAAGACGAGGCCCCTAGCCTCATGGAGCTTATGTTCTAGGTGAGAGAGACAATAAATTTAAAATTTCAGAATCAAGGGGCGCCTGGCTGGTTCAGTTGGTAGAGCACGCGACTCTTTTTTTTTTTTCAACGTTTATTTATTTTTGGGACAGAGAGAGACAGAGCATGAACGGGGGAGGGGCAGAGAGAGAGGGAGACACAGAATCGGAAACAGGCTCCAGGATCCGAGCCATCAGCCCAGAGCCTGACGCGGGGCTCGAACTCCCGGACCGCGAGATCGTGACCTGGCTGAAGTCGGACGCTTAACCGACTGCGCCACCCAGGCGCCCCTGAGCACGTGACTCTTGATCTTGGGGTTGTAAGTTCAAGTCCCATGTTGGGTGCAGAGATTACTTAAAAATCTTTTAAAAAATAAAATTTCAGAATCAAGAACAGGAGGGCGTGAAGGAGTGAGTCTCGGAGGGTAAGGGCGAATCCTTGAGCGGAGGAGGAGGAAGGCCTCTGTGCAGGTGAAGCAGCCATCCACGGGAGGTTGTGGGAGTGATGCATGGAGGTCTGGGTGCTGGACACTGGAGGGCAGAGGTCCTGTGTGGGAACAAAAGGCCGGGCTCGCTGGAGGGCATTGGGCAAGGGGAAAAGTGCGACCATTGAAATGAAAGCAAGAGGTGGTCAGATGGCCACAGATGGCCTTGACGGCATGGAATTTGGATTTTATTCCGAGTGCAGTGAAAACCATTGGAAAACTATAAGCATGGGTGTGGCATTGCTGGATTTACTTTGCCTAAAGACGACTCTGGTGCCTCTGTGGCATTCCAGAAGGCAAGCAGGGAAACCTACAGGAAACAGCTGCAGTGTCCAGGCAAGAGAAGAGACGGACACCCATATCTGACTGTCCCTCCTTCACTCATCCTCCTGGGCATCCCACCCACCCCTGCCCCTGAGGGCCTCAGGCCTGTGTGTCTGCCCATCCAGGCCTTATGGTGCCCTGTCCAGAAGGTGCTCAATCAATTTGGGAGATGGGGGGAGACCAAACCATGAACAAATGAGTAGATGAATCAGAAAGTTTTACACCATATGGGCCTTTAGATAGATGGTCCACCTGCTTCACCTTAGGCCTTGAGAGGAGAAACATTTTGCTTTAGAGGGACACTCAGTTTAATGGTCAGAGGGGGCACAGGACAGCAGAACTCACTAGACCAAAATGGTCCACAAGCATCCTCTGAAATGAAATTCTGACCACCTCACTCCCAGGCTCTAACCATTGACTGGCTCTCTCACCAGCAGTGACGTCTAAGTGAGGTCTGTGGACCCTGCCATGGACTGAATGGTGTGTGACTCCCCTCACCCCCGGTCAAAATCCATATGCTAAGTCCTAACCCCCAATGTGACTTACTTGGAGACAGGGCCTTTAAGGAGGTAATAAAGGTTAAATGAGGTAATAGGAGCAAGGCCCTAATCCAATAATACTGGTGTCCTTATAAAAGGAAAAGACATCAAGGGTATGTGTGCCCAGAGATGAGACCTTGTAGGACACACTGAGAAGGCGGCTGCCTGCAGGCCGGGAAGAAAGGCCACACCAGAAACCAACCCCGTTGGCAACTTGATTTTGGACTTCCAGCTTCCAAACTGCGAGAAAATAGATTTCTGCTGTTTAAGCCGCCTAGTCTGTGGTAGTCTCTTACGGCAGCCGCAGAGGACTGATACAGAACCCAACTTCTGAACTGCCCCGTGTTCACATGCAAGCTTACAGACCCATCTGGCCCCCCAAAGCAGAGTCTCTGGAGGATGGACCCCAAGAACCCATGTTTTGAACAGGCTCCTGATGCTCCCCAAGTGTCCTCTCCATGAGCTCCTGAGGGCGGTGAAGGCCGATTCCCCCCAAAACCTCTGGCCCCTAGATCCTCTGATCACCGGCCTCCCCCTCTGTCCAAGAGGACTTCACATCTGGCCTCCAGGATAACTGGCAAGCTCATCCTGCCAA